>NC_045975.1:8785132-9385132 GCF_010909765.2 Amblyraja radiata
TTTAATTCTGTTACTCTTCCACAGATAATAACTAACTTGATGAGCATTTGTTCACCTTCTGGTTTTATTTCACATCTGCAGTTTTTCTATTTTCAATTGCTGGCATAGACCCAATGACGGAACAGTATTAATTCCCACAATGGTCGTGGCAAAATTCTTTTGTCAGAAAAATCAAGCTTACCTGGTTCATACAAAGAGGGGGCATAGTTTTATCTTGAGGCTGTGGCATTGTATCAGGATCCCTTCTCCCCATCTGTTTCAGCACTTGGTATTCAGGCAGCATACTGAAACAAATATATTGCTGCAGTTTTTCATCTTTATTAACACCAAATAGGCAGAGTATATACATCACTAAGTTTACATCTTGAACCATGCTTCTGGTTGTATTTGCAAACAAAATAGGGCAAGAACATTAATTAGGTTATTATTGTCAATAATCATTATTGATTAGACATCCAAATACCTAGCAACAGTATGGATACTGCAACTGGACAAATGTCCATGCAGCAATTTCTAGTTTAGTTCTAGATAAAATTTACTGTCTGCTTATAATTCATGAATTATTTGATACGTGAATTTTAAATTTACATAAAAATCCCTCCACTGTTGAAGACGGTTTTCAATATTTTCACGTCCCTCTGCGCAATTCAAATTAATTTTGAAACCAAGCTAAATAATACACCATATTTATCAGTTGGGTACAGAGTGTAGTACATGCATTACTGGACTACAAATCCACAGATTTTATTGATTTGGAAATAAGAGTTCAAGTCCCACCATAGCAGCCGGGGTAATTTAATGAGGAATTGAGAAATATAAACAGTAATGGAGGCTGTGAAACACGACTGGCTTAAAAAAATCCACCTGGGACTAGGGGAGAATACGTGTTCGGCACGGACTAGAAGGGTCGAGATGGCCTGTTTCCGTGCTGTAATTGTTATATGGTTATATGGTTCACTAAAGTCCTTCAGGGGTGAAAAAATTGGCAATTTTACCCAGTCTGGCCTATTTATACCAGTTCTCTGCAATGTGCCCAGTTCTGAACTACCCCAGGTAACTCATTTCAAAGGCAATTACGAGTGGACAATAAATACAAGCATGAATTAAAAAAAAAAAATTCTGCTATTACAATTTGTGCAATTGTACGTAAAATTGCACCACAGCTTGGTTTGGGAACAGCTCCATCCAAGATCGCAGCGAATTGTGGATGCAGCCCAGTCCATCTCACAAACCAACCTCCCTTCTATTGACTCCATTTATATCTCACACAGCCTCGGCAAGGCTAGCAGCATAATCAAGGACGAGTCGCACCCTTGGCCATTCCCTCTTGTCCCCTCTCCCATCAGGAAAACGGTATAGAAGTGTGAATAGCACATCACCAGATTCGGGAACAGTTTCTTCCCAGCTGTAATCAGGCAACTGAATCAACCTACGACAACCAGAGAGCAGTGCTTTGATGATCTTCGAACTATCCTTGATTGGACTATGCTGACTTTACCTTGCACTAAACATTATTCCCTTATGTAATTTATACATGGATCGATTGTAACAATGTATTGTCTTTCTACTGACTGGTCTGCACACAAAAGCTTTTTACTCAGTACATGTGACAATAAACAAAAAACTAAACAAGGAGCCAAAAACTATTTCTATGCCCAAATTTCTCCAAACTGCATTGTAATAGGTGCCGGTTATCAGAAAAACCCTCATAGCATTTCCTTCAAGTGACAGGAGTAAATTTTAACAAAACAGTTGTTGCTAAATAATGAACAAAGTTTAAGCATGGGTACCATTAGCATCCGAATAGTTTTAATGACACAATATTACTGTCCTTGTAAACCATAGCTACTGAGTTTAGCCACGAGGTACACATCTAATTCTACTGAGACCATGCAGCAAAATGTAATGGCACCAAGAAATGTGTTATTACAATTTTATAACATACAGTGCCCTTCCATAATGTGTGGGACAAAGACCCATCATTTATTTATTTGCCTCTGTACTCCACAATTTGAGATTTGTAATAGAAAAAAAAAAAATCACTTGTGGTTAAAGTGCACGTTGTCAGATTTTAATAAAGGCCATTTTTATACATTTTGGTTTCACCATGTAGAAATCACACCAGTGTTTATACATAGACCATTTCAGGGCACCATAATGTTTGGGACACAGCAATGTCATATAAATTAAAGTAGTTATGTTTAGTATTTTGTTGCATATCCTTTGCATGCAATGACTGCTTGAAGTCTGCGATTCATGGACATTCATCACCAGTTGCTCGGTGTCTTCTTTGATGATGTTCTGCCAGGCCTGTATTGCAGCCATCTTTATGCTCGTTTTGAGGGCTAGCCCCCTTCAGTTTTCTCTTCAGCATATAAAAGGCATGCTCAATTGGGTTCAGATCGAGTGATTGACTTGGCCACTCAAGAATTGACTATTTTATAGCTTTGAAAAATTCCTTTGTTGCTTTAGCAAAATGTTTGGAATCATTGTCTTGCTGTAGAATGAACCACTGGCCAATGAGTTTTGAGGCATTTGTTTCAACTTGAGCAGATAGGATGTGTCTATACACTTCAGAATTCATTATGCTACTACCAGCAGCAGTTGTATCATCAATGAAGATAAGTTAGCCAGTTCCTTCAGCAACCATACATGCCCAGGCTATAACACCCCCACCACCGTGTTTCACAGATGAGGTGGTACGCTTTGGGCAGTTCCTTCTCTCCTCCGTACTTTGCTCTTGCCATGACTCTGATACAAGTTAATCTTCATCCCATTTCTACAAGACCTTTTTCCAGAACTGTGGTTGCTCTTTTAAGTACTTCTTGGTAAACTAACCCGGCCATCCTATTTTTGCAGCTAACCAGTGGTTTGCATCTTGTAGTGCAGTCTTTGTATTTCTGTTCATGAAATCTTCTGCGGACAGTGGTCATTGACAAATCCACACCTGACTCCTGAAGAGTGTTTCTAATCGTCGGACAGGTGTTTGGTAGGTTTTCGTTATTATAGAGAGAATTCTTCTGTCATCAGCTGAGGTGGTCTTTCTTGGCCTGCCAGTCCATTTGTGATTAGTAAGCTCACCAGTGCTCTTTCTTCTTAAAGATGTTTCAAACAATTGATTTTGGTATGCCTAAGGTTTGGCTGATGTCTCTAACAGAAAGACTAGGAGCTGAGAGCTCTCTTATACCTGCATTAAAGAGGCAACTAAACACACCATTGAAGCCATGTGTCCCAAACATTATGGTGCCCTGAAATGGGGGGGGGACTATGTATAAACACAGTTGTAATTTGAAACCAAAATGTATAAAAATACCCTTTAATAAAATCTGACAATGTGCACTTTAACCACATGTGATTTTTTAAATTACAAATCTCAAATTGTGGAGTACAGGGGCAAATAAATAAATGATGGGTCTTTGTCCCATAACATTATGGAGGGCACTGTAAAACCAGAAAAGAAAAGCCAGGCACCTACTGAGCAGTTTCTGTCCAAATTATAGGCTGGAAAATGTTAACAATACATTAGAATACTAAATTTAGAAAATACAATCTTCTCTTAACTTGAACCATCAGTTAAATCAAAATAAAATGGTTGAAAAACATTTATGCTTGTTTATTTAAATTAATTCAAACTATTGAAAATCAAAATGTTTTTGGAATTAATAGTGATAGACCAACAATTGACAAGACTTTAATTCCAGAATAAAATTTTGTCTTGTTAAATGTATGTCTTGAGTTAGTTTTTATTATTTTTTTTAGCTGTATATATGTGGGGGGTGGTGGGGGGGGCTGTGGGGGAAACCGTTTAAATCTCTTCCCTGTGCGGGGACCCGACTATTCCCTGTCGGGTCTCGGATGTCGTTGGGCCTAACATCGTGGCGCCGGCGGCGACCTCCGACCGGGACTAACCTGGGGGCTCCAGTTGCAGAGCCTGCGGAACTGACATCGCGGAGCTGGCCAACTTTGGAGCGGGAAGAGCTGTGGCGGCGTGCGGCTGCGACCGGACTTTTGGAGTTCGGAGGCACCGGCCGCAGACCCGGTGGACGGGAACATCGGGAGCTCCAAGTCCCTGGTGGGAGACCGCTTTTCCGAGCTCCGCAACGGCGACTTCTCCCGCTGGAATTGCAGGTTTAAGGACATGGAGCCGGGACCTAACATCGCCCGGCGTGGCTTAAACGGCCTCAGGACTTACCATCGCCCGCCGGGGGCTTTAACATCGGAGCCCCAGTTCGCCTCGACACTGCAGTTGGACTGCTGGACCACGGGAGAAGGAACAAAGGGAAGAGATAAAGACTTTGCCTTCCATCACAGTGAGGAGATGTTGGAGACTCACTGTGATGGATGTTTATGTAAACTGTGTTAAGTGTGGGTCTTGGATTGTTTTGTAATGTAAAAAACTGTAGAAATGATATTTCGTTCAAACCTAGGTTTGAATGACAATAAATTGCATTCTATTCTATTCTATTCTATTCTATAAGTTTCCGGGTACAGTTGTGAAATTGGGCAGCAATTGAAGAATTGGATTAGTCCAACCTTTCCCGTTCCTTTTGCAAAATTGGGAAGCAGGCCCAGTGTTCTGTGCACTGAATTCAAAGATCTGAAAGTCACACAACACTGGAATGGAATTCAAATGACGTTTCTGCCAAGGTTATTCACCCTGCATATTAAACCACTATGCTATGCTTTGTAAAATGAAGACACTGAATGCAAATGCTGGAATCCAGAGTAAAGATCTGTTTAGGAGGTCAGCAGCTCAGGTAGCATATGTGGAGGCAGAGGGATGGTTATCATTTTGGGCTTGAGAACTTTCATCAGGATTAGAGTATAGAGTGGAGATTGCCAGTATAAAAAAAGATGGGAAGAGGCGAGGCAGACAATAGGAGGAAGCAAGTGAGGAGGGAAATAGGCACTGTTTCTATCCAACCAACATCCCTCCCTTATCTGGTTCCGCTTATCTTCCACATCAGATTCCAGAATCATAATCATTTGACGTCTCCACTTATCACCTTCCGCACCTCTGCTGCCCCCACACCTGGTTCCATCAAGTCACCCCTTCTTCACCCTATTCTACCCATCACTTGCCAGCCTGCCTAGTTCTTCTCTCTCATCCTGTTATCCTGACCAACTCCACTCTATTCTTAGTGCTGTTGCCGGGGCTTGACCCAAAATGACTATCTTCCTTAACAGATGGTGCCCGACCTGCACAGATCCTCCAGCAGTTTTATGATATCCAGAATGTTGGCTTCCATCATTAATCATCTACAGAGTAATGCAGTTTCATCTACAGATAATGAGGGGGATTGACAAAGTTGTCGGAGGAAAGCTTTGATCCAGTTTGCTCAACTGAAGGACTTTGGATTGCCTTCCACAAATGGAAAGTATAGTACGTCAGGTCTGAGATTGGTAATTTTAATTAATTAAAGGTATTAAGACACATGGAGAAAAAGACCAGTCTGTAGTTTGGTCACAATTCAAACCAGATTTCATGAGAACCAGTTTGAACGTGGAATATGGAACAAAGCTGAGAGGTGGTGGTTAAGTAATCTGCTACTCTAACGTTAAATAGATTTCCTTTATCACAGGATGAAACATTTAAGGACTATTAATCTTTTGTGCCTCACAGTAAATGATAATGGAAAACCCCATGATTAACTTAAAACACGGTTCATAATAAGACAAGGAAAATCTCTACAAAATTAAAACATGTTAGTTTTTTCCCCCCATACTTCTTCTCTGTTAACCCAATAAGAGGAAACAATATGTTATGTCAATAGAACAAGATAGCATCATTCTTGCATCATCCATTACTCTGCATTTGTGTGGCTGAATCTCTCATTACAATCTATTACAACAGGGGCAGGCCATTTAACCCATGTAAGTTGTCCAAGCAATCGCAACAATTCAATCCCGCATACTTCCGAGATGGGGTGCAATCGGAATTTTCAGATGATTCAATAGACAGTCCCTTAAATTATAGGTCATAAAAAGGAATCACATACAGAGCACTGATTAAAAACTGGCAGATGGGGTTCTTCCAACTTCATTAATATGGGAAAACAAATTCCATGCTTAACATTAATTTGGAGTCTGCAAAATAAAACAGCTCTTTCATGAAGAATCAGCATTAATGCCCTGAAAAGGTGAGCCATACTCTGCTGTCATTGTGGTGACGATGCTTCCAAGATGCTGTTTAGTAGAAAATTCTAGAATTTTGATTCACCAACGACCAAGGAACAAAAATGTATTTTCAAGAAATATAATCAATTATTTGTTTCCATTTTCAAGAAAGCATTCCTGTAAAGACATTTTAATTAGATTTAGCTCAATATCACAACTTAAAGAAACTCACTTCCTCATCATGTAGAGATCTCCATTTGTATTGAACTGTGGTCTTTGCACAATTACAGTTCCAGGATAGGGACCGGGTTTCATATCCGATTGACTGAACAACTGCATTCCAACAGGACTGTGATTCATCACTGGAGGGGGTACCATGTGGTTAGAAGTTGAAGTTATTACTGAATGTACACGAAGTAGTTGTGGATTGTAGGCTTGGTCATAAGGAAGTCTCTGTACATTATGAGTGGAGGCGTTAGCATAAAGTGCTGGATGTGGAACTTGATGTGAATAAATCCCACTCGTTAATTGATTATTATAAGCTGGAGAAGCCATGTGAATGACCTGTTGTCTTTGAGTTGCATTTTGGACGTGGAGATCTAAACACTCTTGCTGCCTGCCATGCTTGTTAGCTTTCTCACTACTGCTTTCCATTTTGGAACTTTGAAATCTCCTCTCCTCTGCCTCAGTGTTTAGCTTCTTTACTGAAGTCTCTTGCAATGGTTTGCATTCATTTCTTTCTGGAATTAGTTGGTCAGAATATGCATCAGGTCTGTCCTTCCGATGAGCATGCAACTGTCTGCTGCCTTCTCTTAAGAAGGCGAATGGTGACTGGCTGTACAAATTAGACTGTCCAGAAAGGTAACCTCTGTCAGGCATTATACTGGAGTGTACAGACTGCTGAGGGTGGTAGTTAAGATTACTCAGCTGAGAGGCGATTTGCTGTTGTGTTGGATGCTGGTAAAAATGGGAAGGTTGACCCTGCATTGGATGAACCACCATAAAAGGGGGAGCATGCTGACCAAATGAATGGCCTGACACCAGGCTCTCCGGATTACATTCCAGATAGTGCATGTATGCCGGCACTGGCCCTGGCCCATGCCCATATTGGTGCCTTGTCTCGGGGTGAGCGACAACAGCAGGATTCCTTTGGTGTGCACCACTAACAGTTTCAGCGCCACCATTAGACAAATCCATAAGAGCTTTTGCATTAGTTGATAACTTTAGTTTCAGATTTTCCATTGACTTTGGATCTTTTGAGCCACGCTTTCTACTGACAGTTGAACCCTTTTGCGGACATGAGGTTTCACGTTTATCCAAAGCCGCATTGGGTCGCTCCATTGCCTGACTGATAAGATTGTTTTTCAGCTCAGCCTCTGTCCTAACCAACTCTTTATGTGCATCAGAGTTGGCGTGTCTTTTCTCACAGTCCTCTGCCTTTGAAAGCACCAAATTCAACGCTTCCCTTGAACAGTCATCGAAGTCCTTGTCTCCAGCCACACTGTTACTGAAAATATTTTCTTCGTTTTTAAGTGCTACATTTCCACAAAGTCTATCCGATTCTGCATTCTTCAGAGAAGATTCTTGCAGATGTAGATTAGGTGCTGACGAGGTATTTAGAGAGGTTACTTCATTTGAAATGGGGTCCTTGTTCTTCAAGTGATGATGCAGATCTGTAGAAAACACATTAGTGTAGGCAGCCTGTTTCGGAGGTGCACCTTAAGGAGATTAAAGCACAGAGTAGTAAGAAACGGCATGATTCAATCGTAATTTAAGGCAACAAAATGTAATGCAATAAATTAAATGCTGAAGTAAAGAAAGCTAATTTATCGTCTATAATTGTTTCAACACTTTAACCAAAAAATCTAAATTGAAATTTATATTGTTTTAAACATTTGCCATAAAAATTGGTGCAAACCAACTTTCTACACACATTAATAGAAAACGCAATTCCAACTTTTATTATTGATTTGCTCTCCCAACCCAAAATTGGTGTCCTTGGGACAAGTTGAAATGGGAAACTAAATTTTAAACCCATGAAAAGCCTTTCCTAAAACTGATGTTTTCAAAAGGTGTGCACTAGATAACTCATGCATTGATTTTTTATACTAAAATATTTTAAACAGGGTATATCCTGACCCCAATAAAGAACCTATTCTTGTCATTGTAATTCTTTATAGCTTGCAATGGGATGTTCAGTTTTCGAAAGTCAAACTCCATAGACAGTATGTGTGGAAACCAGAGCTCTGCCATTGTAAGGCAGCTGCTCGACCAGCTGCACCATCGTGCTACACCAATATGCCATCTTACCGTCTGTACTTTTATACCTTGGCCTCCTGTTTTACTGCAAAGTCAATCTAGCCACTATTTTTGTGCATTCATTGTACATATTAAATTTCTAATGGCAAAACACTGCAATAAAACCGTGTGACTTATACCACAAAGTATTTATTGTATTCATTGGAACAATCTATTGCTTCTGGATTGGGAGGCGAATGAAAGGATTTGATGTAAAATTTATTATCCATTTTCAAATGGACAGAGCTATAGTATACTACTAGGCCTCATTAGCATCTGCTTAATAGTCAGTAATAACTCATGGAACATCTCACTAATGCACATGAATAGCACCAAACTCCCATACATAATAAAGTGGGTAGGGCGACTTAACATTGTACATTCACTGCCCCCATTTTCAGTGACCTACTGACTTGTCTTGTCTGTGCCGGAGTTCACACTGATCATCCATTACCTGCTCACACTAGTTCAGTGTTATCCAATTTTCTCACCCACTCCCCGCATGCAAGGGGGAATTTTACAGAGGCTAATTAACCTACTAACTGCATGTCTTTGCGATATGGGTGTTTCCGTCAATACAGCACTCAGTAGTGAAGCTGAAGGTCTCCAAACTTTCAGGCTATTTTCCTGTTTTTTTAATGTAATATTCCCATTGTTTCATATCCTGTGTTTTTAGTATGGATCATGGTGTATGGCCAAAATAATGAGATGAAGCATATATAAATAAATCTGTTTTTACAAGGAAAAATATCAGATAGGCCTGTGTTTTCTTGCCTTTTTTGTGACATTTTTCAGGCAGGATTTCATCGAATCCTTTAGGCTAATTTATACCAGAACGGTTAAATTAATTTTGCAATTAAATAACTTTATAAAAGCCAAATTCTGATTATGCTTATATATTTTTTTAAATCAATTATCACCCGATAAGATGGTTTTCTGATGCCCCAAGTTTTTGCAGCAGGACCTGAGTAGCAGTGTCCATTTGGTCATGTGTTAAAGGTGTGAATTAAAAGCAGAGTAACCGTTTTTATATTTATTGTTTTTTTTTAAATTGTTTATATTTTGTGTTTGTTTTCCATTGAAATAGTTAAAACATGAATAGAACTTAAAATCATGAAATACAAATCTAGTTTGCTCGCCTATTCTAACTATGTATCATTCTGTAGTCTCTTCTGTTGAGTAATGTAGCAAATGCTATTTATAGCGCTATAACGGGTATTTTTGCATCCGCGATTGAATTTTTCCCCCCCCAAACAACACAATTATAATGGCCCTGGCGTGAATTACGGGCCTTGTGGTGGGTTAGGTGCCAACATTTTGTAAGGGAGCATAGAAATCAGTAAGTGTCCCATATGTCTTATAAATATTTTTTTTTATCCTCTTTTTTCCCTTCAAATTTAAGAATTAAATTTTTGACAAATTTAAATCACAAATTAGCTGAAAAGGATCATAGGTAGGCCCATTTTTAATGCTGTGGCATTTCATTATGATTAAATAACTTTCAAATTTGGCAACGCATGTCAGAGGTCGGTACCCTTATTTACGGAATCACCCATATGGGAGGAAGCGGTGCAGAAGGAAACTGACCCGGTCACACCAAGAATGTGCAAGCTCCACACAGGCATCACCCAAAGTCAGGATCTAATCTGGCACTGAGGTAGCAGTTCTCCCAGCTGTGCCACAATGTCGTCCTGATGTCGGCATATTATTTGCATCCCTTATTTATGATTTTTACAAAGTGTGGGGACCTATTCAACCATCTGGAATAGTGTTGCAGAGCCCAACCTCATCATCTTCCGATGCCATTATATGCATTATCCTGTAACAGTGGCTAGAGCAAACTCTAGTGTCACGTTATACTCCAAAAGGAAATTAACCATCTTAGCACAAATACCAACAGAGTGTTTAGCCACCAAACAAATTATATTCATTTGGCTAGGACAAGCAATGGCAAGAAAGAGTGCCTCATCATTGATAAACTTCTATTCCTGTCTAAAGTTACAAGAGAGATAACAAATTATGTTGCTTGAGAAAGACTGGAGCAACTGGGGCTCTTTTATCCAGAAGAGCAAAGTGTAAAAGGTAACCCAATTCAAATCTTTTAAATCTCAAAAGGCACAAACGGTTCAGAGAACAAATATCAGAATGATAAGAGCACTGACCTTGTGGAAGAGCCATTCAATTCTTCCAACTTCCCTGTAAAACTTTTGCTTCCAATTTACTTTTGTTTCACTTTGAAAGTTATTGATGAACCTGTTTCTACCAGTCTCGTAAAGAGTCTCATCTGATGAAGTGTCCTGACCCGAAAGGCTTTCCCACCACAGATGGTCGCTGACCTGCCAACTTCCTCCAGCACTTCCTCATACATCATTTCTGATTCTACTGCCAATAATTTTAACATGTTTTCCCTGGTTTACTCACTCAAAAAACACTCATTTTAAACAGCTGATATATTTACATACCTTTATCTGGTCTTGGAAAAGTTCAGCTTCTCTACTTTGCATATAACCACATTTAATCATCGCAAGTACTATTATTTAATAGTACCTTACTTAAAATCTTGATTTTCTAAAATATAAAGTTAAAAATATTTCTTTCCACTTGAGGGACTAAACCCAATATATTCTCTGAACAATCCAGTTGGAAGTTCTTAAGAAACTTTGCAAGGATGTGGAACTCACCACCTCACTATATGAATAGCAAACTTGCATAATGTCTTCTAGTGGATATGAGATGCATGTTTGGAAATAGGAACAGAAATTCATTCATAGGATTAGATGGGCAAGAGGATGAAGAGTGGATTAAAACAAACACTTGAGACATGGACTGCTTCCACAGTGCCCTCCATAATGTTTGGGACAAAGATCCATTATTTATTTATTTGCCTCTGTACTCAACAATTTGAGACCTGTAATAGAAAAAAATCAAGTGGTTAAAGTGCACATTGTAAGATTTTAATAAAGGCCATTTTTATACATTTTGGATTCACCATGCAGAAATTACAGCTGTGCTTATACGTAGTCCCCCCATTTCAAGGCACCATAATGTTTGGGACACATGACTTCACAGGAGTTTGTAATTGCTCAGGTGTGTTTAATTGCCTCCATGCAGGTATAAGAGAGCTCTCAGCACCTAGTCTTTCCATCACCGTTGGAAACTTGAATTGCTGTTTATCAACACGAGGACCAAAGTTGTGCCAATGAAATACAAAGAAGCCATTATGAGACTGAGAAACAAGAATAAAACTGTTTGAGACATCAGCCAAACCTTAGGCTTACCAAAATTAACTGTTTGGAACATCATTAAGAAGAAAGAGAGCATTGGTGAGCTTACTAATCGCAAAGGGACCTCCACAGCTGATAACAGAATAATTCTCTCTATAATAAAGAAAAAAAACCCAAACACCTGTCTGACAGATCATAAACACTCTTCAGGAGTCAGGTGTGGATTTGTCAATGACTACTGTCCGCAGAAGATTTAATGAACAGAAATAGAGGCTGCACTGCAAGATGTAAACCACTGGTTAGCTGCAAAAATAGCATAGACAGCTTAGTTTGCCAAGAAGTGCTTAAAAGATCAACCACAGATCTGGAAAAAAGGTCTTGTGGACAGATGAGACTAAGATGAACTTATATCAGAGTGATGGCAAGAGCAAAGTATGGAGGAGAGAAGGAACTGCCCACTGCCCAAGAAGCATATCACCTCATCTGTGAAATACAGTGGTGGGGGTTTTATGGCCTGGGCATGTATGGCTGCTGAAGGTACCGGCTCACTTACCAGCAATGATGATACAACTGCTGATGGTAATAGCATAATTAATTCTGGAGTGAATAGACATCCTATCTGCTCAAGTTGAAACAAATGCCTCAAAACACATTGGCCAGTGGTTCATTCTACAGCAAGACAATGACCCCAAACATACTGCTAAAGCAACAAAGGAGATTTTCAAAGTTAAAAAATGGTCAATTCTTGAGTGGCCAAGTCAATCACCTGATCTGAACCCAATTGAGCAAGCCTTTTTATATGCTGAAGAGAAAACTGAATGTAACTAGCCCCCAAAACAAGCATAAGCTAAAGATAGCTGCGATTTAGGCCTGGCAGAGCTTCATCGGAAAAGACACCCAACAACTGGTGATGTCCATGAATCGCAGCAGTAGTTGCATGCAAAGGATATGCAACAAAATACTAAGCATGATTATATTCATTAACATGACACTGCTGTGTCCCAAATATTATGGTGCCTAGCAATGGGAGGATTATGTATAAACACTGCTGCAATTTCCACATGGTGAAACCAAAATGTATAAAAGCACCTTTTCATAAAATCTGTCAATGTGCACTTTAACCACATGTTATTTTTTTAAATTACAAATCTCAAATTATGGAGTACAGAGGCAAATAAATAAATGATGGATCTTTGTCCCAAACATTATGGAGGGCACTGTATGCTGCACTTGCGTTGTGGTTGGTGAAGTTGGCACGTAAATCTCCCATTTTAAGCATGGTTCTGGTTTTTCCACACAAACCTTGTATTCTTGAGAAAAGATACATTCTTCAGCACCAACATTATGCCCAAGTTTTAATCGGATACTTAAGCTTCTAAATGCAGCAATCTAATTAGTGAATTGCAAATGGCAGATGCTGGTTTACACCGAAGATAGACACAAAATGTTGAAGTAATACAGTGGGACAGGCAGCATTTCTGGAGAGAAGGAATGGGTAATGTTTCGGGTCTGAAGGAGGGTTTCGGCCCAAAACGTCACCCAATCCTTCTCTCAAGAAATGCTGCCTGTCTGCTGAGTTACTCCAGCATTTTGTGCTATCTTTAATGAATTGCGAAGTTCTTAAATATCTTTTGCATTGCATCTTTCAGAGACTGACAAGTCTAAACTAGGAAGTTTCCAGTTGAATTTTCTGACTCAGCTCTGAGCATTTTTTCTCAGAGATTGTCGAGACTTCCAGTTAAAATGGAAAATGTAGCCACAGGGTGGTGCCAGTTATTGCACAAGATTAGCTCGCCCCATGGCTCTCTCAACCCAGCCACGTGCTCCACCCTTTCAACTTAAAGATCAGAGAGGTGGGGAGAGCCCTGTGGAAGCAGAAGGGATGTCAGAAACACAAAGACACAAGAGATGGCAGGCGCTGGAATCTGGAGTAAAAAACAAAAACTGTTCGAGGAACTCAACGAGTCGAGCAGCTTCAAAGATGATGGGGAAAGAGGAATTAGCCATGTTTTGGGTTGAAACCCTGCATCAGAACTGAGAAGGGGGAGGTTAGTTGGTATGAGAGGGGGAGAGAGAGTGGGATGAGGCAGAGGCAGGTAAGTGACAGATGGATGGAGGGACAAATTATGAAGGGCAGAAGGAGCCAAGTGGGGGAGGGCAGGAGTTGGGAGACAGAGGCGGGTGGTTGATAGGTAGAAGCAGACAAGGAAATGAAAAAAAGGCAGATGGAGGCAGCTGGGGTTGCATACGGAGACAAGGCTGGAAGGTGAAACGGACCGACATCGGGGACTCCAAACCTCAGGAGTTTCGAACACCCCGACATGAGTTTCAACCACCCTGATGCGGGGGCTTCGATTGCCGCGATGAGGGGGCTTCAACCGCCAGCTGCGGGGGCTTCGACCGCAGGAGAATAAAGAGGAAGGAGATTGGACCTTATTGCCTTCCATCACAGTGTGGAACAGTGGGAATTTTCGTAGTATGGCTGTAAGGTTAATTCGAATTTCACTGCACCTTAATTGGTGCATGTGACAATAAAATGACCTTGAAACTGATCTGGTGGGTGAAATTTTATGGATAATAGATTGATAAAACCACCCCCTGCTCCATCCATCATGCCCACATCCTTCACCACTGTATCCCTTCCCCAATTTAATTCCAAGGACCCTTTATCTCTCCCTTAAATGTATCTCATTATCACCATCCTTAAGATTCTAGCATTGCATTCCCACTTATCATCCTCCAGTTGTCTCTCCACCTTCACCTTCCTTCCTCCCAGCTGGTTCCATCTGCCTTTTATTCCCCCCCTCTTGAGTACTTCCACCCACCTGCCTGTGTCTCCCAGCTCCACCCTTCTCAGTATTCACCTACCAGGCCCTATTTCTCCCTCTCTTATGCTGACCATCTGACCTCCCACCAGATGTTGCTTAACTGCCGAGCTCCCAGAGCAGTTTGTTTTAAGATAGAAGCTTGCATTACGCTTGCTCTTAAACTCTAAATAATTAGTCTGAAGTCAGAAGAAGGGTTTTGGCCCGAAACGCCACCCATTCCTTATATCCAGATATGCTGCCTGTTACTCCAGCATTTTGTATCTATCTTCAGTCTAATCCAGCATCTGCAGTTCCTCCCTACAACATTTAAATATTTATATTATGCTTCACACCAAAGAACCATATTTTATCAGCTTATAGTAGAGACATGGTTAAAAAAAAAATCAAATATTAGCGTTCTTCCGACAAAATGTGTTTCACAATGAGATTAATTCTCACGACATTCCATCATGATGAGTTACCTTTAAGAAGTGGTCTTTGAGAAGTTTGGTCAAGAGGTCTGCAGGAAGGAGTGCTCAAAACAGAAGTTTGCATCGGAGGTTTAACTGGGAGTGGTTCACTGCATTTAACAGAAATTCTACAATGTTCGGGTGGATTCGCCTTTTTGAGAGGATTTCCAGATCCAAATATTGAATGGTTCAATGCTGATGTAAGGTTCTGCATATTTAGTCCCGTGTGCTCCACGGACACTCCCTGAGATGATACAGAAGTAGGTTTTACTGTGGGTTGTTTGTGTTCAGGGTGTTGAATGGAACTGCACAAATATCCAGGCCATTCTGGTTCTTTAGTCTGATTTAAATCTGTTGTTCCACGACAATCTCTACTCAACGCGACTGGTGGTTCAGGTGTCCCTCCATCTCCTTGCGTTGGTGGGACAGTTGCAGTAGAAGGGGAACTGGGAGCTTCCGCCTCAGTCTGTGGAAGGCCCTGACTTGCAGACCAATTTGGTCCACATATGGAGGAATGTATTGGTGCTTGAGCTTCAGTGGAGTCGGTAGGCACCCCTGCGTGGAGAGGAACCATTCCATGAACGCTAGATGAGAGACTGGGTGTCTGTAAACTTGCCGAATTGGAACCTGCAGAATCAGACGCTCCCTCTCTGTTCATCAACATTAGTTGCTAAAAGGGAAAAGGAAAGCTTTTGAAATAGGACAAAAGTACAATCAAGTCTCCAGTAAAATGTCATTTCTGTAACTCCAGAAGTCCTATTCAGCAGATTTTAACAGTTTAATGCCGAATATTTGCACAAAGGCAACACAACCACAAGGATCCAGGTCCGTCGGAAGGAATTGCAGATGCTGGTTTAAACCGAAGATAGACACAAAAAGTTGGGAGTAACTCAGCGGTACAGGCAGCATCTCTGGAGAGAAGGAATGGGTGACGTTTGGGGTCGAGACCCTTTTTCAAACGAAGAGTCTCGACCAGAAACATCACCCATTACTTCGCTCCAGAGATGCTGTCTGTCCCGCTGAGTTACTCCAGCATTTTGTGTCTACCCAAGGATCCAGGTGCTGTCTGTGCAGAGTTCGCACCCCTTTTCTGTTAGTGTGTGGGGTTCCCACCACATCCAAAAGAAATACCGGTGATTAATTGGTAACTATAAATTACCCCACATGGTGGGTTAACAGCAATGAAAGGGGGATTGATGGGCAAGTGAGGAGGGAGAATGTTAGACGACGATGACTCCCTTGGTATCAAGCATGGACCAAATGATCACCCTGTGTAGTCTGCTTGGTGAATTCATTCTCTCAAGTATTAGCTTTCAGGAAAGGAACACTCTCCAGATTTAAGGTGGTTGAAGGAACAGAAGTAAAACTTCCATTACTCTGCCTCAACAGCAAGTCTCAGTGTAAACATCAAAGTGCATCTCCAAATGTGACAACATGCTTTTTCCCATTTATCACAACTTCTCCAAGAAAGATTGACAGTCACCATCCAAATCTGGGCTGCTCAATTTTAACGTTAGACTTTACCTTCGACTTGAGAGAAACAGGCCCTTCGGCCCACCAAATTCATGCCAACCAGCGATCACCCCATACACTAGCACTCTCCTACACACTAGGGACAAGTTACAATTTTTACTGAAGCCAATCAAACTGCAACCCTGCATGACTTTGGAATGTGGGCGGAAACCAGAGCACCCTGGAAAAAACCCACTCGGTCACAGGGTGAACGTACAAGCTCCGTACAGACAGCAGCCATATTCAGGATCAATTCCGGGTCTCTGGCACTGTACGGGAGCAACTCTACCACTGCTTCATCCCTTGTCAATTGAAATCTTTGGCATTGCAACAATACCATTTGATTGACCAAGTTCTCAAAAACATGCATTGAATTATTTCAAATGAAAAATGCTATACCACAGAATTAAACTATGTATTTGTTTCAAGTCTTTGTAAATCAGTAGGAATTTTTTAAGAACAATACTTCAGAATACCTGCATCCGGTATTGCTGCTGAAACCTTTTTCGTATTGGTTCCATTACAATCCGCCCTGATGAGCCAGGAGCTTGAGGCGGCAGAAAAACCTCAGAACTTAGGATTGGACCACTTGCTGGATGTGGCTACAGGCGAGAGAAGAGTGCGATTCAGATTTACAGGTAGAATCAAAACAGCCACAAGCAATAAGCTGAGCCACCAGAAAACTTTCCTCCCATTTACACGATCCTGTTCAGAATCTAACCAAACTTGAATAATTCAAAACGATTTTATACATTTTGGTGACAACACAACTGATTCACTTTTATGTGCATTCCTTCCTTTTGGATTATCACATTAACTGTAGGTATCCTTAGAATGCCTAATCTCCCAAATAAGGTGCTACTGCCATACATCCTGGTTCTTTTCACATGACAAAATACTTAAACCATGGATGTCAATGGGTTTGTCCACAAACCTTGGTTTGCAATTAACCATTGTCTGGCCCTGCTGATGCCTATGCACAATCCCTTAATGTATTCAAGAATTAAATGCCTTGCATTAATATTGAGGTGCGACATATACTTGGCTCCACCATCAATCAAAGGCAACATCCATGCTATGTCTGGATGAGACACGCAGTGGAGAACATGAGGGGGCAGACTGTTGAAATTAAATAGAAAATGAAGCTCAGAGAAAAATAACGGCACCAAAAGCAAAACTCAAGAAACTCACCTTCACCTCTGTGGTTTTCTTTTGAACGGGAACAAGTATCGATTGTGGAGGATTTTCCTCTTCCTTTAGTTCAGTAATCATTTGCAGAACGTCACTAGCTGGATTACTGCTCATGAAACCATTGACCTTTGGTGTTCCTAGACCATCATCAGTTGTATCCATCAGTGTCTTGATTTCATCCTTAACGAAATGGTTGGGTTTGCTCTTGTGCCTGTCTCTCTTTCCATACATCATCTTATCTGAGAACTCTTCATCACTGTCTATTTCATCCTTAGGAAAGTATCTGATCATTGCTTTGTTGAAACACTTCTCTACAGCTTGGGCCATCAGGGTGTATTCTAAAGACGAGTGAGGTATGAATGGAGAGACAAAATGAAATGTTGGAGAATTATGAAATACATTGTACTGTTTATACAGTACAAATAACATTACAAGATTCTTTTGAGAGTGTATACACATTTTATTTTAATATAAAGAGCTCAGAATGATATAGCCTACAGCAGATACACATATAATAATCCAGAAGATATATTATTCCTTAGCCAAGTCAATACCTGAATTATTTTGTCCCCGAAACCTCTCAAGCACGGAATTTTCCGAAGTTTCATTTTGTTAAAAAAAGTGCAAATGCAACATAATTCAATGAAATAGGTTTCAAATGTTATGTCTAACATCTTACATATATTTGCCCTTCAAGCAAGAATGCGTAACCTCAAGCTAATTTTCCGACATTTAGTTCCCAAATCACGAGCAATCTATTCAGGGACTCATGACTGCATACTTACTCCTGATATTTCATAGTGCACACAGCCACTGGGTACCAATCAGCATGGCAGATTGATGATATGAAGCAGTGTAGATTTAAAGCACCAACTGTGCTCAGATGCAATGAGTAAACCAAGGTAGAAAATATTCTGGAGCAGGTGAATTTCATCAGGCACTGTTCAGTTAAAACGAATAAAACAATTTTAAAATCATACATCAAAAACTAACCATTTCCTTTTCCATTGTAGTGTTCACAATTCTCAAACATAAGCCTGAAGTCAGATACAAAGGCCCATTTGCTGTGGTACATTTTCTCACTTAGCTTTTTCTCAATCGTCGACAGATCCATCGGTTCCTATCAATAGCAGAAAAAACAAATGTAAATAAATATTACTGGCACTGGACAATTAAATTATGAAGACCTTGCTGGAGGAACAAAACAATAATACATTTAGAAGGCAAAAGTTAAATCAACCATTGTAGTACAAGCACACGTAAGGAAGGAGAAATAGGTCAGATATGTATATGCCAGTGAGTTTGACATCTGATAAGGAAAATTTTAGAAGAAAAAAAAAAATCAGAGAAATAAGATTAATCTGCACTGCACCACTTTAAGAAATATTGTCTGAATAAAATCATGCTGATTATCCTTATTCAAGCACGGATAGATCAGGGTCAGTCAGCAAAGTTTGGTTAATTTTATTTTATTTTTTAAATATAAAACTAAATATGCCGATGCGGGTAATACAGTTGACGTAGTCTATGCAGTCGTCAGTATGCCCTTTGGCAATGTTCCACTAAGGAAAGTGACCGAGTCTGTGGGATTCAGGGCATCTGGCAAATTGGATTCAAAATTCGGCTGATCATAGGAGGCAGAGCAAGATGGTCAAAGTGTTTTTTTTTGTGATTCAAAGCCTGTAACCTGCTGTGTACCATAGGGAATTATGGTGGTATCTTTACTGTATGTTGTTTACATTCATGGTAATGTATAAAGTAATAGGCATTCATAACTGTCAATGTAGGAAATATAATTAAATTTGCATATGTTATGAAAATTGGTGCTGATAGAGACGGTAGTCCTGAGCTTCAGAATGATACAAAAAAGTTAGCACGATGCAAAGAGCTAATGGCAGATAATATTTAATCTGAAAAGTGTAAAGTGATGCATTTCAGCAGGATTAACAAGATATACACGTTGAATGGTAGAAGTCTAGAAAATCTGAGGAACAAAAATACCCGCTGAGTTTCTCCAGCATTTTTGTGTACCAACATTGGTGTACATGCTCATGGAGAACAGGTAACGCAGCAACACAGGTAGGCAAGGTGGTTTATAAAGTAAACAGGATACTTGTATTCTGAGCCTTAGCTAATAGAGACAACAGCAAGGTTATGTTGCAATTATATAAAATATTAGATTAGACACAGCTGGAATATTGCGTACAGTTCTAGCTGCTACACCACAGTAGGATATGATGGGAGAGAATGAAAAGATTCATCGGTACATTCCCTGGGGATGAAGCATCCCAGTTATGAGGAGAGAACGGATAGCCTGGGTTTCTTTTAATTTACTTTCCCATAGTCACTATTATTGATCTTTTATTCCTGATTTGATTTAATTACTTAAATTTGAATATCCCAGTTACTATGTGTGGGATTTAATTTCATTGGACTGCTCTGACTGTTTCAAATCAAACTGATCTTTTCCCTTGTTGAAATCCTCGGCAAGTCTAGCATTGCATCATCTCTGCAACAAATGCTGAATGTCACAAAACAAAATTGAGCAATACTTCAGAGAAAGAGAAAAATGTAGAAACATAGAAATAGAAAATAGGTGCAGGAGTAGGCCATTCGGCCCTTCGAGCATGCACCGCCATTCAATATGATCATCCAACTCAGTATCCTGTACCTGCCTTCTCTCCATACCCTCTGATCCCTTTAGCCACAAGGGCCACATCTAACTCCCTCTTAAATATAGCCAATGAACTGGCCTCAACTACCTTCTGTGGCAGAGAATTCCAGAGATTCACCACTCTGTGAAAAATGTTTTTCGCATCTCGGTCCTAAAAGATTTCCCCCTTATCCTTAAACTGTGACCCCTTGTTCTGGACTTCCCCAACATCGGGAACAATCTTCCTGCATCTAGCCTGTCCAACCCCTTAAGAATTTTGTAAGTTTCTATAAGATCCCCCCTCAATCTTCTAAATTCTAGCAAGTACAAGCCGAGTCTATCCAGTCTTTCTTCATATGAAAGTCCTGACATCCCAGGAATCAGTCTGGTGAACCTTCTCTGTACTCCCTCTATGGCAAGAATGTCTTTCCTCAGATTAGACCAAAACTGTACGCAATACTCCAGGTGTGGTCTCACCAAGACCCTGTACAACTGCAGTAGAACCTCCCTGCTCCTATACTCAAATCCTTTTGCTATGAATGCTAACATACCATTCGCTTTCTTCACTGCCTGCTGCACCTGCATGCCTACTTTCAATGACTGGTGTACCATGACACCCAGGTCTCGTTGCATCTCCCCTTTTCCTAATCGACCACCATTCAGATAATAGTCTATTTTCCTGTTTTTGCCACCAAAGTGGATAACCTCACATTTATCCGCATTATACTGCATCTGCCATGCATTTGCCCATTCACCCAGCCTATCCCAGTCATCTTGCAGCCTCCTAGTATCCTCCTCAAAGCTAACACTGCCCCCCAGCTTCGTGTCATCCACAAACTTGGAGATGTTGCATTCAATTCCCTCGTCCAAATCATTAATATATATTGTAAATAGCTGGGGTCCCAGCACTGAGCCTTGCGGTACCCCCACTAGTCACTGCCTGCCATTCTGAAAAGGACCCGTATACTCCTACTCTTTGCTTCCTGTCTGCCAGCCAGTTTTCTATCAACATCAATACTGAACCCCCAATACCGTGTGCTTTAAGTTTGTATACTAAAGTTATAATCCTGACCATCAATTAAAGTCTGTATATATTTTGTAAAGTTTATTTCTCTTAGAATTATCATTTTCACAAAAGGAATTTTAATCTAATATACTTGGCATAAGGCTCGGTGTCAATTAATACAATCACAAAGATGTTTCTGGAAAATAACCCATCTTGCTGTTGTTAAGGTAATATCCTTCTTTAATCTTTCATACCTCAATGATTTTGAGGTAATCCGGAGCATAGGATTCATCCACCGGTTCGTTAAATGGCCAGGAATCCTTGTGAACCTTTACAGCATCCAGCACTGCAAGCAGCAAAGAAGTGTTCAGTCGGGTTCAATTAAATACACACATTTAAAAACAGAAAGCAGTATTATGACTAGGTTAGCGAATACTCAACTTTATTAAAGCAGGAACATTACATGGAATCCAAGAAATTAGGCATCATGTCCTTCTACGCATCTGCCCCCAGAAGCCGCCTTTGATCCTACTTAATCCCACCCCTTCAAAGTATCTTTCTCAGAATCTGAGTCAACGGAAACAGGTCCTTCGGCCCAAATTGTCCATGCCGATCAACATGCCCCATCTAAACTAGTCCCATTATCCCTGTTTGGCCCATGACCCTCTAAAATTTCCCTACCCATTTACCTGTTCAAATGTCTTTTAAATGTTGTTATTGTACCTGCCCCAACTACTTCCTTTCCTTTGGCAGCTCATTCCGCACATTAACCATCTTCTGTCTCAAAATGTCACCCCTTGGGTTCCTATTAAATCTTTCCTTCTCAGCTTAAACTTCTGCCCTATAGTTCTCGATTTCCCTGCTGTGTGCATTCACCCCATCTATTCCCCTTACGATTTTATACATCTGTATAAGATCACCCCTCAGTCTTCTGCACCCCAATCCCCCTGAAGCTCAGGGCCTTGCATTCGGGCCAAGCCATCAAAAAATCTTCTCTACACTCTAAGCGTTTATTAACCTAGCCCAGAGATATGTCAATTACATTCCATATCTTATATTCATGACCCAATTCTTTCAACTGTGATCAAATCACGAAAGCTGCTTTCCCCCCTGAAGAGCAAAACTGATCCATTGAAAGACCATATAATACTATTAGTGAATTCCTGGTGGACTTTAACACTCCTAATAACCTCTTACACCCACTCTTGTACTGATTTTCTGAAAGATCACTTCTGAAAAATAAGCCCAAATACAAATACCAATCAAAACTATGATGCAAACAACAACAAATGGAAGACAAAGGATCAAGACAATATTAAGTTGACTTTCATGTACTAAAGAAAGATATTGTAATTGAAGTTTCAGCAAATTATTCTTACAGCATTGCTGTTATCAATTATTACAGATAAAATAACAGAAATGTCACCCACCTTTATACATAGAAACATACTGTTCATCATCTGTATAATGCCTGGAGGGGAGAAAGACTGCAATTATCATAATGTTAAACATGAAATAAATCAAAACACTGCATCATTTGTCCACAAGCATGTGGCATTTCTCCTACTCTTTGCTGAATCTTCCTAGTGAAAGAAGGCAGACGACTTGCCACTACCAGACCATAAAACCTTTGAATGCCAGCATTCTCTTTTGAAGAAGTCAATTCTGCAAATATTGCCAGCCTGGCAATAAATAGCCTTCAGGAGACTATTTCCAAAGAAGAGCGAGGGAATTACAAAAATCAAGCCACTTAGGAGCTTTGTGATGCCATGCTGCAGATTGGATGTTACCCCAATTTATAGTCCAACGCACTTAATTCACTTTACATCACACAGTTTAGTTAAATACAATTTCAGTGACCCAGTGAGTTTAAAGGAAGCATGGGAATAAGCATGCAGCAAGCCAGATTTCAAATAATCGGAATTTCCAAGTGATCTAATGGCAGATTAATGTTTTACTGAGGTTTGCTTGCCTGGTCAGCGATTAGCAGTTGTAGCATGAACTCCCTCTAACCTACCACCTAACCATATACAGTCCATTACTAAAACAGTTCTACTTGATCTACTTAAGTCTGTATCGCAACATGATGAATTAACCCACCGAGCCATCAATGTATGTCTTGGAGGAAACAAGATTGAGTGCAAGGACAAAACGGATTGTGTATTAAAGACTTAATGTTAATAAGTGACAATACAACACGTAAAATGACCAGCAAGAGTGCGGAGCTAAAGATTACTTACACTTCACTTTGTATGAATGAATGAATGAATACATTTATTGGCCAAGTATTCACATACAAGGAATTTGCATTGGTGCTCCGCCCGCAAGTGACAACACGATATACAGTGAGTTAGGAATGACGCATTAAACATTAATAATAAAACATTATTGATTAAACATGTGAATTAAATAAAATAGCAGAGCAAAAGGAGGCTACAGATTTTTGGTTATTGAGTAGAGCTACTACTCGTGGAAAAAAAGCTGTTTTTATGTCTGGCTGTGGCAGCTTTGACAGTCCGGAGTCGCCTTCCAGAGGGAAGTGATTCAAATAGTTTGTGACCAGGGTGAGAGGGGTCAGAGATGATCTTACTGGTTCGCTTCCTGTGCCTATCTTACTTACACTTCAGGTCTTTTCTTATCAGGTTCCTCCGAGTTGACTGGAGAATGTGTTAGTGCGGTTTGTTTTCTCTTCAGGGCAGTTTTCACCTTAGTCATTAACATCGATTTCTCTTCGCGCATTTGTCGACGCCTTGCTCGTTCTGTTTTAGGGAGCAGATAAATGAAGTAAACCTCATGATAACATTTCCCTCTTCAAAGATTATAAAAGAACATCCTGTGCTGACAATTTTATGTGCCTAGGTGCTCCTCAACAAACTGATACACACAATGCCGAGAATATATTCTGCATAACTATATTTCTTCCTTTGCTTTACTTGTTGTAGAGTTTAGCTCGATTGTATTTACGTATAGCATTATCTGATTTGATAGCATGCAAAGGGTTTTCATTGTACTTCGGTGCACGTGATAATAAACTGAAATCTAAGTATTACGTGACTGAAGATTGGTAGGTTTTATTGTGGTCTATGACAGTGGAGAGGAGTATTGGTTTAGGAAACAACTCCAAGGCCCAGGACCTAATGGCAGAATAATGAAAATTGGGTAGACGACGGTATGTGGAAACAAAGAGTAGGGATTAACGGGTCCCTTTCAGAATGGCAGGCAGTGACTAGTGGTGTAACGCAAGGCTCGGTGCTGGAACCGCAGCTATTTACAATATACATCAATGATTTACATGAAGGGATTCAAAGTAATATTAGTAAATTTGCAGATGACACAAAGCTGGGTGGCAGTGTGAACTGTGAGGAGAATGCTATGAGAATGCAGGGTGACTTGGACAGGTTGGGTGAGTGGGCAGATGCAGTTTAATGTGGATAAATGTGAGGTTATCCACTTTGGTAGCAAAAACAGGAAGGCAGATTGTTATCTAAACGGTGTCAAGTTGGGAAAACGGGAAGTACAACGGGATCTGGTCCTTGTTCATCAGTCAATGAAAGTAAACATGCAGGTACAGCAGGCAGTGAAGAAAGCGAATGGCATGTTGGCCTTCATAACAAGAGGAGTTGAGTATAGGAGCAAATAGGTCCTTCTGCAGTTGCACAGGGCCCTAGTGAGATCACACCTGGAGTATTGTGTGCAGTTTTGGTCCCCTAATTTGAGGAAGGACATTCTTGCTATTGAGGGAGTGCAGCGTAGGTTCACAAGGATGGTGGGACTGTCATATGCTGAGAGAATGGACCGGCTGGGCTTGTATACTCTGGAATTTAGGATGAGAGGGTATCTTATTGAAACATAAGATGATTAAGGGTTTGGACACGCTAGAGGCAGGAAACAAGTTCCTGATGCTGGGGGAGTCCAGAACCAGGGGCCACAGTTTAAGAATAAGGGGTAAGCCATTTAGAACGGAGTTGAGGAAACACTTTTTCATACAGAGAGTTGTGAGTCTGTGGAATTCTCTGCCTCAGAGGGCAGTGGAGGTCAGTTCGCTGGATACTTTCAAGACAGAGCTAGATGGGGCTCTAAAAGATAGCAGAGTCCGGTGATATGGGGAGAAGGCTGGAACGGGGCACTGATTGTGGATGATCAGCCATGATCACATTGAATGGCAAAATGCTGGCTTGAAGGGCCGAATGGCCTACTCCTGCACCTATTGTTAGAGATTTCAGGGGATACAAAGTCACAGGAAAATTTTAAAACAGTGAACATAGAAATATTGGAGAGGACAGGTACGGGTTAGCATGGAAGTAGCAGAATTTTGGCCAGAGCTTAAGATGAAATATGGAAGGCAAACAAGAAAGCATTGGAATAGTCAAATCTAAAGGGAACACATGATTATGGGCCTCTGGAGCAGACGAGCAGATCGAAAGAACATATGGATGATGGTATGACAATGGGCGAGGCTGTACTGGTGACAGGAGAATTATGGGGTCAGACCCTAGATTTAAAGTTATTTTGGATATCAAGCATGTAAACTGTTTGGATCAGTCCCAGAGATTTACTCCTCGACAAATAAATTATTTTGCCATTGGAAAATGTAACTAGCTCAACATAACTGTCGTTGACAGTTATTATACCATGAATGGTATTCCAGGTTTGAATTATACAGCACAGAAACAGGCTCTTTGGCTCAACTTGTTCATGCCAGTGTTTGGTCCACATCCCACTAAAGCCTCCCGATCTACGTGCCTATTGAAATGATCTTTAAAGGTTGTAATTGTGCCTGTTTCTGCTACTTCCATTGGTGGTTCATTCCACCTATCCACCACCCTGTGAGAGAAAGTTGTCACTCAGGTCCCCTTTAAATCTTTTCCCTCTCACCTTAAATCTATGCCATCTAGTTTTAGATTCTCCTACCCAGGGAAAATGACAGTGACAATTCAAGCAGAAGCCATGATAGTTAACCACACTGCTGTGGGCCTGGAGTTGAATTGGGGGCAGATCAAGTAAGGGAGGAAGGTTAACCATGAGAGGATATTTAGAGAATTTTTAAGTCAAGAATAATGATGAGCTGCCCTGTCCTTCCCCCGCCCCCCTCACAACTCCGAATTAAATTTTAATTTACCAAATCTGAATGCCCTAGCTACTGTGATGGGATCCAAATAGATCTCTAGTTTCTTATTTACTGGATTAGGTTCAGTAGGTGTATAAATAGCAAGATAGAAAAAGTGTTTCTGTAGAACATACAAACACATCAAGAGTATGAGGAGATACAAGGAACCAGCAGATGCCTGGAGGTGTGCGTGGCTTCACTCTGACAATGGTGGAGGCGAAGGACAGGATCCTTCTGGGAATGGGAGTTAAAATTTGTTAGCAAATGGAAAAGATGCAGCAGGCCTGGGCAGGCAGAGCAAAGGGCAGGAGCTTTGACCCCTTTCTTGAAGATGGCCACAGTCTACACTTGCATGGCATGAATGTTATTTAACACGGTCATCAGTCCATGTCAGAATTTTGTTTAGGCCGTGCTGCCTGAAACCATTTTCTAAATTGCTTTAGACTCCAGCATCTGCAGAGTTTTGCATGGATTATTTTTTTTGTTGTAAAATCACAGATGCATTTAAAGATAAATTGCGTATGTCCAAATGGAGAAAATGAGCCTTTCCAATTGGGAAATATTTCAAATGCTACAATCTGCCAAACAAATAATGCATTGAAGATACTGAGTTACACAAACTTACCTTCACGTGCAAGAATTCTTCCTTCTTCCTCAATATGTTTAATTTCCTGCGGCGTAAACAGCCGCTGTGCCGCGTAGTAGTAACCATCTCTCATTCGGTTATCTGCCAGTCGACCAAACATGGCCTGCCTTTCCTTCAACAGAGATGAAACCTGCAAATATCACAAGCTCTTGGGTCCAAAAACATGTGTACTACAGGATAGATTCATTAAAGTGTATATTAGGCATATTGTGCAACCCGACCCCAGTTAACATTTTTATCGCTGTATATGTTTTTGGGAAGAGGCAGAACACTTGCATACTGATTTGCCTACGTGTTAAAATCAATATTTGAAATAGCCAGGGACTTCATGACATCAATGTCAGTGCGGCAGATTGTCCTGGGTGATATTTGCACAGGCTGAGCCTTATTTTATAACACGGCACATACTATGTACAGGGTGGGGGGGGGGGGGGGAAATACAATAGTTGATGGAATCTAGGCATGGGGAGGGAGGGAAATCTTCAGAGATGAAGAGTTGTTCCTCTCATCCATCTCCTTTTTACGCTCACCGTTACATGATCTGGTAATTATAATGATGGTATCCGTCTCATTATCTCTACCTTAGAATTAAAGAATTTGTGAGAACGGTTACTTACCAGTTCTTCCTGCTGAGTACGTTTTACAAGAAGACGATCTGACGCCCTACGAGGAAGAATTTCTGATAATCTCTTCTGCAACTGTTTCTCCTGAGGAAAGACATTAAAGACATAAGAGATTAGTATACAAACTTAAAGCACACGGTATTGGGGGTTCAGTATTGATGTGGATAGAGAACTGGCTGGCAAACAGGAAGCAAAGAGTAGGAGTAAACGGGTCCTTTTTACAATGGCAGGCAGTGACTAGTGGGGTACCGCAAGGCTCAGTGCTGGGACCCCAGCTATTTACAATATATATTAATGATTTGGACGAGGGAATTGAATGCAACATCTCCAATTTTGCGGATGACACTAAGCTGGGGGGCAGTGTTAGCTGTGAGGAGGATGCTAGGAGGCTGCAAGGTGACTTGGATAGGCTGGGTGAGTGGGCAAATGTATGGCAGATGCAGTATAATGTGGATAAATGTGAGGTTATCCACTTTGGTGGCAAAAACCGGAAAGCAGACTATTATCTAAATGGTGGCCGATTAGGAATAGGAGAGATGCAACGAGACCTGGGTATCATGGTACACCAGTCATTGAAAGGTAGACCCATTGTCTCTGCCTGTTCGTGCCCCACCGAACTCATCTCCACATACCTTGACTCCATACTATCCCCCTTGGTCAAATCCCTTCCCACCTATGTTCAAGACACCTCAGACACTCTCCGCCGCCTCCGCGCATTCCATTCTCTAGGCCCTCACCCCCTCATCTTCACCATGGACGTCCAGTCACTCTACACCTCCAACCCCAACCAGGATGGCCTCAAAGCCCTCCGGTTCTTCCTCGACCAGAGGAGCAACCTATACCCAGCCACTGACACTCTCCCTACCCTCAATAACCTCACGTTTGACTCCTCCCATTTCCTCCAAACACAAGGCGTAGCTATGGGCACACGCATGGGCCCCAGCTACGCCTGCCTCTTTGTCGGGTACGTCGAACAATCCTTGTTCAATATGTACCAGGGCCCCATCACCGACCTCTACCTCCGTTACATTGACGACTGCTTTGGGGCCACCTCCTGCACCCCTTCACAAGTGACTGACTTTATCCACTTCACCACCAACTTCCATCCGGCACTGAAATACACCTGGACTATTTCCGACACTTCCCTACCATTCCTTGACCTCACTATCTCCATCGCAGGTGATAGACTCCTGACCGACATCCACTACAAACCCACTGACTCTCATGGCTATCTGGACTACACTTCTTCCCACCCTGCCTCCTGTAAGGACTCCACCCCCTACTCCCAATTCCTCCGCCTACGCCGCATCTGCTCCCAGGATGAGGCGTTCCACACCAGGACATCTGAAATGTCCTCATTCTTCAGGGAACGGGGATTCCCCTCCTCCACCATAGATGAGGCTCGCACCAGGGTCTCTTCCTTACCCCGCAACAAAGGTTCAAAGGTTATTTTATTGGTCACATACACCTAGGTGTAGTGAAAAGCTTCTTGCCATGCAGCACATAAAGAAAGAATACAGACATAACAGTAATAAAGAAATTTAAACCTAAAAACATCCCCCCACAATGGTTCCCATTATGAGGGAAGGCACAATGTCCAGTCCCCATCCCCAGTTCACCCTTAGTCGGGCCTATTGAGGCCTCCACAGTTGCCTCCACGGACGCCCGATGTTCCAGGCCGTTCTCGCCGGGTGATGGTGCTCCGGCGTCGGGAGAATCCTCACAGCGGCATGGGACACCCGGAACGGCGGCTTCCATACTGGAGGCCGCGGCTTCCGAAGCCAACAAGGCCGCGCCGGATGGAGCTCCACAACTGGTGATCTCGTTGAGAGATCCCAGGCTCCCGATGAAAAGTCAGCGGCGCCACCCGCAGCTGCCCGTTCCACAGACCTGCAGCTCCGCGATGTTTTTATTGGTGGTCTCAGCTCACTGGAGTTCCAGCGCGGCGACCCGGGTAAGGAATCGCCCGCTCCGCGATAGCGCTCCAACGCTGTGCCGCTGCCGAAGCCGAGGTTCTGGGCGGTCCCCGACAGGACACGCTGCTCCAGGCCCGCTGGTAGGCCGCGAGGACGGTGCAGCCCGGAGAAAAGCTGCCTCTCCGAATTGGTAGGGACCCTACAAAAGCAGTTCCCCCCCCACCCCCCTCCCCCCACATAAAAAAGGCTAGAACTCCAGAACAAAAAACTCAACTAACTAAAAATAAAAAAAAGAGAGAAAAAACGGACAGCTGCAGGCTGGGCAGCCATACCATACAGGACGGCGCCCCCCTAGAGTGACTGCTCTCTCTCCCCATCCCCACACTCGCAACAAGGGCAGAGTCCCCCTAGTCCTCACCTTTCACCCCACCAGCCGTCACATACAACAAATAATCCTACGTCATTTTCGCCACCTCCAACGTGACCCCACCACTCGCCACATCTTCCCATCTCCCCCAATGTCTGCCTTCCGCAAAGACCACTCCCTCCGCAACTCTCGTCAATTCTTCCCTTCCCTCCCATACCACCCCCTCCCCGGGCACTTTTCATTGCAACCGCAAGAAATGCAACACCTGTCCCTTTACCTCCCCCCTCAACTCCATTCAAGGACCCAAGCAGTCGTTCCAGGTGCGACAGAGGTTCACCTGTATCTCCTCCTACCTCATCTACTGCATCCGCTGCTCTAGATGTCAGCTGATCTACATCGGTGAGACCAAGCAGAGGTTGGGCGATCGTTTCGCCGAACACCTCCGCTCGGTCCGCAAGAACCTACCTGACCTCCCGGTGGCTCAGCACTCCCCCTCCCATTCCCAATCCGACCTCTCTGTCCTGGGTCTCCTCCATTGCCAGAGTGAGCAACACCGGAAATTGGAGGAACAGCACCTCATATTCCGCTTGGGGAGCCTGCATCCGGCGGGCATGATCATTGAATTTTGTTAACCCTTGCTGTCTCCTCCCCTTCCTTAGCCCTAGAGCGGTATCCTCCCATCCCCCAGCCCTCGGGCTCCTCCTCCTCCTTTTTCCTTCCTTCTCCCCGCCACCCCCTATCAGTCTGAAGAAGGGTTTCGGCCCGAAACGTTACCTATTTCCTTCGCTCCATAGATGCTGCTGCACCCGCTGAGTCTCTCCAGCATTTTTGTGTACCATTGAAAGTAGGCATGCAGGTGCAGCAGGCAGTGAAGAAAGCGAATGGTATGTTAGCATTCATAGCAAAAGGATTTGAGTATAGGAGCAGGGAGGTTCTACTGCAGTTGTACAGGGTCTTGGTGAGACCACACCTGGAGTATTGCGTACAGTTTTGGTCTCCAAATCTGAGGAAGGACATTATTGCCATAGAGGGAGTGCAGAGAAGGTTCACCAGACTGATTCCTGGGATGTCAGTACTTTCATATGAAGAAAGACTGGATAGACTCGGCTTGTACTCGCTAGAATTTAGGAGATTGAGGGGGGATCTTATAGAAAAGTACAAAATTCTTAAGGGGTTGGACAGGCTAGATGCAGGAAGATTGTTCCCGATGTTGGGGAAGTCCAGAACAAGGGGTCACAGTTTAAGGATAAAGGGGAAGTCTTTTAGGACTGAGATGAGAAACACGTTTTTCACACAGAGAGTGGTGAATCTCTGGAACTCTCTGCCACAGAGGGTAGTTGAGGCCAGTTCATTGGCTATATTTAAGAGGGAGTTAGATGTGGCCCTTGTGGCTAAAGGGATCAGGGGGTATGGAGAGAAAGTAGGTACGGGATACTGAGTTGGATGATCAGCCATGATCATATTGAATGGCGGTGCAGGCTGGAAGGGCCGAATGGCCTACTCCTGCACCTATTTTCTATGTATATAGGTATATAAACTGTGAAGCTAATTACATTAACTTCAAAGCCTAGCAATTAAATCAATCAAGCTACAATAGAATAGGTCAATTGAATATGAGGTGATTTGCCACCTTGCATCAAGCAACCAGAAAAATTCTCAATCTGATAAATATTTAGGAAGCCCATTTCCCAGTTTGAATATAATAGACAACCATTAATTAGCTTGTTTGTCAATATCCTTTCAATATGTGCCATGTGTCTATTCTTGTCACAAAAGCAAATTTATTTGTGTTATATAAAATTACAGGGATTAAGCCTCTTTACCCCATGCCTGCTCAACTATTTCACAAAATAATGGTTATTCTATACCAAGAGCTCACTTTTCCACCCAATTCCAGATCATAACGAACCTCTGCACAAAAAAGTATTGTTCAGTATACACCATGTATCTCTGTCACAGCCTACTAATATTCAACGGTTAATTCCACTCCCCCCCCCCTCCCCCCCCAGCACCAACATTATTTTTGCTATTACAGGTCTTACCAACAATTGTTTTCGGGTATGCTCGAAACTTTTGTCACACTAGTGATAACCGCTCATGTTAACCAAACAGAAATAAGTTTTGCTCAAAACAGTAACAATTCACCATCCGACAAGGAAACACATTTTTTTGCTCACCTTCTGTATAAGTAGATTGCTGATTTCTGAGATAAAGTTCTCAGTCAAAATTTTGTATAGTTTTCTTTCTTTTGCACACTGACTCTCTTTAAAAGAGTCAGACAGACTGTTCCATTCTTCTAAAGTGTGACATACAAGACTCCACACACTCCTTTCTTCTATGTGCATTACTGAAGAAACACACAGGAAATTAGTATTATTTATTGGGTTTTAATAAAAATACGTTCATCACCTTTGAGCAATGCAGATAAACCATATATAGCACATTCAAGCTAAACGACAGCCTAAAATTCCCGATACCGGTAACTCTTCATCTGTGCTCAAATGAATAATATTACATGCCAATCAAACCTGGAGCAGTTAAAAAAAATCAAAAAAATCTTGATGTTGAAGAACGTAAAAGATATAAATGCAAAGGTAATACAGATCCACTACCTATTCACCGGCAATTCATGAACAAAATCATGAACGCACTTGAAATCCGCCCTGGAAGTCCCCTCCCGAAAATGTGGTACCGCCGCTGGGTGAGGCGCCCCATCTCGACCTCATTGGGACTTCCGCGGCTGGAATTTCCCCCCTGCAGCCAAAGCTCTGGAACGGCAGACCATCCAGAGATGGCAGATCCGTTTCCATAGCTGACTTCCGAGGCCGACTTTCCGGGCCGGTATCTCGGCCCCTCAGTGGCCTGGCTGGACCTTTCCACTACTGCTCGCACCTCTTGAAAGCCGTGACTACTGTTGGATAATCTAGAAATGCTCTGGTACCAAGGGTGCCGGAAAATTGATGGTGGACCTGTACAAAGATCATTGTTTTTTTGGTGGCCGTACATACCCAACCAGCACAGCATATCAGGACCTCTAAAAAGTTAAATGTCATTATTTTTTAAATTGGGTACTAAGGAATTAATTGTGTATTAAGGATTACGTGCAGGCATATAAGAGTTGGATTGGGCATCACATTCGGCACTGACACTGTAGGGTGAAGGGTCTGTTCCTGTGCTGCATTGTTTTCCGTTTCAATTCCAATGATAACCTACATATAATTAGCAATTTACTAAATGCTATAAAGTTAATATATATTTTACAGCTCTCCAGCTGTCAATAAGTTGCTGTGCCCATGTGTGTTCTCACCATTGCATCCAAAGGCATCATTTTCCTTCTGCTCATTAGCTTTCACATCAGAGGTTTCATCAAGCTGTCCACTTCCCTTTTCAACTCTCTCAAACCTACAGTTAAAATAGGAAACTGAAGTCTTAAAATCTGGAAAAAGTGTTAATAGAACAATGACAACTATTAATCAGAAAATTGCTGGACAATTTATCTCTAAATTTCCATGTGCAAGTGGCATGCGTCTATTTGGCACCAAGGCCAAGTCGATGTAATATAAAACACAGGATTTAAGCCACATTGCTCTCAGCACGCTCAACTATGCAATGAGATCATGGTTATTCAACCAAAACTTTGCTTTTTAACCCAATTCCCATATACCTCAATTCCTTTGGTGTCCAAAAATCTATCAATGTTAACCTTGGATAAATGGAAAGACTTAAGCATTACAGTCCTATGAAGTGAGATATTTCTAGGAACAACAAGTCTGCATTTTTTGAGTCTTCAATCTATATTGCTCAAATCAATAGTTTTGACTTTGGGGAAGGAAGAGCGGGAAACAACTTGTTTTTAGACAGGGCAAACAACCTATAAATAAATTCAACCATTAGAAATGAAAAAAAATCATGACCCTAATTCTAAAAGTACGTAATGAACCAAACATCAATGGACACGGCAAGCAAACAACCGAATGAGCAAAAAAACTGAATTAAATGTTCGTTCAAGGTGTCAGAAAAGAAAGATGGGCCCATTATTACTTTTAATTAATATTACTTATATTGAAGCTAAAGAAAGTTAGTTTTGAAATGATCACAAGTTTTCTTTTTAGACTTAAATAAGATATAGCCCATAAAATAAACTACAATTTTACATGTAGCACACGATGAAAACAAACTGCACACACTTATGTTCTACCCTACCTTGTTTTAGATAAACTATAACGAAGTTTCCATTTTTTCTTTAATTTTTCATTTGGAGTTTTTGCTGTAATATTTTTATTTAATACTCTGGAATTTTTCATATTTTGTTCCTCCTTGAGTTTCTTTCCTTTCCTAGAAAATATCAGTCACAGTGACTAATTAACATTTTCTATTTCACAATACTGACTTTCAAACAGTGAGAGAAAAGTATGCTGCAATCATGCATCATGGTGTTACAGGATTATAAAAATCAGTCATGGTGCACAAAGCAGAGTGCTTCTTCTATAAAAGGCACTGCATTTACATCAACAACCTCTACCTTCTAGGTAAAGGTAGAAGCAAGGGAAAGCATGGTCGGCACAAACATGGTGGGCCGAATGGCCTGCCCCTGTGCTGTGCTGCACGGCTCTCCTTTGGAAACCAATGACATTCATTTTTTAAGCGGCAGGTTTACATACGACATTAGGGGCATAATAATTGTCCAAATTAAATCTGCACTCTTGCCGAATAATTGCTTCCTCCCCAAATACTAAGCACTAGGCTGTGGGCCGAGGTGCTTTTTCGTTTAAATTCGTGACCCAAATCACATAACTACCTGAATTTTTAACATATTGTCTAAAAATATTATAGAAATCATGCCTGAAACTCGTCAAGACCAAAACCTGCACATATTTTTAAAATATGAGAAAAACCTCCAATTTGCCGAGTAGTAATTGTCCAATCAATGCATATTTGATATTGCGTCGGATGCCAATTGACCAATCACGCGCTTTGTTTCATGGTAGCTAGGCAGCAAGCACTCTGGGATCATGGCTGCCTCCTAATTACATCAAAACAATAGCAAGGTTTCAAAGGAATAAAGGTAATGCTAACCTTGCTGATAATTTTGTTTTACAATTGATTTATATTTGTAAAGTTATGATGTGAACTGTTAAATAAAAATGATAAATAACAAATGTAGAGCTAGGGCTAGGATTAAGGTCGGTCGGTCAGTCGGTAGGACGGTGGATGCTGTGAAGGATCGGTCGGGCTGTCGGTAGGCCGGTGGATGCTGCGAAGGGTCGTTCGGGCTGTCGGTAGCCCGGTGAGTGCTGTGAAGGATCAGTCGGGCTGTAGGTAGGCCGGTGTGTGCTGTGAAGGGTCAGTTGGACTTTCGGTCCGCCGGTCAGTGCTGCGAGGGGTCGGTTGGGCTGTCAGTAGGCCAGTGTTGCAGCGAGCAAGCAGGCGGACTGACGGAGCCAGTGCTATGGGGGTGCTGAAGGCGGCCCGGGCGGCGTGCAGGGCAGTGCTGCTCCCCACCATCATCACCATGATGATCCAGAAGGGCATGCTGGCCGAGGTGGACGCGCTGAGCGGCCACACTTACGGAGCCTGCAGCCGGTCCCAAAGCGGATCCAGCCATGGGCAGCTCTGGAAGGGGTACGAGTTAGGTTTAGGGTTAGGCATTTTCCTCTCAGTGGAAGATGCCCTAGCCTTCCCCCAGCCTGGCACTGCCCCAGTCCCATTACTGCCGTGACCCCCACTCTGACAGTCAGTGGGGTTCAGTAAACGGGGGAAACCCACAGGAACTGCCCTCACCCATTAATTAGGCTGGTTCAGGAGTCTCATTCAAAATACACACTAACAATTGTATTCATTATATTATTTTATATAATATAATTATATATAACTCCAGTTATATTCACGTGTGGTATAATAATATGGTTTAAATATACAGCAGCCCAGAATTAGGCTCCCCATGGAGTAATATGAGCACGAATACTAGACCGCGTTTACTTTTTCGATCTCATTTTCTAATTAGCTTAATTAATTAATGTGCAACTTTTGGCACTGACGAGTTATGACTTCCTTCTCAATTATATTTTATCTAAATCTGTGCAAAATTACAAGTAGTTCCCAGACAGGGGTCACTAAAGTTAAATTGTAGACACATTTTCGATGCTCGGCCCACAGCCTACACGCTTCATCTAAAAACTGGGGCGATTCACAATGTTCAGAACAACAACATTTCAAATCAGAGCTTTGACAAGCAGTTTGTACACAAGGAGTGCACAAAATCCAGCCAGGGAGGTGATTGCGAGCAAAAATAAAACGACAAACAGAAAACACTTGGGCAGCACCCATCAAAATATGTAGACCTTCTCCCATTCCATAGTTCAATTAAGAAGCGCCATTGCACATTAATAATCAGAATATTTCTATTTGATTTATAACTAATTCAAATTAGCCTCGCATTTAAAGAAATTAAAACTCTATTTACAAGACAAAATTTAAATTACTTATTATCATTCTTTGATGGTTTATATTTTGGTTCCTCCTTTGGTGGTGGTGGAGGCAGCTCTTTGTATAATCTGGTGCCGTAAAAATACCAGTATTGGGCCCCAGCGTTGTCTTCTCCAAGGGCCTCTACTCTCAAGCTATCTGCTTCAAGACCCTGAAACAAAATTAATTTACATGATACCAAGAGTTGGAGTAAAAATCTGCTTCCCAAATATAATTTTTGTAATTCTATAATGTACAATCTCATTAAAAAGGATAAAACCGTGTAAAATACCCACACAATATGGAAAATGGAGATAGGTTTCTAGAGCATAACCTGCAGAGATTAATTGTTTGGGTGGGGCGGGTGAGGGCGAGAGAAAAGAGAGGAAAAAAAAGACCAAGTCTGTGAACTGGCTATTTTTCTAAAGATAAGAGCAAAGCATGCAGTTGTGATACCCATATTCAGCATTACCACCATGGCTTCTATTGATATTCAGTTACCACTTTTACAGTCTACAGATAACACTTAGAACAAATTTAGAAGAGATCACAGATTGAAAAAAGACAGATGTATCATCGATGAAATACATGACAAAAATATCACTGATACATTTACATTGGAAGAATAAAGGATATGCAGATAATGAAACAGACAGACAGACAGAGACACACACACCCCCCCCCCCCCAAAGGGGAAAGGCTCTGTGAAATTTGCTTTTCGAAAGGAAAGGATGTTTGGTTTTATTAAGAGAGGCACAAGCTTAGAGAAGTCGTTGTTCTATTACCACGTTCAATTCGAGAATCACACTAAGTTGAGCCAATCAGCAAAAGGGATCAGAATGGGAAGACTAGAAAAACTGTGGGTCTTGTTCTTAAGGCAATGAAAGGTTAAAGTCTGATCTGGAATGTACTGTCAGGTGATGGTTTGGTGGCCATGGGGGAATAGAGTAAAGCACAAAAGATGTCAGGAACAAAAAAAAAAAGAGAACTGGCTTAAATACTTCCGTAAAGAGTGGATTTGGAGACATTCAGAGTTCAGGATAGCATTAAATCCAGTCAAGCTGTAAACACATGAACAACATCCAGAAGTACAGATGTCTTCTTTTATCTTAGGATTTTCCTAATGTTCCTGCATTTACAGCAATGTTTTAACAGACTATAACTATGTGTAACATTGATGGAAATTGATGAAAAACATTCCTCAATCCAGAATCAGAGCAGCACAATTGCAATAATTTGTCGGCAAGTGGTCTTAACCCACTCTGGAGCAAAACTGAGAAGCCATTGTAAACAAAATTACTCTACACAAGCTTCGCAACTTGCATTTATGGATAAGATGACCCCGTACGTGGCACACACTAAAATTAAGGATTTACAACATTAAACATCAACATGCCAACTACATGACCAGTGCTGCTCCACTCCAGTATGTTTAATTAGAGCCCTTGTACCATGATATATTTGAGAGAAAAGAATCCCTCACCTTTAGAAGGTCAAATACATCTGTGGCATCCAAACGGTAATCACAGAGTCTGTGCAAAATTTCAACTATTATCCTGGAAGAAAGAGCCCTAAAGTGTATTCCCTGAAGTGGGTTTTCCTTCCCCTCTTCGAGTTCCCATCGATGTCGAATGATGTCTTCAAGATACATGTGGAAATTCTCTATGCTGTTGAGATAAACAAAGTACCTTTGAGTAATTATTTCAGTGAGTCAACGAGTGCCTTTGTCTGTACCAAATGCCATGATTCAAGCTTCAGGTCATAGCAGGATATACTAAACTCTGTGCCAAAAGATTTTACAGCAGTTTGAGTCAAATAACTCTGCTGTTGTAAAGACATTGCTTGAAGTTCCAGAGGTCTCATATATGCTATCTGGAGGAAAAGGGGATATATGCCAGAAACAAAGTGAATGGAAAGTATAATGCTCCACTTCAAATTAAATATCTGGGATTCAAGCCCCACAAACGGTCTTCGATGCATTAGTGTAGATTTTTCTTGTGCCAATTGGAGACATATTTTACGTTTTAGTAAAAAACATGAAATAGATTAAGAAAAAAAAGCAGCAACTTTCAGAACCAAAACCAAAATATGTTGATTAAGTGGCGAATGTACTGTTGTCATCGGCACAGGCTCAGGAGAATTAGTTTTCTAATCTGTTATCTCAGCTGTGTATTAATCCAGCTAATCACACAGCTAAGGTCAAAACCACGGGTCTCTAGCAGAGGCCATCACGTTAAATAAGACACCTCGACAGGATAGTGCATATTAATTCTGAGTATATATTAAGTACATTCTTCCTGTTTAATTTAACAGAAGTGTCGTATGCCAATGTTAATCATGCATTATAAAATTCCATAAGTAATCTCCAAAAAAACTACTGGTCAGGACAGCCAAAACAGTTGAACCCCGGCTCCAAGGAATGGAGTGTATTTTTATTTGAACTTCATGAAAGGAGACATTCAAATAAACACACGTGTTCATCAAAAAAGTACATCAGAAAATTTACAATAATGGAGACCAACAGACCATGTGCTGTTCGAAATAAAACCTCAATCCCAGTTTCCAGCATGACATCTAACCTTGTGTGTTCCAGCTCTACTAAGCTTTCAGACAGTGAGCATCACATTTTCCTCATCTCTCTACAGGATAGAGCGGATATGAGAATAGTGGATAGAACTGACCCCACTGACCTACTCAGGCTCTCAAACTGCTTAGTCACCATGTTACAGGAAAGATGCTGCCAGCACTTTCACACATTGCCAGGACTGGGAAACTGCTGGATTAGCTAGGACTGTTTTATTTGGAACAGAGGTGGCTGAGAAGAGATTTAATTGAGGTGTTTAAAATTATGTGGGGCCTAGATGGGTAGAGAGGTAGGGGGAGGGGTGTGTGTGGGCGGGGGGGGGGGTAAGAGAGCTTGGAGAAAAGACTGGGGAAGAGGGGGGGTATCACAGGGAGGGGGGCAGGAGCCAGCGGGGGGACCAGAGGGGAAGGGGCCGGTCGCTGGTCGTTTTCCTCCGCCAGGATCAGAGTCTCCGCTTTTTGTTTGGCGACATCTCTGACTCCGGGCTGGGCTGGGCCGGGCCGGTTCTGGTCCCTCCGAAAATTGTGTCCGGTTGGAGAACTCCGCTGGTCACAAGCAGCTCCAGTAAAGACGCAATGGCGCAGGAAGGGGCAGATCGTCCCGGGGATCGACAGAAAAGACTAATCCACGCAGCGCCGATTGGCAGGAGAGGAGATCGATATGCGCACGTGCGGTTTTTAAGATTTTTAAAAACTTGCTAACCTTTACAATAAGCCACAAATCGAAATGAAACTTGGTGCACTCGCAGCACAGGAGTTGGCGAAAAATCGTAGCGCTATCAAGGCTTATCTTAACCAGTGCCACATGGGCTGATTGGCCTCGATACAAGGTAATTCCAATTTTTAAAAAAATGCTTATAAATAAATATTTGACCTTGGCCACCCATTTTGAGTAACCTGTCATCTCTGGCCACCAAGATATTTGCAGTCCTCCAATTCTGACCTGTTCTGCAACCTTAAATCTTTGACATTAGTGACTACATTATTCAAGAACTATCCTCAAACTTCTCACTACTCGTCTTTTAATAAGCCTCATAACCTTTTGGACATATATTGCCAGTGACAAGGAGGCCTTTGGGCCCAAATCAGCCTTTTAAAGTATGCACAATCCAGAATGTTTGTACCTTGGCTCTCACCCTGGAGACCTGCAATTACTTTTAAACTCATACAGTTGTCCGGTTTTTTTTAATGTCATGACTGAGATTGCTTCTCTCACCTTTCAGTGAATTAATTCCTTACTCACCGAATGTGAAAGCTTTCCCTCTTGTGACCTTTGATTCTTAGGCCAATCACAGCATTTTTGTGGTTCTCCAATGGAAAATCGCTCTTTATTTTTCATAGAAACATAGAAAATAGGGGCAGGAGTAGGCCATTCGGCCCTTCGAGCCTGCACCGCCATTCAATGTGATCATGGCTGATCATCCAAATCAATATCCCATACCTGCCTTCTCTCCATTTAGCCACAAGGGCCACATCTAACTCCCTCTTAAATCTAGCCAATGAACTGGCCTCAACTACCCTCTGTGGCAGAGAATTCCACAGATTCACCACTCTCTGTGTAAAAAATGATTTTCATGGTGGTTCAAACACTTCTGCAATCTCTTCCTCAGTTTATCTGCTATTAGGAGAAGCCCTACCTTACCTTTACATCAGCTCTGCTCTTGATAAATGATAACCATATATAACCATATAACAATTACAGCACGGAAACAGGCCATCTCGGCCCTACAAGTCCGTGCCGAACAACTTTTTTCCCTTAGTCCCACCTGCCTGCACTCATACCATAACCCTCCATTCCCTTCTCATCCATATGCCTATCCAATTTATTTTTAAATGATAACAACGAACCTGCTGCCACCACTTCCACTGGAAGCTCATTCCACACCGCTACCACTCTCTGAGTAAAGAAGTTCCCCCTCATGTTACCCCTAAACTTCTGTCCCTTAATTCTGAAGTCATGTCCTCTTGTTTGAATCTTCCCTATTCTCAAAGGGAAAAGCTTGATCACATCAACTCTGTCTATCCCTCTCATCATTTTAAAGACCTCTATCAAGTCCCCCCTTAACCTTCTGCGCTCCAGAGAATAAAGACCTAACTTATTCAACCTATCTCTGTAACTTAGTTGTTGAAACCTAGGCAACATTCTAGTAAATCTCCTCTGTACTCTCTCTATTTTGTTGACATCCTTCCTATAATTGGGCGACCAAAATTGTACACCATACTCCAGATTTGGTCTCACCAATGCCTTGTACAATTTTAACATTACATCCCAGCTTCTATACTCAATGCTCTGATTTATAAAGGCTAGCATACCAAAAGCTTTCTTTACCACCATATCTATATGAGATTCCACCTTCAAGGAACTATGCACGGTTATTCCCAGATCCCTCTGTTCAACTGTATTCTTCAATTCCCTACCATTTATCATGTACGTCCTATTTTGATTTGTCCTGCCAAGGTGTAACACCTCACATTTATCAGCATTAAACTCCATCTGCCATCTTTCAGCCCATTTTTCCAAATGGCCTAAATCACTCTGTAGACTTTGGAAATCCTCTTCATTATCCACAACACCCCCTATCTTGGTATCATCTGCATACTTACTAATCCAATTTACCACCCCTTCATCCAGATCATTGATGTACATGACAAACAACAAAGGACCCAACACAGATCCCTGAGGCACCCCACTAGTCACCTGCCTCCAACCCGACAAACAGCCATCCACCATTACCCTCTGGCTTCTCCCATTCAGCCACTGCTGAATCCATCTTGCTATTCCTGCATTTATACCCAACAGTTTAACCTTCTTAACCAACCTTCCATGAGGAACCTTGTCAAAGGCCTTACTAAAGTCCATATAGACAACATCCACTGCTTTACCCTCGTCAATTTCCCTAGTAACCTCTTCAAAAAATTCAAGAAGATTAGTCAAACATGACCTTCCAGGCACAAATCCATGTTGACTGTTCCTAATCAGACCCTGTTTATCCAGATGCTTATATATATTATCTCTAAGTATCTTTTCCATTAATTTGCCCACCACTGAAGTCAAACTAACAGGTCTATAATTGCTAGGTTTACTCTTAGAACCCTTTTTAAACAATGGAACAACATGCGCAGTACGCCAATCCTCGGGGACTATTCCCGTTTCTAATGACATTTGAAATATTTCTGTCATAGCCCCGGCTATTTCTACACTAACTTCCCTCAATGTCCTAGGGAATATCCTGTCAGGACCTGGAGACTTATCCACGTTTATATTTTTCAAAAGTGTCAGTACTTCTTTTACTTTGAAACTCATAGTATCCATAACTACTCTACTCGTTTCCCGTACCTCACATAATTCAATATCCTTCTCCTTGGTGAATACCGAGGAAAAGAAATTGTTCAATATCTCCCCCATCTCTTTTGGCTCTGCAGATAGCTGCCCACTCTGTTTCTCCAATGGACCAATTTTATCCCTCGTTATCCTTTTGCTATTAATATAGCTGTAGAAACCCTTTGGATTTACGTTCACCTTACTTGCCAAAGCAACCTCATATCTTCTTTTAGCTTTTCTAATTTCTTTCTTAAGATTCTTTTTACATTCCTTATACTCCATAAGCACCTCATTTACTTCATGCTGCCTATAATTATTGTAGATCTCCCTCTTTTTCCGAACAAGATGTCCAATTTCCCTTGAAAACCAGGGCTCTTTCCAATTTTTACTGTTTCCTTTCAACCGAACAGGAACATAAAGATTCTGTACTCTTAAAATTTCCCCTTTAAATGTCCACCATTTCTCTTCTACATCTTTCCCATAAAACAAAATGTCCCAGTCCACTCCTTTTAAATCATCTCGCATCTTATCAAAGTTAGCCTTTCTCCAATCAAAAATCTCAACCCTAGGTCCAGTTCTGACCTTCTCCATAATTATATTGAAACTAATGGTATTGTGATCACTGGACCCGAAGTGCTCCCCAACGCATACCTCCGCCACCTGTCCCGTCTCATTTCCTAACAGGAGGTCCAGCACTGCCCCTCCTCTAGTAGGTACCTCTATGTATTGCTGCAAAAAACTATCCTGCACACATTTTACAAACTCCAAACCATCCAGCCCATTTACAGAATGTGTTTCCCAGTCTATGTGTGGAAAGTTGAAATCTCCCACAATCACTACCTTGTGCTTACTACTAATATCTGCAATCTCCTTACATATTTGCTCTTCCAATTCTCGTTCCCCATTTGGCGGTCTATAATACACCCCTATAAGTGTTGCTACACCTTTCCCACTTCTCAGTTCCACCCAAATAGCCTCCCTAGATGAGCCCTCCAATCTATCCTGCCAAAGCACTGCTGTAATATCTTCCCTGACTAGCAATGCAACGCCTCCACCTCTTACCCCTCCAATTCTGTCACACCTGAAGCAACGAAATCCTGGAATATTTAGTTTCCAATCACAGCCCTCCTGCAACCATGTTTCACTGATCGCCACAACATCATACTTCCAGGTGTCTATCCAGACTCTAAGCTCATCCACCTTTCTTACAATGCTCCTAGCATTAAAATATGCACATTTAAGAAACCCCCATCTCTTCTTCTCTGTTTATTTCCTTTTTTTTCTTTCTCCTCTTGTGTCCGAGTGCTTCCCTTTTCTGCTTCCTGCCTCCCATTCTGTCTACTAGCTTTCTCTATTTGAGTCCCTCGCCCCAACCATTCTAGTTTAAAGTCTCCCCAGTGACCTTTGCAAATTTCCCCGCCAGGATATTGGTCCCCCTCGGGTTCAAGTGCAACCCATCCTTTCTGTACAGGTCCCACCTTCCCCAAAAGAAGTCCCAATGATCCAGAAACTTGAATCCCTGCCCTCTGCACCAGTCTTTCAGCCACGCATTTATCCTCCAACTCGCTCAATTCCTACTGTCACTTTCGCGTGGTACAGGCAGTAATCCTGAGATTGTTACCTTTTTGGTCCTTTTCCTTAACTCTCCTCCCAACTCCCTAAATCCTCCCTTCAGGACCTCTTCCTTTTTTTACCTATGTCATTTGTACCAATATGTACCACGACCTCAGGCTCCTCTCCCTCTGATTTCAGGATATCTTGGATGCGTTGAGACACGTCCGAGACCTTGGCACCAGGGAGGCAGACCACCATCCTGGTCTCCCGACTGCGTCCACAGAAACGCCTATCCGACCCTCTAACAATAGAGTCCCCAATTACAATTGCCCTCTTCTTTTTCCCCCTACCTTTCGGAGCAACAGGGCCCGTCTCTGTGCTGGAGGCCCGTCCGCTGTTGCTACCCCCGGGTAGGCTGTCACCCCCATCCGTACTCAAACAGGAGTACTTATTTGCAAGGTGTACCGACATTGGAGTACTCCCTCGTTCCTGCCTCTGCCCCTTGCCCTTCCTTAGCGTGACCCACATGTCTCTCTCCCGTGGTTTTGGAGTGACCACCTCCCTATAACTCCCCTCTATGACCTCGTCACTCTCCCTGACCAGACAGAGGTCATCGAGCTGCTGCTCCAGGAACCTAATACGGTCCCTTAGGAGCCCCATCTCTCTGCAACTGGTGCAGATGTGGACGTCTGGAGGGCCATCCGACACCATGACCTCCCACATCTGACATCCAGAACAGTACACTGCTCTGACTGTCATTCTCTCGCCTTACCCTGGATCCGATACCAGTATAATACAATAGAAACTGCTGGGAGAAATCAGCAGGTATCTGACTCACAAACAGCTGCTCCATCTTGCCCTTTAAACTGCACCTTTATTATATAAACAAAAAGCACTGTACCTTTAGCCCACTGTACCTTTACTAAAGCACTGTACCTTTAACCAGAAAGCAGAAATGCTAACCTGAGGTTGCACCCAATCAGCTGCTTCCTCTAGTCTGCTTCCGCCAATCAGCGGCTTCCACCAGAACCCTCCCTATGGAGTGTGAAACGTTACAGACTTTGGTAAGCCCTGACCCTCCTCCACTGTCTCCAAAGGTCCCGGGCCTCTGTGAAACCAAGCCCCGCGCCCGATTTAAGTACTCACCGCCCTGACCCTCCTCCACTGTCTCCAACGGTCCCGGGCCTCTGTGAAAACAAGCCCCGCGCTCGATTTAAGTACTCACCGCCCTGACCCTCCTCCACTGTCTCCAACGGTCCCAGGCCTCTGTGAAAACAAGCCCCGCGCTCGATTTAAGTACTCACCGCCCTGACCCTCCTCCACTGTCTCCAACGGTCCCGGGCCTCTGAGTAGGCTAATACAACCTATTCCTACATCTAATTCTTGTACATTGTTCTTTTCTCTTTATGGATTGTACAGTATTGCAACTGCCTCTTCCTTTACTGCGATTTAGTTTTTTTCCCTTCTATGGTAAAGACATATTGAACGGACTCATTCAGTACTTTTACCATACCTTTAGTCTCCCTGCTTGCATCTACTTTTCGGTCTCATGTCTCGCCATGTAAATAAGATATCGTGGCCCAAAGTTTCTTCCTGTGCTTTTCTATTACATGTTGTACAATAGTATTTTGTTGAATTTATCAAGTATATTTCAGGTTAAGAATGTCAAGCATTTCAGGTTAAGAATGTCGAGCTGGATGAACTCGGGTTGGGCAGCATGACTAAAACCAAAGCTATTGTCAAAGTTTTGGGTTAAGACCATCCATCAGGACTAAGAATATTAATATTGGCTTATGGTAGTTAGTACAAAATCACAATCCTTCTCTGGCATAATTTTGTTTTTTGACATGGTACACAAGTCTTAGAAATTACCAAAATGGGTTTGGTGCAAGAGCACAGAAGCATAATTTAGCACCAATGCTTTAAGTACAAAGATGAACAACACAACAAGCAAGCTGATTAAGTGCTGGGAAACTATCAATATTTTATTTGCAACTGGAGACAACAAAAGCTTTGGACATATTGGAGGCCTACATGGATCACAGCACAATAAATTTAAGAGCACAAATATTTAAGACTTGGTTTAGATCGGCTGGCCTGATTTCTCATGAGAAAGTTCCTGCTGAACATAGCAGGTTAGTACCCGCACCATTCCAACAATACTTTTTTGGTGTGCTTTACGGACTTTAGCACCATTCCGAGAATCTCAAACACTTAAAACCAATCCAGTGAACATGTTCCAAATGTAAATATATTCTTTAAAAAAGATCTTACCCGAATAACGTATTCCAGATGTTGCCTCAACTATTGAAAAACTTCCTTAACAATGCAACACCTTTTCAATAAACATACAATTCAATGTTCATTGCTTGCCACACCTGCATGTTTACCACATACTTTGTTAACCAACACACAACGAATACCTGAACACCAAGACTTTTTTTCCGCTATCTGGAAAAATATACTATTTTACCTATTTCACCAATCAAGGTGCAAAACATCAGTTTCAAAATTATACTTTTATAATGTTTTGAAAACAAGCTTGCGATAGATTGTAGCTTACGTAAAAGTTATTGTTCCTTAGAAGTTTTGACAAAATCAATGGTTACTAAATTCTGTCTGACAACATATCAGACAGGCAGGTTGCTACTATAGCATGGACACTTTGCAATCTGACATCTCAAACATTACCTACAAACAGAATAAATTCAGCTGAAAGCACATGCAGCAGTGAATATTGCTTAGAAATGGCAGTGCAACTCACTTAATATCTTTGCGTTGGTAACATCCTCGAAGAAGTTTAGAAACCAAGTCCTCCAAAAAATCCCAGTTATCGATCAACAAAGCATCTTCTAACTCCTGGGAATTAATGAAAAATATTAATAATTAACAGCATTTTAAAAACTTTAATCAGGTCAATTTTAAATCATCCAAGTTAAAAAAAACATTTCTGTTAACAGGTTAATAGCTTAAGCGTAAGCCTTCTACTTGCTATTTAGATGTTCTCCCATTGCCTTTCACCACCAGGCCTCTGACAAAGAAAGAATCAAGATCAGCTAAACCACATGGAATAAACCTCCCAAGCCTTTCCAAAGGTCAGATTTCAGTAACCCTAAATTGGCCATCATAAATTCTCATATGTCAGTGATTTAAAAAAAAAAGCTGTCAAAGGGGGGTTAACATGAACTTCCATAAAACATTCACCAGGTCACAACCTAAAGTGTACTAAAGTGAACACTGACTAGGAAGAATTAAAAGGCACGAGGGGGTGCAAGTAAAGGTAACTTAAACAGTTCTAGGATTGAGGGATTCCCGTAACATATACTAGAGAATCAGGTGCTGCTCTGCTTGAGAAGATTGAAAGGCAATTTAATAGAGGTATATAAAATAACCATGTTAAGACCAAATAAGCTGAGAAAAATTCCTCCCATTGCAGTGGTCGAGTAGAGGTGATAAAATCGAAGAGATTGGCAATAAGTCCAGGATGTTATCAAGGGTGGTCTTTTTACAGAGACCAATTATGCGAAGGAATGCACAACTTGGAAATGGATTCAATTGTGTCTTTCAAAAGGGAATTGGGTAAATACACTGTAAGACTATGGAACAAGAGCAGGAAATTGTTCTAACTGGAATGCTCTACGAAAAACCAGCATAGACCATACTGGCTAAATGGTAACCTTCTATGTTATCGCAATTTTAGAAATCTGTGTTTAGGAGCTATTCACACTCCATAATCACTCACAAAATGGTAGATACACTATAGACGTTAAATTAATGTACTGCCAGCTAGAGGTCTACACGTCTACTTGAGAGACAAACTTCAACCAGCAGCTGTGAAAATTTCAAGAAAGGGCTGAGCTCAGTAACAAACCACAAAATTACCAATGTTGTGAAACTCCTCTGATTCACTCGGAAATCCGTCATCATTCCCCATATTGATTTATATGCAACACCGATCCAATAATGTAGTTGGTTCTTTGATAAAAACAAGCAGCGCTTACTCACAAATAAATCTGCTCACTAATGTTTAGTTCGGACTCTGCTCAAATCACCTCACCTTCAAAACCCAATGGAGCCATGATCCAACTGGGATCAATTAGAGGCAAAAAACAAATGACAACCCTCAATGTGGCCTCACAGCGCTTGCCATAATGTTGCCATCTGCCATAATGTTGCCTGCTCGCTCAGTTTGCCAATATCTTCTTGAAACCCATTTTCAGCCAAATGACCACTCACATTTCCAACTAGTTTTATGTCTCTTCAGCCAAACCATCTTTATTGATTATGAATAATTGGCAGATTGTGAATAATTGGTATAAATGCTGCCTCACAGCACCAGAGATCAGGGATCAATCCTGACCTCGGGTACTGTCTGTGTGGAGTTTGCACAATCTCGTGACCACGTGAGTTTGCTCTGTTTTCCTCACACGTTCAACAGATGTGCGAGCTTGTAGGTAAACTGGCCTCTGTAAAATTGCCCTAAATGTTTAGGGAGTGGATGAGAAAGTGGAATAACAAAGAACTAGTGCGAATGGGTAATCAATTGGCAGTGTGGACTTGGTGGTCCAGTCAGGAAAATGGTGGAAAAATGACTTCACCCAGAGGACATTGAATCTTTGTATTTCGCTACCGAAAAGAGATGTGGCGTTTCCATCATTAAGTATATTAAGGATAGAAAATAAAGAGATTTTTTTGGGAAGAGAGAATCAAAGCATATATGGTTAGTACAAAAAAATGGCACTGAAGTTACTCCTGAAGCCCATGTTGCATTCTATTTTGCTAGACGTGCCCCTGAATGGTACACCAGAACACAAGCATGACAGTTTGCATGTTGGTATTGTCGTATTATAGTTGTGTACCAAGATGCAGTGAAGTTTTGTTTTGCGTACTAGCCAAGCAGATCAACCAGACATGAATACAATCAAACCATGCGGAACAGTTTTGTTCCTGATGTTGGGGAAGTCCAGAACAAGGGGTCACAGTTTAAGGATAAGGGGGAAATCTTTTATGACCGAGATGAGGAAAAAAAAATTCACGCAGAGAGTGGTGAATCTCTGGAATTCTCTGCCACAGAAGGTAGTTGAGGCCAGTTCATTGGCTATATTTAAGAGGGAGTTAGATGTGGCCCTTGTGGCTAAAGGGATCAGGGGGTATGGAGAGAAGGCAGGTACATGATACCGAGTTGGATGATCAGCCATGATCATATTGAATGGCGGTGCAGGCTCGAAGGGCCGAATGGCCTACTCCTGCACCTATTTTCTATGTTTCTAAAGCTACAGAGAAAATGTGGATAAAGAAAAGATGCAAGAGGTGCAGTGAGGGAGAGTGAGAGGAATTGAGAATCCATCCTTGTGTTTATTTTGAAGATAAGCACAAAATGCTGGAGTAACTCAGCGGGACAGACAGCATCTCTGGAGAGATCTTACACACGTGTTTATTTCAATTTTAATCGCTTCCCCCACTATTTCACAATCAAATTACACCATGGATAAGACTTTTCAATTGGGTGCTGCACAATATACATACAACCTCGTACTACTAACAACATTGTGACATCACTTTCAACAATCTGAGTCATAAGGTTGTTGAAAGTGACAAGGTTATGGAAACTCACTTCAATACAGTTGTTGGGAGAAAATTATGCTATTTCAGCTGTCTCAATCATATGATAGAGTAACAGAATAAAAATACTACAATGAATTTCTCTACAAGGCATGTAATCCAATTCCAATGATCTGCCAGATTCTCTTGTCCTATGAGCATGCTATTGATACCAATGCTTTTGAACCAATGAGGTGTGGACCCTGCCAAATTGATACAGCTCATCCTGCTGCCTCAATGCCATAGGAATATCTAAGAAATATAATCTTAATTGTAAACTGAACCATATTTATAAGCATGTTTGTATTTTGCAAGATAAAAGATATCAGACATCTATTGAACATGTATTTTTCAAAAGCAGTATATTTACACAACAGACCAGGGAAATAAATCATATTACATAGACATAGAAAATAGGTGCATGAGGTGGTGATTTGGCACATCGAGTCAGCACCGCCATTCATTGTGATCATCCACAATCAGTAACTCGTGTCTGTCTGCCTTCTCCCCATATCTCTTGATTCCGCTAGTCCCTAGAGCTCTATCTAACTCTCTTTTAAATTCATCCAGTGAATTGGCTTCTACTGCCTTCTGTGGCAGAGATTCCACAAATTCACAACTCTCTGGGTGAAAATGTTTTTTCTCATCTCAGTTTTAAATGGTCTCCCCTTTATTCTTAGACTGTGGCCCTTGGTTCTGGACTCCCCCCAACATTGGGAACATTTTTCTTGCATCTAACTTGTCCAGTCCTTTCATAATTTTATATGTTTCTTTAAGATCCCCTCTCATCCTTCTAAATTCCAGTGAATACAAGCCAGGTCTAACCAATCTTTCCTCATATGACAGTCAACCCATCCCGGGGATTAACATTGTGAACCGACGTTGCTCTGCCTCAATAGCAAGGATGTCCTTCCACAAATTAGGAGACCAAAACTGCACACAATAGTCCAGATGTGGTCTCACCAGGGTCCTGTACAACCGCTGAAAGACCTCTTTGTTCCTAAACTCAAATCCTCTCGTTATGAAGGCCAACATGCCATTAGCGTTCTTCAATGCCTGCTGTACCTGCATGTTTACTTTCAGTGACTGGTGTACAAGGACACCCAGGTCTCATTGCACTTCCCTTTTTCCTAGTCTGACACCATTGAGATAATAATCTGCCTCCTTGTTCTTGCCGCCAAAGTGGATTACCTCACTTTTATCTACATTATACTGCATCTGCCATCTCACTCAACCTGTCCAGGTCACCCTGCAACCTCCGAGCATCCTCTTCGCAATTCACACTGCCACCCAGCTTTGTGCCATCCTAATTTTGCTAGTGTTACTTTTAATCCCATCATCTAAATCATTAATATATATTGTAAATAATTGCATCCCCAGCACCGAGCCTTGCGGCACTCCACCCGCCACTGCCTGCCATTCTGACAGGGACCCGTTTATTCTTATTCTTTGTCTCCTGTCTGCCAACCAATTCTCTATCCATGTCAATACCCTACCCCGGATACCACGTGCTCTAATTTTTCCCACTAATCTCCTGTTGGACCATATCAAAGGCTTTCTGGAAGTCCACTACATCCACTGGCTCTCCTTCATCCATTTTATTTGCCACATCCTAAAAAATTCCAGAAGATTAGTCAAGCAGGATTTCCCCTTCATAAATCCATGCTGACTTGGACAAATCCTTTTACTGCTATCCAAATGCACCGTTATTACTTCTTTAATAATTGACTCCACAGCATTTTCCCCACCACCGATGTCAGGCTAACATCTATAATTCCCGGTTTCTCTCTCGCTCCTTTCTTGAAAAGCGGGATAGCATTAGCTACCCTCCAATCCACAGGAACTGATCCTCATTATAACATAGCATGGTGCTTGAAGTATTTATATTAACATCGAGAGCATATTACCATTGAAATAAATGTGTATTACAACTCTAATATAGTCTGTGTGACAAGCCACTAAAATTAGAACAAGTTGCTTATCAGGGAACCTCCCTGCCTGAGATCATCTGTTGCTGGTTTATCTTGGCCTTTTCTTGCTTGCTGTCTCCTCCTCCTCCCCCCCCCCCCCCAATCTAATAGAAAACCAAATGAAAATTAAAAATTGCTTTCAGCTATTTGATAAGTATCTCTGCATTTAAGTGTAAAGTTCAAAATGTATCCCTGCATCAAAGATAGGCTTAGCTTCTTAGCTAAAACTTTCCATTAGGCTCAAACTCATTTTTATTTTGTTTATATTTATAAATTACCATCGAATACAAATTATTTCACAGGCTCACCAGTGTTTTTATCTTTTAACTTTTCAGTAAACATTTTATAAAGGACACAAACTTTATGATCATTATTGTTTTGAAATCACAGCCACCTGTGTCAAGTGATTTCGACTGTATCGAAATTGTAAGATTGCAAGTCGACAGTATCGACTGAATGATGCAAACCATCTGATAAATTCATGTTGTCAGGTAACTGAACACATCTTGCCATGGCATCTATGTTTCTAAATCATGGCCAAATGATCTGAGCTGGCACAAAGTGCCCCTTTGATATCACTATCGAATATACATCTGACCATTTCTAATAACAAGAACAATGAGGGGGGAGGGGGGGGAAGAAAGGCCGTCATAGAACTGCTATTTGATAAGAACAAGCAAAAGATACTCCCACCTTTCAGCGATGAAACAAAGGAATTCTTGGATTGTGTTTTCTTTCATTGACGTTCATGCCGAGATTTCAGATAAACACAGATCACTGTAATAGTTTAATTCACTGATATTTCTGGTCATTGCACATTCCACATAAACCAAATGCATTTAAGCAACTTGAATTACAAGCAAATATACAGCTTCCTGAAGATTGCTAGTTTGATCTCGAAATACAATTTTTAAGAGTGCATGAGTCTTTGAATTAACAATTTAAAGAAAAATTATGAGTGTGATGACTTCAACTGGTGTGAGAATGCATAACACGTTGCATTCGGTTTAGCAGAATCAGTGCTATCGAAATATCTCAAAAATATAATTTGAGACAGCGACCCTTCAACCTATCACATCAGTACCTTTGGAGAAAGTTACCTATAATCTAGCAAATTCTTACACTGAGCATTACGCCTGTAATCATGTATGTCAGATAATCTCATATACAAACTATTTTTTAAATGTGATGATTGGCTTCTGCATTAACAGTTCTTTTCTGGCAGCGAGTTCCAGACTCTCACCATCCTCCGGACAAAAGCATTTTCCTTCACCTCCTGTTTAATCTTACCATTTATTTTTGTCTATGCCCCGTCTTCGACATATTTGGTAAGGAAAATAAGTCCATCCTATTTCCTCCAACCAAGGCCCCAATAATTTTATACAACTTCAAATGTCCTAAAAAAAAACTTTTAAAAATAGTTTATACCATTCCTTATGGGCCTGTCCCACTTAGGCGATTTTTCAGCGGACTGCCGGCGACTGTCAAGTTGCTGGCAGTCGCCTGAAAAACTGGGAACTGGAACGGCGACTGTCAGAGTGGAACACACACACACACAAACAAACACATCGCAAAGGCGGGGGCCAGGGCAAGTGAGGGAGCGCTGACTGAAATTCACATGGTACAAAGTCAAGGTGATACAGACAGACACACCGCGATGAACAGGAAGGTTGGTGCTGTAATTAAGACGGCTAGCACAGTGTATAGTAAGTCCTTTAAAAGAGGGGGGGGGGGGGGGGGGGGAAAGAAATAATGTGTGGAGAAAACTTTTAGGAAGACAGATAACTTTTAATAAGCCAGAGATTCACAGCTGTGAAGTTCGGCAGACATTTAACATTACCGGTCGGTTATCCTTGGTTCTGAAAACTCCTGCTTATGTTTTGTTCCCCCAATGAGCCAATGAAAAAGACCGGTCAGCAAAGGTGATTAACTAAAATTACCTACGACTACCTCGAGTACCCATAACTACATGGCGACCCCACTACAATTGCACCTACGACTACAGGATTATAGAATTTCTCCATGGCGACAAATATTTGGTCGCAGAAATTTTCCAACATGTTGAAAATTTTCCGGCGACCATACTGAGGCAGCGACCAGTTGCCAGAATGCGGGAACCCCTCGTGACCTTGAAGGAGACTCACTAGAGACCATCAGCGAACATGTGGCGAACGCAGAGTCTCCTGCACTCGCCTAAGTGGGACACGCCCATTAGAATCTAGCTAATGAAGCAAAACCAAGTGGTCCGTACTCATCTGATTTATCCCTTCCTCTAAACAAAGGCACATCGGCAACCCTTCAAACTTCTGGTGTCATTCCTGAAGCAGAGGATCGAAAGATTGAGTCAGAGCCTCCAAAATAACTCCCCAAGCTCTAACCTTTTTGACAGGCATGGCTCATCTAAACCAACTGATGCATCATCCTTACAATGTTATACTCATTGGCATTTTTCTCTTAAAAAGTTTATCCAATCCCATATTTACATACTCCTCCTCGACCGCAGCATAAAATGTTCCCTCGTTAAGACAGCTGCAAAAAATGGCATCAAGAAAACATATCTACCTCATCCCATACCACATTTCACAGGGTCCCCAATATTATTTTGTTATCCTCGTGGTCTTAAGCATCATGGATTTTCTTTGTTGCACTTGCCAATGTTTTTCCAAAATATTTGGATTTCCTTAGCCTGACAACTGCTCTTCTCAGCTTTGTTGTATCCAAATGTGCTCACATAATCTTCCCCTTCAATCTTCAACATCTCCTTGTCATCTTATCATTCAGACACATTTGTATTTGACAATCCCACCTTTGTTATGTGAGCACATTTGAATACAACAAAGCTGAGAAGAGCAGTTGTCAGGCTAAGGAAATCCAAATATTTTGGAAAAACATTGGCAAGTGCAACAAAGAAAATCCATGATGTCAGGAAATCCTTCAGAGGGGTGAACCCCCGAAAAGCACCTGGTCCTGATGGTATACCCGGTCGTGTTCTAAAAACCTGTGCGGACCAACTGGCGGGAGTTTTTACGGACATTTTCAACCTCTCACTTCTGAGGTCCCCACCTGCTTTAAAAGGGCATCAATTATACCGGTGCCCAAGAAGAGTAAGGTGACATGCCTCAATGACTATCGACCAGTGGCACTAACGCCGGTGGTGATGAAGTGCTTTGAGAGGTTGATCATGGAGCAAATCAACTCCTACATCGACAAAAACCTGGACCCACTGCAGTTCGCGTACCGCCACAACAGATCAACGGTGGATGCGATCTCGCTGGCCCTCCACTCCGCACTGGACCACTTGGACAACAAAAACTCATATGTCAGGCTATTATTCATTGATTACAGCTCGGCATTTAACACAATCATCCCCTCCAAACTGGTTACCAAACTCGCAGAACTGGGTCTCTGCGCATCCCTCTGCAACTGGATCCTTGACTTCCTCGTCCACAGACCACAGTCTGTTCGTATTGGTGGAAATGTGTCAGCCTCAATAGCAATCAGCACGGGAGCACCTCAAGGCTGCGTGCTCAGCCCCCTGCTGTACTCACTCTATACCCATGACTGCGTAGCGAACCACAGTGCGAACTCCATCATCAAGTTCGCTGACGACACCACTATTGTGGGGCGTATCACTGATGGGGATGAGTCAGAGTACAGAAGAGAGATCGAGCAACTGTCCATATGGTGCCAGCGCAATAACCTGGCCCTCAACACCAGCAAAACCAAGGAACTGATTGTGGACTTTGGAAGGAGTAGGAGGGGGACCCACAGCCCCATTTATATCAACGGGTCGATGGTTGAAAGGGTCAAGAGCTTCAAATTCCTGGGCGTGCACATCTCTGAAGATCTTTCCTGGTCCGAGAACACTAATGCAATCATCAAAAAAGCACATCAGCGCCTCTACTTCCTGAGAAGATTACGGAGAGTCAGATTGTCAAGGAAGACTCTCTCTAACTTCTACAGGTGCACAGTCGAGAGCATGCTGACCGGTTGCATCGTGGCTTGGTTCGGCAATTTGAGCGCCCTGGAAAGGAAAAGACTACAAAAAGTAGTAAACACTGCCCAGTCCATCATCGGCTCTGACCTTCCTTCCATCGAGGGGATTTATCGCAGTCGCTGCCTCAAAAAGGCTGGCAGTATCATCAAAGACCCACACCATCCTGGCCACACACTCATCTCCCTGCTACCTTCAGGTAGAAGGTACAGGAGCCTGAAGACTGCAACAACCAGGTTCAGGAATAGTTACTTCCCCTCAGCCATCAGGCTATTAAACCTGGCTCGGACAAAACTCTGATTATTACCAACCACTTTCTGTTATTTGCACTATCAGTTTATTTATTCATGTGTGTATATATTTATATCATGGTATACGGTCACATTTATCTGTTTTGTAGTAAACGCCTACTATTTTCTGTGTGCTTAAGCAAAGCAAGAATTTCATTGTCCTATACAGGGACACATGACAATAAACTCACTTGAACTTGAACTTGTTTGACATTTAACGCGAACCCCTCCAATCCACCACTTCGTTACTTGATCTTCCACATTCCATGCTCTGAAATTGTTTCTCTTCAAGTAGCTGTTTCCAATGTAGTTTTACCAAATGAGTTCCTAGTTTGGTATGTTTATCAATATCCCAATTTAGAACCTTTATACATATTTTATCTCAGTTCTTTTACCCAACTATTCAAAACTAAACTGAATTATGACCTCTATACAAAAATGATTTCTCACTAATCTTGCTGTAGTTCCCCCAACCAAACCTGATATAGGTTTTGCTACATAATGGGTAAACAGGTTATCCTGAGAACAGTTTAGAAGTTCTGGCCCCATGCATTTTGTACACTGTATCCCAGTTAATATTTTAAATCTACCATAATGGTTTTGTCAGAAATTCACTCTCGATCGAACGTCCCGTAATTAAATTGGATACAAATCATCAGATCAGAATTACTTTTCTACAAAACTTGACATGTAATTTAACCTGAGTATTAATAACAGATCCGTAAGGAAGAAGCGTTAACCTTATTGCTTTGCAGCACAAAATAATTAATTGGAGGAAAAAAAATTAATAAATGCAACCCAGAGTCCTAGACCAGTGATCTGGAGGCATTTCAAATACCACCACAGATCTGGGGAATTCAAATTCATTATATTAAACAAATCTCAAATGAACACCCTTATTATTTCAGAACTGCGGATTGTGGGATGAATGACCATTTAAAGGCATTAAAAATATGGCATTAAAGGTATATTAAATATTAAGTCAACTTAATAAATGACTTAAATATTTATTATAGGTAGACGAAAATGCTGGAGAAACTCAGCGTGTGAGGCAGCATCTATGGAGCGAAGGAATAGGTGACGTTTTGGCTCGACCCGAAACATCATCTATTCCTTTGCTCCATAGATGCTGCCTCAACCGCTGAGTTTCTCCAGCATTTTTGTCTACATTCGATTTTTCCAGCATCTGCAGTTCCTTCTTAAATATTTATTATGTTTACCCATTACTTTTACAATAGAGGGTTTAAAATATGAGACTGAAGAGTATGATAGAAACATAGAAAATAGGTGCAGGGGTAGGCCATTCGGCCCTTCGAGCCTGCACCGCCATTCAATATGACCATGGCTGATCATCCAACTCAGTATCCTGGTACCTGCCTTCTCTCCATACCCCCTGGTCCCTTTAGACACAAGGGCCACATCTAACTCCCTCTTAAATACAGCCAATGAACTGGCCTCAACTACCTTCTGTGGCAGAGAATTCCAGAGATTCACCACTCTCTGTGTGAATTCCAGAGATTCACCACTGTGAATGATGTGCAGGACAAGGTTTTATTTAAAACACAGTGGTAGGTGCCTGGAACGTGCTGCCAGAAGTGGGGTGGTGAATGGAAGTAGTTGCAATAGTGGCTTTTAGACAGACACATGAATGTGCAGGGAACGGAGGGATATGGATCACATGCGAGTAGAGGGACTGGTTCAATTTGGGATCATTTCAGCACGGACACAGTAGGCAAAAGTGCCCGTTCCTGTGCTGAACTGTTGTACAGTGCCCTCCATAACGTTTGGGACAAAGACCCATCAATTTATTTGCCTCTGCACTCCACAATTTGAGATTGGTAATAAAAAATAAAAAAATCACATGTGGTTAAAGTGCACATTGTCAGATTTTATTAAAGGGTATTTTCATAAATTTTGGTTTCATCATGTAGAAATTACAGATATGCTTATAAATAGTCCCCCATTTCAGGGCACCATAATGTTTGGGACACGGCTTCACAAGTGTTTGCAATTGCTCAGGTGTGTTTAAATGCCTCTTTAATGCAGATATAAGAGATCTCTCAGCATCTAGTCTTTCCTCCAATCTTTCCATCACCTTTAGAAACTTTTTATCAAGCTGTTTATCAACATGAGGACCAAAGTTGTGTCAATGAAAGTCAAAGAAGCCATTATGAGACTGAGAAACAAGGATAGAACTGTTAGAGACATCAGCCAAACCTTAGGCTTACCAAAATCAACTTTTAGAACACCATTAAGAAGCAAGAGAGCACCGGTGAGCTTACTAATCGCAAAGGGACTGGCAGGACAAGGAAGGCCTCCACAGCTGATGACAGAAGAATTCTCTCTATAATAAAGAAAAATCCCCAAACACCTGTCCGACAGATCAGAAACACTCTTCAGGAGTCAGGTGTAGATTTGTCAATGACCACTGTCCGCAGAAGACTTCCGAACAGAAATACAGAGGCTACACTGCAAGATGCAAACCATTGGTTAGCCGCAAAAATAGGATGGCCAGGTTACAGTTTGCCAAGAAGTATTTAAAAGAGCAACCACAGTCCTGGAAAAAGGTCATGTGGACAGATGAGACGAAGATTAACTTTATCAGAGTGATGGCAACAGCAAAGTATGGCGGAGAGAAGGAACTGCCCAAGATCCAAAGCATACCACCTCATCTGTGAAACACGGTGGTGGGGGTGTTATGGCCAGGGCATGTAAGGCTGCTGAAGGTACTGGCTCACTTATCTTCATTGATGATACAACTGCTGCTGGTAGTAGCATAATGAATTCTGAAGTGTATAGAAACATCCTATCTGTTCAAGTTCAAACAAATGCCTCAAAACTCATTGGCCAGCAGTTCATTCTACATCAAGGCAATAATCCCCAAAATACTGCTAAAGCAACAAAGGAGTTTTTCAAAGTTAAAAAATGGTCAATTCTTGAGTGGTCAAGTCAATCACCCAATCTGAACCCAATTGGGCATGCTTTTTTCTGCTGAAGAGAAAACTGAAGGGGACTAGCCCCCATAACAAGCATAAGCTAAAAATGGCTGCAATACAGGCCTGGCAGAGCATCACAAGAGAAGACCTCTAGCAACTGGTTATGCCCATGAATCGCAGACTTCAAGCAGTCATTGCATGCAAAGGATATGCAACAAAATACTAAACAGGACTATTTACATTCACATGACATTGCTGTGTCCCAAACATTATGGTGCCCTGAAATGGGAGGACCATGTACACTGCTGTAATTTCTACATGGTGGAACCAAAATGTATAAAAATGGCCTTTATTAAAATCTGGCAATGTGCACTTTAACCACATGTGACTTTTTTCTATTACAAATCTCAAATTGCGGAGTAGTGGCAAATAAATAAACAATGGGTCTTTGTTCAAGTTCAAATTTATTGCCACATGCACCAATTAATGTGCAGTGGAATTTGATTTGCCATGCAGCCATACAATCAAAAAGAGCACAATACACAATAGAATACAACATGAACATCCACCACAGTGGAATCAACATTCTTCACTGTGGTGGAAGGCAATAACGTTCAGTCAGTCCTCCTACTTTGTTCATTGGTGGTCAGGGCCATGAACCCTCCGCAGTCGCCGCTACGGACAGCCCGATGTACAGGCCCTCTCGTCGGGATGCTCGGAATGCCCCCGCTACTGACAGACACGCCGCGGCTTGGAAGTTCCGAATCGGCCGCTTCCTACCGGAGACCAGGGCTTCACGATGTTATAGGCTACAGACCGGCGGGCGGAGCTCTTCTCCGGCGATCCCTGGCAAAGGATCCTAGACCCCGCGATGGAAAGTCCACGCCGTGCCCGCGGCTAGAAGCTCCGCATACCTACCTCTGCTTCAGGATGTTATAGTCTGCGGGCCAGCGATCGGAGCACTTCTTCTGCCGACTCCCGGTGAGGGATCGCCCGGCTCTGCGATAGAAAGCCTGCGATGTCCCAAACATTATGGAGGGCACTTGTATGTTCTAAAATAACTAACATCAGTAATGAGACTTGCATCATTGCAAAATTGCACCCGATTGACAAACAATATTCAGTGACCCATTCTGGTCAACAAGGCCTCTAAGATACCCACTTCACTACCACAACAATAACATATTTAAATACAGCAGCTTACTATTACCTTCTCAAAGTAAGATGAACAATAAATGCTGGACTTGCAACCACACTCGAGTCCCATGAATGAATAAAGTAACTAGTCATTTATCTATAATTAATGAAGCTTTTGTCTTGGCTATTTTACTCAGAAAGCCTAGCAACAACAGTATCATCGTATACCATCTGTGGATTTGGTTCACTAGAAGTCCCAGAGAAAATATTGCCGTCACCAATCTCCTACTCATGAACTTAGTACTCTCATAGATATGGTTTCTAAACTGCCAACTTATAGATTCTACCAGTGGCATATAAATGTATACACATCGGCGCCTTCCCCCTATAACATATTACAAAAATGCCATTGTAATGCATCAAAGCAAATTAAATCCTGACATACCTTTGTATTCAGACAGAATTTTTACCAACTAGATACAGGTGCAGTGTCATTGGAGACACCTATTTAAGATAAGCAGATCTCAAATGGTTTGGAAATTTACAGCGGTTGCCATCTAAAAATATAAATTAGTGGTTAAATTTGATTGGATTCCAGGGCTAGTATTTTATAATGAGAAGTCTTGACTCTAGGGCTATTTAATGTAGCTGATACTATCTTATTGAGTAGGCCAGGTCACAGTTCAAGGTTAAATGCCATTTAACTTTTACATTCCCCATATCTAATGGGCTATCTCTAATGCCCATTTAAAAAAAAAAACTCTTAGAATTTTTTAGATCCTGCTGGTGTTGGTTCTTTGGAAAAAAATATCCGATTTGTTGCAGTCCTGCTGTTGAAACATATAAAATAGTTAGGGATTTGGACACGCTAGAGGCAGGAAACATGTTCCCGATGTTGGGGGAGTTCAGAACTAGGGGCCACAGTTTAAGAATAAGGAGTAAGCCATTTAGAACGGAGACGAGGGAACACTTTTTCTCACAGAGAGTGGTGAGTCTGTGGAATTCTCTGCCTCAGAGGGCGGTGGAGGCAGGTTCTCTGGATGCTTTCAAGAGAGAGCTGGATAAGGCTCTTAAAAATAGCGGAGTCAGGGGATATGGGGAGAAGGCAGGAACGGGGTACTGATTGGGGATGATCAGCCATGATCACATTGAATGGCGGTGCTGGCTCGAAGGACCGAGTGGCCTACTCCTGCACCTATTGTCTATTGTTATCCCATAGGACTGCAAAATTGTCATCTTAAAATAGATTGATTCCTTTTTTAATATATTGATTGAAACCAATTCTAATGAAGTGTTATTAACCTGAAACAATAACTTTGTTTCTCCCTCCATATATGCTGAACTGCTGCGTACATCCAACGTTCTCAGTTTTATTTCAAAAGGGTTAAAACACCTAGCATTGAATACACACATGAAGATAGCCAAATGCAAAAGATGATCTGCTAAGTTTAGAGAATGCTAAGAAAATTAGTAAGAAGGTTGACAGCTAGTAAATTGAAGGGATTAATCACGGGATTCTGAGAGGAGTGGTTTCGAGAAGCCAGTGACCATTAAAACTCTGAAATAAATACAAATGCAGGCTGAAAGCTGACTGGCATTGGTCAAGGATGATAATCCAATGTGCCATTCTTTTTGCTTTATTACACAGAATTAAAAGTTAAGACGTTAGCTTGCTTTAATCAAACTCTAGGTGCCGAATAAATAACAGGCAATGATAGTAGCCATCTGGTTATAGCAAGATAAGAAACATGGATCCATCTCCAATGGCGTCTTTGGTCTGAGAAATAAATAAGCTGTCAATTGGAGATAGAGACCTGGGGTGGGACAGCAGAAGGTTGTGTCACAAACCTAGATGGGGAATGAGGTTCTGGCACAAACAGTCAAAGACATTCAATATCATGTTCTTCTATTTAATAATTAGGATGCTATATATATGCGGAAAATGAAAGTCGACCAGGGTAGCTATTAGTCCAGCTGAAGGGGGATGGAGATCTGGAGAATAGAATGAAGACGAGGTAGAAACACGGAACTGCAGATTTTGGGGTTTCTCAGAAAAGACGCAAAGCACTGGAGTAATTCAGTGGGTCATATGGATAATATGGAAAGGCAACATTGTCTGAACCTTTCTTCAGAGCAATTGTATGGGGGGGGGGGGGGGAGAGAAGAGGGAAGAAAGCCAGAAGAAGAAGGAGAGGAGAAAGCACAGCAGATAACAGGGGAATACAGGCAAGGGTTTTTTGATGGGCAGGTGGTTGGACAACCACCCCCTCCTCTCTTCCACCTTTCCCCCCTGCAATCAGTCTGAAGAAGGGTCCCGCCCCAAAACGTCACCTACCCAGGAATAAAAGTGAGAAAGGTTCTGTAAAAACAGGATTTAACTACTTAATAGATAAACTGTTAATAGAATAGAGCACTAGTATATGCAACTGCACCATTCAAGATTTAAGTAATTGTTCTATTATTTGTGATAGTCTTTTTCTCAAGACTAGTGGACTTCATTAAGCATCATACATCTAAAAAAAAACCTTTCAATTCATTTTAACCCATTAACTTTCTTTCCAGTGAACAACACCAGGCAAATGTTCCAATGAACAACACCAGGCAAGTCAGCCACATTCTCCAAGATTGTAATGACCTAAAGACATACATCGTGGTACAATAGTAGCACCTCTGCCTCCAGGTCAGAAGTTCGCATGTCCGTTGGGGTCACAAGCGCTGTGGTGGATTTTGTCATCAGCACTTGCAGAAACTTGCATCAGTCCACTTTTGCTGGACAATACTCGGGCATGTAAACATTACTCATCTTTATGGGTGGCAGTGTGGCGCAGCTGGTGGAACTGCTGCCTCACACCACCAAAGGCCCAAGTTTGATCCCGATTTTGGGTTTTGTTCTCCCTGTGACTATGCGTGCTTCCTCCAGGTGCTTTGGTTTCCTCCTACATCTCAGTCGTGTGGATTTTTTGGTTAATTGTCCCCCCTGTAAATTGCCGAGTGTGTAGGGAATGTATATGAAAGTAGGATAACATGAAATTAGTATGAACAGTTTATGAATGCGTGAACTGGGTCAAACAGCTCGTTTCCATGCTGTTCCATTTAATCAATTCCACCAATAAAGGTTATAAATGTAAACATTTGCACAATCATTAGCAGAAAATGTAATATTATCTCTGTACGTTGACAAGATTTCAACAAACACCAGCATTTTAGTTTCAAAACAACAGCAGGGCATACCAGTAAGTCACTCTCATTTTGATTTTTTTTAAATGAAATCAGATTCATCTGTGTTTTGCAATTTAGGTGCATAGTAAATATGCCTGCTAACTTCAATGGCATTTGGATAGCATGTTATCATTACAAAGGAAAGGAAATAACCATATTCATATATATTTAGGTTATGACAAAATGGTACTTACATTATTAAATTTGTAATCTATGTCCAAGACTAAAATTAATTAACATTACGTAACTTGCAGCTATCATGACATAAAGGATAAGAATCAGAAAATGTCACGAAGCTAAAAGCTACATTTTACAAGGTATTCAATAATTACAAATTCCAAGTCATCCAGTGCTAAATTTAACTGAATATCAAACAATTTCACACTATTGTGAACCTTCGATAATACACTTTTTACTTGCTTGGAAATCCCAATGATTGAGCACCATGCTCAGCTCCAGTTCCCATGCTGCCGTGAACCCCACCAGGGCCTTTATTCCCGCCTGGTTCACTGGAATATTCTAATACTGTGCAATGTAACATCAACATAAAGTAAATTTAAAAGAGCAAAAAAGTCTTAATTGGAATAACATCCAATTATCTGTAAAATCTTTAAATCTGGAATCAAACTCCTAAGAATGCCAGATTAATAAGAGTTTTACTGTTGAGCAAATCAGGTATTTGATTCCCTTAAACCAATCGTATGGGATGAGGAAACCATATGACCAATATTTCCCACGCAGAACGGTTCATTAAGCGTATAGCTACCACTGACCGAATGTCCTTTGCTTGGCAACAGTCAACAGGGGATTGTAAGAATCTCTGCCAAGCTGTGGTCTTGAAACCCCAAATATATGTCAGGAGAATTTAAAGTAATATAGAATCATAGAAAGTGGAAGAGTGGGGTGGATAAAAAGGGAAGTTTAAAAAAAAAAAATCAAAATCTCTTTGCTATGCAAGACCCTTGCACCCTGGATCAAAGACTGCCTGGAAGTGCAAAATATTAACTAGGCCCAAGTCCACTTCAGTCTCCGAGATTAAAAAAAAACAGGCATTGCACAACAGGCAATGGTCCACTTCACTTGTTGATAAAAATGCCCTAACTATTAAACTTTCATGGGTACATAGCGGGTAAGACCAATGCCCAGTCCCTTTATTGTACTTGTAGTCTTTTGGTGAGGTAGAAATGTAAAAAGATAGCATAGAAACTGTGGGGTGGTAATAAAGGTGGTCAGGGGCCAAGACTTATTTGCATAAAAGTGTGGTAGAGTTCGAAAATGAAAATGCGTATTTGGCAAACTGCGACTACGGAACTATTTTTAGTATTGGTTTATTATTGTCATGTGGACCAAGATAATGAAAAGTTTGTTTTTTGTGCTATCCAAGAAAATCATACCATCGGAGTACATCAGGTCGAGTAAGAGAGAAAATAAACAGTGCAGAATAGTGTTACAGCTACAGAGAATGTGTGGATTAACGGGCACAAAGAAATCAATTGGAAGTTCGGGAATAGATCTTTAGCATACGAGGTGTGGCTTTAAGGGTCATACGGCATCGGCGGCAGCGCGGAGTTTGAACCGGCCCGTTCGCGGAGCACGGTTGAGCCGCGGGATTTACCATCACCCGGTGGGGTCACAACATCTGGAGCCTGGATCGCCTCGGCGCAGAGGGAGAACAAAGAGGGAAGAGACAGAGACTTTAAGATTTTGCCTTCCATCACAGTGAGGAGGTGTTTGGTAAACTCAGTGGTGGATGTTAAATTTGTGTTGATTGTGTGTTTTTGTCATTTTTTATTATATGTATGACTGCAGGGAAACAAAATTTCGTTCAGACCGAAAGGTCTGAATGACAATAAAGGAATCTAATCTGGGTAAAAGGCTGTTCTTGAGTCTGGTGGTACATGCCTTCAAACCTTTGTATCTTCTGCTCGACAGAAGTGGGGATACGAGAAGATGACCAGGCTGCAGGCAGTCCCTGAATACGTTGGCTGCTTTTCCAAGGCAGATGTGAGTTACAGATTAATTTGATTGGGGCAGGGGAGTGAGACGATGCCTCCAGATAGGATGCTTTCTATGGTATATCTACAGAAATTGGGATTTGTACCATTATTGGGAAGAGGGATTAGGTTTGGATTGTATTATTTCAACAATATAGTGGGCCAAAAAGGTCTTGTGTCATATTTTCTATGACTCAATTAGCATTTATATACATTGCTTAAAATGTGATAATGTTAGAATGTTTCCATAATCTAAATAGAATTAAACAGTGCAACCCTTAATTACAGATTCAACCACTTTAACTTTTTTCTTCCAGCAGTTTATAGAATTTTTTAAAGGTGACTTAATATTTTGATTGTGCGTATCCAGAAACACGGAAAATATTTCCAGTTCCAGCTAACTCCTTGCATCAAGTTATACTGCTTCAATGCGTGCATAAAAGGATAGAATTTATTACAAGATCCATATGACGTCATTAACCACAGCAGTTGGCTGGGATGGCAATGCTAGCTGATCACTTTTAGAGTTTTGCTTCATGCCAAGTCAAGTTTATTGTCATATACACAGGTACGGTGATGTACCAGTACAATGAAAATCTTGCTTGCAACAGCATTACTGGTATATAAACTCAGACAAACAAATTATACATAAATTCTTTACTCTAGTAGACCTGACAACTGAAGTACCAACACCTGACCAGTTGAAAAGTTGCTACACAAATGTGGTTGAAGTTCAGCTTAAACTACCTATCAATTTACAGACAATAAGATAAGTCCGACAAAGTGAACATCTCCCAACATCACCCAATGGAAGGGAACATTAATCTAATTTGCTGTTTGAAATGACAATTGCTCTATGTGGAAAATAAAAAAGTCTCAACTGCAATTGCAGACCATGGGTCACATCAGCAATGTGCTCACCAGGTGGATCTGCAACCTTGGCATAGAATGCTATTCATGCCCCACTCACTGCTCAATAACCATAACTTCAGCAAAACATGATATCCTCATAACAGGGGTTTAAATGTAGACACAACTGAAATACATGTTGAACATACTTAGGCCAGAAAGTCACCATTTTAGCCCAAAATTCAATCAATAACGTCCCCCAGAAGCAATCTGAAGAAGGGTCTGGACCCGAAATGACCATTCCTTCTCTCCAGAGATGCTGCCTGTCCCGCTGAGTTATTCCAGCTTTTTGTGTCTATCCCCCAAAAGCAAACACGTGCCAGTAACAAATAAACAACCCCATGCTTTAAAAAAAAATCACAATGTGCATGAAGCCAGTCACATGAGAAAAATGTAAGTTTTTGAGCAGGTGGCATCAAATTTTTTATCCTTACAGGAGCTAAACTTCAATACGGCAGAATAAATGACAATGTCACATTATAATTTAATAATTTATCAATTCATTTAAAGTGCAATATTTTAACCAAAAATACAGTTGCAGATGCGTAATTCATGAGATAAACAATGGTATAATAACTGTAGACAGAACTGTTACTCCGTTACAAAAAGTGCCCAATGGTGGAAAAATTGGGATATTGTGTTCCTGCCGTTAGACAATCTTATAAAGATTTTCTATTTAATATTTAATTTTAAAACAGCTGAAAAGTAGTAGTGCAGGAATTGGCAATAGCAGATATTCCAGAGAATTTATTTATTCATTTCCTCTTGTTAATTTCCAAGATATTTTCCCCCAAGAAGGAAAAAACTCGAAAAATGAACAAATGACGAGCTCTACTCAATGACAGGAAATCGCAAGGCATGAATAGCAGCGAAAACTGGACAAAGTAGCCAAACAAATCAAAGCATTTCAAACATCCCATGGAAATGAGCACTTCATGCTAGATATAGACTGCCACTGAAGACAAACAGGAACAAATGTCAGTGGTGAAGTATTCTGAAATAGAGCACTATGCGGAACATAAATTTGTCCGATCTTTGCTCTGCATTCAACTATATATACATTATATTCCTATTAACTTGTTGTTACTCCTAAATGCTTGGCCAAATCAGAACATCGAAAAATAAAACAGGAATAGGGCCTTCAGCCCACAATGTCCATGCCAAACATGACGCCAAGTTGAACAAATCTCTTCTGCCTGCACATGATCCATATCCCTCCATTCTGTGCCTAGCCATATGCCCCCATCGTATTTGTCTAACCATATACCTAGCGAACACTTTAAATGCCACTATCGTATCTGCCTCCTCCACAACATACATTCCTGGCAGCCACCATTAAAACTGTGTTTAAAAATAAAAATAGCCTCTCTCGCCTTAAGGCTAAGCCCTCGTCTTTTTCAATTCACCCTGGGATAAAAAGCCCTACCCGTCTACCCAATCTACTCGCTTCATAATTTTATACACTTCTATCAGGTCTCCCCTCAGCGTTTATCAATTTGACCAGAACCCTAAACTTACCCTCAACTTCTACAATTCTGAAGCCATTTTTTGTGCAATTATAGCATACTTTTTTTTTGGGGAGTAAAATGCTTCAGTCTCACATAATTAATTTGAACTGCCATCACTCTATGTAATAGTTGGTTCAATCCATCAGAATCAGTTTGGTTTCTGTTTCAAATAATCTGCAAATGTCACTAATTTTCAATTTAGACAATTGTCATTGACAATGTTGGGGATACAGTGTTCATTTCTTTCCCAACAAAACCCTTGCAATACAGACTCTTCCTGACTTATTTAAGGATTATGAGACGTATAAAATCACCATTCAAAACGGCAATTTGAATGGGGGAGCTCCGCCGCTGCGGAGACCACACGAACGTTAGTGGGCTTAAAGAATTGCTTACGCAAGCGCGAGTTTTGCAAGTTGCTATTACGCAAGTTCAACAGCATTCCTGAAATCCACCCAAATCACTTCAATTTGAAGACTATGATGCTGGATGCTGCCAATTCATGGACAACACACAAAGTAGTAATTATGTTTATTTTGGTTCAGCTTCAATTCTACCTCAGGAATTCACTATGTCACTTCTACGACTTCTCGTTGGCAAATAGGATTTCTCACTCTCACCATCTGTGTTGCATAATTTCAATATCCATCTTTGTACCTGAACAATAGCAGACAGTAGACAATAGGTGCAGGAGTAGGCCATTCGGCCCTTCGAGCCAGCACCGCCACTCAATGTGATCACGGCTGATCATCCACAATCAGTAGGTAGACAAAAGTGCTGGTGAAACTCAGCGGGTGCAGCAGCATCTATGGAGCAAAGGAAATAGGCAAAGTTTTGGGCCGAAACCCTTCTTCAGACTGATCCACAATCAGTACCCCGTTCCTGTCTTTTCTCCATATCCCTAAGAGCTCTATCTAACTCTCTCTTGAAAGCATCCAGAGAACCAGCCTCCACCGCCCTCTGAGGCAGAGAATTCCACACACTCACACCGCCATGTGTGAAAAGGTTTTTCCTCATCTCCGTTCTAAATGGCTTACCACTTATTCTTAAACTATGGCCCCTGGTTCTGGACTCCCCCAACATTGGGAACATGTTTCCTGCCTCTAGCGTGTCCAAACCCGTAATAATTTTATATGTTTCAATAAGATTCCCTCTCATCCTAAATTCCAGAGTATACAAACCCAGCCGCTCCAATATATCAACATATGACATTTCCGCTGCACTCCCTCAATAGCAAGAATGTCCGTCCTCAGGTTTGGAGACCATAACTGCACATACTTCAGGTGTGGTTACACCAGGGCCCTGTACATCTGTAGGAGGACCTCTTTGCTACTATACTCAACTCCTCTTGTTATGAAGGCCAACATGCCATTCTCTTTCTTCACAGCCTGCTGTACCTGCATGCTTACTTTCAGTGGCTAATGAACAAGCACCCCAGATCCCGTTACACTTCCCCTTTTCCCAATTTGACACCATTTAGATAATAATCTACCTTCCTGTTTTTGCCACCAAAGTGGATAATCTCTCATTTATCCACATTTAACTGCATCTGCCATGTATCTGCACACTCACCCAACCTGTCCAAGTCTCCCTGCACCCTCATAGCATCCTCTTCACAGTTCACACTGCCACCCAGCTTTGTGTCATCTGCAAATTTGCTGATGTCATTTTTAATCCCTTCATCAAAATCATTAATATATATTGTAAATAGCTGCGGTCCCAGCACCGAGCTTTGCGGTATCCCACTAGTCACTGCCTGCCATTCTGAAAGGGACACGTTAATTCCTACTCTTTGTTTCCTGTCTGCCAACCAATTTTCTATCTATGTCAGCAACCCACCCCCAATACCATGTGCTCTAATTTTGCCCACTAATCTCCTATGTGGGACATTATCAAATGCTTTCTGAAAGTTCAGGTACACTACATCCACTGGTTCTCCCTTGTCCATTATCTTGGTTACATCCTCAAAAAATTCCAGAAGAATAGACAAAGCATGATTTCCCCTTCATAAATCCATGCTGACTCGGAACGATCCTGCTACGGCTATCCAAATGTGCTGCTATTTCATCTTTTATTATTGACTCCAGCATCTTCCCCACCACTGATGTCAGTCTAACTGGTCTATAATTCTGTTTTCTCTCTGCCGCCCTTCTTAAAGAATGGGCCAACATTAGCTACCCTCCAATCCACAGGAACTGATCCTGAATCTATAGAACATTGGAAAACTATCACCAATGCGCCACGATTTCTAGAGCCACTTCCTTAAGTACCCTGGGATGCAGACCATCAGGCCCTGGGGATCTATCAGCCTTCAGTCCATCAGTCTACCCAACATCATTTCCTGCCCAATGTGAATCTCCTTCAGTTCGTCTGCCACCCTAGATCCTCTGGCTAGTACATCAGGAAGATTGTTTGTGTCCTCCTTAGTGAAGACGGATCCAAAGTACCTGCTCAACTCATCTGCCATTTCCTTGTTCCCCAAAATAAATTCATCCTTTTCAGCCATAACTAGTTTTTCCTCTTCACATACCTAAAGAAGCTTTTACTATCCTCCTTTATATTCTTGGCTAGCTTACCATCTGTTAAGGGGCTGTGCAACTTGAAGTTTTTCCTCTGCAATTTTATCAACTCCTCCTTTACTTTGCTGGGCATTAACTTATCAAAATCCAATCATACACATTCAGCGCATACTTATTTATTTTTGGTTATTTTTCCAATCGTGAATACACTGTATTATGCATTAAGAGTACTTACCCTGAAGTTTTAAAAAAGCCCACAAACAATAAATTTACTAAGCACACCTTCAAAGCCAAAGTCCTGGAAATTCATTACTGGATCTTGCTGTGGATTGTGTCAAACCAGATGTGTTTTACTATCCTGACTAGCAGTGATTATCAGCAATGATCCAGAGCAGGACATGCTTCCTGTGAACAAAGGGCTCTTTATAACGTGGTTGGTCTTGCTGGCCAGGATAGCTGATTCACAACATTACTGTAAAGAATATGGTTAATTTACGTAGCACTTTGAGTTTAACATTGCTTTACATAATCCACCACATATTGCATAGAGATGAGCTGACAACTTTGTGCAGAATGGAAAGTTTATAATAGCCACACCACTTCAAAGATAATTATAGTAGCTGTACCTGAAATATTTTGCAAAGCATCTGAGTGACACCATAATTGCCACTGGAGAAGAGAACATTGCAGTTTAGCTTGCAAAAGATAACTAGATAGACTAGAAACAGCTTAGGTTATTTTGTTTAACAGTTTCATATCCTTTACACCAATTTGATAAAACTGTTCTAACATAATGAACATTATACTGTGTTCACACAGACAGATTATTTCATTTAGACAGATTAAGTGCCAAGGATTGTGTGTACAAATCACAGGAGCGGAAATAGATTCGATGTCGAGCGTTTTTTTCCTCCCCAGAGGATAATGGAACCACGCAGTACACTGCCAGCTCAGGCTATGTATTAATACCCCTAAAACCCATCAAAGACCAGCCTGGGATACAAGTCATTAGAATACAAAAGGTATTACGAATGAACAGCAGATGCTGGTTTACACCGAAGATGGACACAAAACGCTGGAGAAACTCAGGGGGATAGGCAGCATCTCTGAAGAGAAGGAATGGGTGATGTTTCGTGTTGAGACCCTACTTCAGACACTCCAGAGAATACAAAAGGTAGTTTGTTTTTGAGTAACTTAAATTATGGTCAATATTATCTGGTGTTTGTAAGTCTTGATGAACCAGTCTTTTCCTTTATTTTTACTTTTGAATATCATAGCTTGTACTGGGCACCTCAAAGAACACCATGGAGAAATGCTACCTCCCTATTGCAACACTGAAATAGTGTGCATTCAAAATCAGCAAGCAAAAACTTACTAGCAAGTTAACACCGAGGATCTGCAAAAGGCAAGTCTCTGCCCTAGGGCTTGGCCTTGTGCAGTAAATGCTGTCAGATCAGGAGGCCAGAAGAACCGCGTGATGAAAAACGTTTGACAGTCAGGCACATGCAACAGCCCCCCCCCCCCCCCCCGACAAAAGCATGATTAAATAATTTAAAAAGTCATGTAATAACAAGCCTGACGAAGGGCCCCGTCCCAAAACATCAGCTATCCACGTCCTTTCAGAGATGCTGCCAGACCCATGAGTTATTCCAGCACTCTGTGTTCTATACAACTAAGGCCCTTCTCTCCCTCTCTCATAATAATTCTTCCCTATTCAAATACTTCAAAGCCCATTTATCCAGTGCTAATCTGGATGGATACCGAGCACACCTATTCCAACTCTAGAGTTCAGAGTATTCACAAGAAACAGCCAATAAAGAACTACATTAGTAGTTCACTGCAAAATTCTGCACATCATGTACATTAACTTGAAACCAGAGAACAGCACAAACTACACCAAGTTTTTTTTAGAAACAAGAAATGGACATTTCAAATGTACAAACATTAATTCTGGTTTTCTCTACTGAAGATGACTATTGAGTGCTTCAGGCATTTTCCTTTCTTAATTCAGATTTTTAAGCATCTACAGTATTTTGCTTTAGTCTCAAATCAATATCATACTCAAGTAAAACATTTTAAACAAATAAATGCTTAGTAAATTACCTCTTATTTACTATTATCAATTCATATTGAATGACAGTGGCAAATTGAATTTGGTGTTGCACTTTAACCCTATTCCAGAGATTAGGACAAACACTATGAATAAAAAAAGCCAATCCTTTAGTATTGTGCAAATTGATAGCTGGTTGATTGAAACTTGCTGCTCCAGTTAAATATTCAAAAGGGAAAGAAAAGATCTTCATGAAGATTTCTATAAAAATTCACAGAAAAATATAAGTAAAGAAATGAATCAGTAAGTGAATCAACAAATGAAAGTCATGGTAAAGAACTTTCGATATTTCAGGCAGGGAAGTGGAAGTGTGGTGGAAGAAGTGAGTTTGTGACGCAGTGGTGTTCAGAAACTTGCCACCAAGTCGGAAGGTTGTGGGTTCAAGCGATAACATCATAAATTTATGGTGGTGTTGAGGTACTCCTTCAGTATCAAACTGGACCCCTCCTTACCTGCCACCCACTGTGAATATATCAGATTCCTTGACAATATTGGGATTGTTCCTCAAAATTTACTGCCCTAATATTTATCCCTCAAAGATTTAAGATTAGTGTTTAAGATTATTCCTGTTTATACAAACTTGTTGTGAAACTCCTTGGACAATGAAGTTTATTGTCACTCCAGGCAGGATCATGGTGGTCATTATGACTGCAATTAAAAAACAATTCCAGTGGTTTCAGAACCAAATGTAATAAAAAGGAAATGCTGGTTTATACCAAAGAAAGACAAAATGCTGGAGTAACTCAGCGATCAGGCAGCATCTCTGGAGAAAGTTGATAAGTGACGTTTTGGGTCGATCCAAAACATCATTTTCTCCAGAGATGCTGCCTGACCCGCTAAGTTGCTCCAGCATTTTGTGCCTATCTTTAGTTTCAGAACTATTTCAGTAGTCCAGGAGTACATATTCAAGATGGCACCGAAGCCAGGCAACTCTATGTGTGCTGGTCCCAGGTGGGGCTCTGCTATCACTCCACTCTTTTTAATCTATATTTCAACAGCAGTGTTCCTTATACTGCCCTTTGTCCTGTATCAGTGCACTGTGGGCGGCTTGATCATGTATTGACTATTCGTTGACTGGATAGTACGCAACAAAAAAAGCTTTTCACTGTACCAGTGATAATAAAAAAGTAATCTAATTGTACTGGACTTTTAAACTTGTGGCAGTGAAATTCCCTTCACATGTAACACGTCTTATTTTAAACATATCTGATCAAATTCACGAGATGACTAGGAAGACATGAATGGTAGCATAATGAAATCATTTAGTGTTGGAAAATAAGTCACTTAGTGCAGACATTGATTGTACCTTCAATGAAAACTGTTTTTAAAACCTGACTGAACTAAACTAAGAAATCCAGTATCATAGTACTTATTTTAGTACCTATCATAGGTGTATTTTAAGTAATTCTAGTTTGTTAATGAACTTTCCCCGCAAATGTCAGTACTTAATTAGGTGTTTGATCAATTCTCATAAAACAGTACTTTGTAGACACAATTATCTGTAAGCAACACCTTGTTTAAAAGGAAACATTACTGCATCATTGGCTCAGATTCAAGGTAAGTTTTCACCCTTCCCAGAGCTCGCCCACACGGAGACATTTACAAAATGAATAACATAATCTAACACTTTACATTATAGAGACATGAGTCACCAAGTCTTCACAGACAAATAAAAAAAAAATAACAAAAGGGACCATCATTGTTCTTGGCACAACTTCGCTGTCGTTTCTCCATTAAAATAACAAAGGAAACTTAACGTGTTCCTGTCCCTATAAGCCTAATTTCGACTTATTTAACTCTGACAATCAAACAAAAATCAAAACACCTATGTTATTCACAAAAATGAATTAGGTTTCACAATAACCAACTCAACTGCGCTAAAACAAGCTCAACTAAATCCCCCAATGAAGAGTTGGGTAACAATTTAGCACAAGGAACAATCCCAAGGGCGAGGGTGGGTGGGGGAGGCAACAATCAGATCCAAGGGCAAAAGGGACAAAACCTCCCCACCATCACCAGCCCCCCACCTCCAGACCAAGAGAGGAAAGTGGCTAAGAGGTCAATAAACATCCTAACAATGAAATAACCCAAAATTAATAAAGAGTAGGGGATATTGGGGGGAAAATAATGAACAACTCGAAAGGTTGGATCAATCATTAAACTCAAAAGAGGAATAGTTAATCACAACCATTCGTGGTCATTACAGCGGTGGTGGGGGGAGTGAAACTCAAATGTTCAGAGCAGGAAAACGCCAGCAGGACAAACCACAGGCCCTGGCGCCTCGGGCCTCGGTACCTCCGCCGCCCGGACCGGCTGGGAGCCGGTTCCTCCTCCGCCAGCCCGGGTCAGGTTGGATCTCACTCGGGCCTAGGATCCGCGGCCTCGATTCGAAGCCTTACCTCGATCTCGAAATCGGGCAGCGCGAAGGCGGCCCGGAACAAGGAGCAGAAGTGAGCGATGGCCGGCACCTCCCACCACGACCGCAGCCTCTCGGCCGACACGCGGCCTCTCACAGAGCCCGGCTGCGCCATGGTGTCGCCCCGCTCGCTCCCATCCGGTCCCCGACGGGCCACCAGCAGTAGCTGTAGCTGTAGCAGTAGCCGGCCCTCTGAAGCAGGCTCTCCGCCCGCTGGCTCCACCCGCCCCGTCAGACCGTCCGCCTCCTTCCTTCCTTCCCTCCCACCGCCTCGTGTCGTGTCGTCGCCAAGCGGCCGGCAGCTCCCACTGTGACCAGCGGCCCCGCCCCTCCCCTACCGACCCTACCACCCGCTCCCCACGGGGAGAGCAGAGAGCTGTAGCACCACACCACCCCTCTCCAAACACAAAACCACAAAACCGTGGCACACTTACACTTTCTTACAACCATCCGCTTCGCAACTGTCCGTGCACTATCCTAATAATTGCAACTAGGTAGAGTGCACGGTTCCCCTGCCTTCCTTTCCCCCCTGCCAGGCATCACGTTGGTAAAGTCCGATCGAGCCGGAAGTCGGCCCGTTGCAATTGGAATGTGGCGCCAGCCGGCGCGAGGCGCTCGCATCTGAACAATCGCAGCCGCTCTGATCTGCAGGGAATCGCCCACGGTGAACGGTTTATACTATGTCCCCACTAAACACAAATTCAAAAAAACACAGAGAACGTGTGAAATGGGAGTCCGTTCCTTCTCTGCGAGAAATTAAACAATTACCACCACGGCAAAAGAAGATTGATGTCACTGTCCACTCGAGGCGATCGTGTTGGTTACTCCACAATAGAATCAAGATACAAGTCAAGAGCGTTTAATTGTCACATTTGTCGACAACGGATCAGTGAAATTCTTCTTCAGACCCGAAACGGCCCCCATTCCTTCTCTCGAGCGATGCTGCCCGAGTTAGGCCCGCATTTTGTGTCTATCTTCTGTGTAAACCAGCATCTGCAGTTCCTTCCTACTCATTGAAATTCTTGCTTGCAATAAGATAACAGGCATGTAAACGCAATACACACAGATAATATATAGCAAACACAAATTCAATAAACTAATAATCCCAGTCCTAGTTCAAAAAAAGATTACTTTTGCGGTCTTTTTTTACGATTAAGTCACCATCGATCCGAGTACCGATGAACTGCAGAGGAAAGCAGTCCCTCGCCCCCATGCTGTTAAGTTCTTGCAGACTGCTGTCTGGGGACTGCTTTTTCAAATAACATAAAATTGCTGTTGAAAGATACATTAAAAATGGTAGAGATTTTTATATCACCTAAACGCGAATTTCATCATCCACGATTTATGACTTGTTAGTTTTTATGTCATCAGATGTCAAATACTTTATAATGCTCAAGTTTGATATACTTCGGGAGGTGAATGAACCAAATGCATGTAATATTTAAGAAGGAACTGCAGATGCTGGAACAATCGAAGGTAGACAAAAATGCTGGAGAAACTCAGCAGGTGAGGCAGCATCTATGGAGCGAAGGAATGGATGACGTTTCGGGTCGAGACCCTTCAGACAATAAATCAGAACAAGGGAGGGGAAACACATTCATATCGAGTAATGATATCAGCGTCCACAACCTGTTGAGTTCCTCTAGCACGTTTGTATTTTGCATTCATATCTTGCACCTCTGGTCAAAACAAGTTTTGAAGCTCAATTTGCAATCCCAGCACTTTACTGATAAGCATATTCTCTTTAGCAGTATCAAACTTTGGAATTTGGTCTTCCATGACAAGGAATATCGTGAGTTGCCTTTTTGAACCACTGCAGTCTTTTTGACATAGTTATAGACCCTGCCATGGTAATTGGGGTAATTTAATTCAGGACAAAAGAGGTCTCAATCATCTGGGACTTATGTCACCTGGGACATATGACAATAAAACACTCTTGACTTTAATACTTCATCGATACTTTACTATCAAGCTAGGCAGCAACAATGCACAAAAACATCATAAGGACTTAGACTGGCTTGGTGAATGGATGAGGATGGTACAAAAAGTGAAAAGACACCCACTTTCATAAAATAGACATTCAATTGTTTTTAGTGGTGAAAAATTGATGATCATAAGCATCTTGGGTGTCATATGCACATGCATGAGCATCAACTTGGAGGTAGCACAAACAATTAGGAAGGTACATGGCAGGATGGCATTTATTGCAAAGGGACTTGAAATTAAACAGGAAAGATCCTTTACTGCAATTATATAGGCCCCTATGGAGGCCACAGCTGGAAATTTGTTAAAGCTCTAGTGTATGGATCCAAGAGCTACTCACGAAATAAGGAACACAAAAAACACCCCCTTTTATTAATTATTTCCCCCCCCCAAAGCTGAAAGACAAAGACAACTCGCCATCCAGACCCATATCCTGTGCAGTCACCTACATATTTTTGGCAATCTCTACCACGAGCATCATGTTCTCAGGTCTTTGTCCCCCAACTCCATTCCATGTTCTCAGCTTAGACAATAGACAATAGGTGCAGGAGTAGGCCATTCGGCCCTTCGAGCCAGCACCGCTATTCACTGTGATCATCCACATTCAGTACCCCGTTCCTGCCTTCCCACCATATCCCCTGACTGCTATCTTTAAGAGCCCTATCTAACTCTCAAAAGCATCCAGAGAATGGGGTCAAGGAAAGAGCGTTCACGTCGCGGCCCTGTTTCCACCAATCTTTCCACCACCATGCACAACAAGCGACAAGACAGGTGCCGAGAAGTGTGTTCAGCTCTGGCTGAACAACTTCTAATCTTGTGTGTGGACTCGATTAGAAGGAGATCCAGAGAATTAACCTCCTCTGCCTTCTGTGGCAGAGAATTCAAAATTCACAACTTTCTGCGGAGTCAAGGGATATGGGGAGAAGGCAGGAACGGGGTACTGATTGGGGATGATAAGCCATGATCACATTGAATGGCGGTGTTGGCTCAAAGGGCCGAATGGCCTACTCCTGCACCTATTGTCTATTGTCTCTGGGTAAGAGTTTTACCTAATCTCCGTTCAAAATGGCCTTCCCCTTATTCTTACACTGTGGCCCCTGGTTCTGGACTCCTCCAACACCGGGAACATGTTTCCTGCCTCTAGGGTGTCCAATCCCTTAATAATCTTATATGTTTCAATAAGATCCCCTCTCATCATTCTAAATTCCAGAGTATACAAGCCCAGCTGCTCCATTCTATCAACATATAACAGTCCCGCCATCCCGGGAATGAACCTCGTGAACCTACACTGCACTCCCTCAATAGCAAGAATGTCCTTCCTCAAATTTGGAGACCAAAATGTACACAATACTCCAGGTGTGGTCTCACTAGGGCCATGTGCAGCTGCAGAAGGACCTCTTTGCTCCTATACTCAACTCCTCTTGTTATGAAGGCCAACATGCCATTAGCTTTCTTCACTGCCTGCTGACTTTCAGTGAGTGATGAGCCAGGACCCCCAGATCTCTTTGTACTTCCCCTTTTCCCAACTTGACACCATTCAGATAATAATCTGCCTTCCTTTGCCACCAAAGTGGATAACCTCACATTTATCCACGTTAAATTGCATCTGCCATGCATCCGCCCACTCACCCAATCTGTCCAAGTCACCCTGCATGTTCGTAGGATCCTCCTCACAGTTCACACTGCCGCCTAGCTTTGTGTCATCTGCAAATTCACTTTGAATCCCTTCATCTGAATCATTGATGTATATTGTAAATAGCTGCAGTCCCAGCACCGAGCCTTGCAGTACCCCACTAGTTATTGCCTGTCATTCTGAAAGGGACCCGTTAATCCCTACTCTTTGTTCAAAAGGGAACTGCAGATGCTGGAAGAAGGGTTTCGGCCCGAAACGTCGCCTATTTCCTTCGCTCCATAGATGCTGCTGCACCCGCTGAGTTCCTCCAGCAATTTTGTGTAATCCCTACTCTTTGTTTCCTGTCAGCCAACCAATTTTCTATCCATGTCAGTACCCTACCCCCAAGACCATGTGCTCTAATTTTGCCCACTAATCTCTTATGTGGGACTTTTTATCAAATGCTTTCCGAAAGTCCAGGTACACTACATCCAATGGCTCTCCCTCGTCAATTTTCCTAGTTACATCCTCAAAAAATTCCAGATTAGTCAAGCATGATTTCCCCTTTGTAAATCCATACTGACTCAGACCGATCCTGCTATTCCTTCCAAATGTGCCGCTATTTCATCTTTTATTATTGACTCCAGCATCTTCTCCCACCACCGATGCCAGTTTAACTGGTCTATATTTCAGTTTTCTCTCTCCGGCCTTTCTTAAAAAGTGGGATAACATTAGCAACCCTCCAATCCACAGATCCTGAATCGAAAGAACATTGAAAAATGATCACCAATGTGTCCACGATTTCGAGAGCTACTTTCTTAAGTACCCTGGGATGCAGACTGTCAGGCCCTGGGGATTTATCAGCCTTCAGTAGTATCAGTCTACCCAATACCATTTCCTGCCAATGTGAATTATCTTCAGTTCCTCCGTCTCCCTAGATCGCCTGGCCACGAGTACATCAGGGAAATTGTTTGTGTCTTCCTTAGTGAAGTCGGATCCAAAGTACCTGTTCAACTCATCTGCCATTTCCTTGTTCCCCATAATTAATTCACCTGTTTCAGTCTTCAAGGGTCCAACTTTGGTCTTAACTATTTTTTTCCTCTTCACATATCTAAAGAAGCTTTTACTATCCTCCTTTATATGCTTGGCTGGCTTACCATCGCACCTCATCTTTTCTCCCCATATTGCCTTTTTGGTTATCTTCTGTTGCTCTTTAAAAGTTACCAAATCCTCTGGCTTCCCGCTCATCTTTGCTGTTATAGTTCTCTTTTATTTTTATACTGCCCTTGACTACCTTTGTCAGCACCGGTCGCCCTAACTCCCCTTAGAATCTTTCTTCCTCTTTGGAATGGACTAATCCTGCACCTTCTGTATTATTCCCTGAAATACCTGCCATTGTTGTTCTACTATCATCCCTGCTAGGGTATCTTTCCAGTCAACTTTGGCGAGCTGCTCCATCGTGGCTCCATATTCCCCTTTGTTCAACTGTATTACTGACACTTCCGATTTTCCCTTCTCCCTCTCAAATTGTAGATTTAAACTTATATTATGGCCACTACCTCCTAATGGCTCCTTTACCCCGAGTTCCGTTATCAAATTCGGTTCATTACACAACACTAAATCCAGAATTGCCTTCTCCCTGGTACGCTCCAGTACAAGCTGCTCTAAGAATCCATCACGGAGGCACTCCACAAACTCCCTTTCTTGGGGTCCACCACCAAACTGACTTTCCCAGTCTACCTGCATGTTGAAATCTCCCATAACAACCGTAGCATTAGCTTTGCGACATGCCAATTTTAGCTCTTGATTCAACTTGCACCCTATATCCAGGCTACTGTTTGGAGGCCTGTAGATGACTCCCATTAGGGTCTTTTTACCCGTAAAATTTCCCAGCTTGTCATCCATTCCTTCAATTGCTGCTTCTTTCATGCCTGTGTTGTCAATTAAATGCAACATTGTTTTTCAATTCTTCTACTTAACTCTTAGTTTTCTCCTCAACTGTATATATTTGCTTTACATTTTCAGCTACTACATTGGGGCATGTTCACCAACCCCCATTTATTGACCTGCAGACCTCCAACTTTTAAATTGATTACCTAATTCTTCCCTATTTCCAAAATCATCTCCAGGGCTCCAACCCTCCAAAAATTTTACTTCTTTTCGTGTATGCCTAGTTTCCTTCATCCCTAAATAGTTAGACATCTTGAAATTCTTTCTCCAAACCTCTGTTGCCTTAACCTTTAAGACAAAGGAATTAAATTGAATTAAATGTAACATCTCCAAGTTTGTGGTTGACACAAAGATGCATGGCAGTGTGAGCTGCGAGGAGCATGTTATGAGGCTGCAAGGCGACTTGGATAGGTTGGGTGGGTGGGCCGATGCAGTACAATGTGGATAAATGTAAGGTTATCCACTTTGGTGGCAAGAACAAGAGGGCAGATTATTATCTGAATGGTGTCAGATTAGGAAAACGGGAGGTGCAACGAGACGTCGGTGACCATGTACACCAGTCACTGAAAGTAAGAATGCAGGTACAGCAGGCTGTAAAGCAAATGGCATGTTGGCCTTCATAGTAAGTAAGTTTTATTTATATAGCACGTTTAAATCAACTCGCGTTGAAACCAAAGTGCTTTACATAAAATAATTAAGTTTCCGTACATCCATAGAAAGAAAAAAAAGAACTGCTAGATACAGGAAAAATGTTCCCCATGTGGGGGAATCCAGAACCAGGAGTCACAGTTTAAGAATAAGGGGTAAGCCATTTAGGACTGAGATGAAGAAAAACATTTTCACCCAGAGAGTTGTGAATCTGTGGAATTCTCTGCCACAGAAGGCAGTGGAGGCCAATTCTCTGAATGTTTTCAAGAGGGAGTTAGATTTAGCTCTTAGGGCAAAAGGAATCCCGGGATATAGGTAAAAAGGCAGGAATGGGGTACTGATTTTGGATGATCAGCCATGATCATATTGAATGGCAGTGCTGGCTCAAATGGCCTACTCCTGCACCTATTTTCTTGAGCTGGCTGTGTTTTGTTAACATACTTAGCTCGGTGTCAAAATTTATTTGATTACATCTTCTACAAAGTGGTTTGGAACAGCACAAAGTTTAAGGCATTAATATAATTTGTGGTTGTAATTGACTGTGGTCTGATGTTCTGCAGAGGTGCAATCAAACACTACTCCTGAATATAGGTAATCTTTTTCAGACAAAGATTGTAATAGAGAAAAAGGTCATATTGCTGCACTGTGCAAGCATTTGTCTCTATTGGGGATTAAAGCTAGTTATTCAACATAACTTTAAATACTGCAAGGTAGACACAAAATGCTGGAGCATCTCTGGCGAGAAGGAATGGGTGACGTTTCGGGTCGAGACCCTGCTTCAGACAGCAATCCTATTGCTGAAATTGTATCTCTGCAAGTGGAAGAATATTACATTCTCACCAAGGACATGCAGTGCCCTCCATAATGTTCGGGACAAAGACTCATCATTTATTTATTTGTCTCTGTACTCCACAATTTGAGATTTATAATAGAAAAAAAAAAAATCACATGTGGTGCCCTGAAATGGGGGAGGGGGGGGGGAGAGGAGAAAGGAGGAGGACTATGTATAAACACTGCTATAATTTCTACATGGTGAAACCAAAATGTGTTAAAATGGCCTTTATTAAAATCTGACAATGTGCACTTTAACCACATTTGATTTTTTTCTATTATCAATCTCAAATTGTGGAGTACAGAGGCAAATAAATAAATGATTCCCAAACATTATGGAGGGCACTGTACCCTCAAAATTGAATAAATGTTCCTGCAAATACTTTACCTGAAAGAGTTAAACATAATTTATGGCAGTCAAATAAAACAATAAAGAATGTGGGAAGAAGAATTTTAAAATTGTAAAAAATTAAGAGTTAATTTAGTGGATTAAAATGTAATGATTCACAGAATGGTAAATAACAATCCAAAAAGATAATCCATCAAGGTAGCAGTATTATCAATAGTACAGCCAAAGTAAAGTAGTGAAATTAAAACTACTTTTACAAATATCCTGTACATATGCTGAATTGTTAAATATTTTATCACAGTGTAATATAAAAATGGATATTTTTGGCAATATGTTTAGTAGGAAATTTATTTTCACGTATCAGAAAATAATCGAAATGTGTAACACAGCTACACTTAAAAGGCAAAACTAGTCCAATATGCATATCTGGTAACACTGAAGCAAACTCGTATTAACAGGAAAACAAAAATTGTAGTTTACCTCAGTATATAAAGTATACAATGTGTGATCAATGTAAGTGAATAGAATTTACCGGAAACAATGCAAAGTGTATTACAAAGATACATGAACATAATTCAAACCACAATATTTTCTCTGAAAAATACAACTATCGATGTGATAAAATGTACAATTTATTTTTTTGAAGAAATATGGATAAAGAGGAAAAATAGTTTTTTCTTCAAAATAGGGGAAATAGATGTGTTCATCACATTTTCATTATCAGAATTGACAGTCATTGGATTGCACCAACTCCACGTCCAGTTTCCTGAACTTACTATTTTGAGTCTGCAAAGCAAGTGTTATTTTCTGATGGCAAATTTATCTTAAGAGAATGTCACAACACACTAACTTTTGTTATATTACGTATAGAAATATGGTTGACAGACATCAGACAGGTGTGGTTGCTTCTGGCTTTTTTGTCTTGAGGATCAGAAAGAGTCAAGTAATCAATTTTAAAGCATTTCTTGAACAGAAGTCTTCTAATGTGTTTAAACTATATTAATAAGAAAATCATAATATACTTAGTGCATGCCTTGCCATTTTGATCGGTCACAAAAGTTAAAACAAAATGTTTAACTTTTTTTTGGAAATAACCATTATTCAATACCTCAAGTTCACGGAATACAAATAAATCAAAAACATTGGCCATTATAAAAAAAATGTGGTTACAGTCATAATAATTACTCCCAATGTCAAAATGTGAGTTCTTGGCCACTATGACCATTTAACTATGGGCCAAAGTACAAGGTCCATTAAAACCCATGAGTGTCACTATAATTAGCTTAGTCCCAGCATCAACAAGGATGCCAAAGTTCATTTCAGTATGTCCCATGAATCACTAGTGCCATTGATGCAACTGGTGAAAAAATCTCATATGTACATTATAAACAGTTCTGCTGTGCTTGTGTCAGATGGTCGCCAAACTTTTCAAAGAGATCCTCCACCCATTTTTCATTTTCCATGCACTGCTGGATTGTTTCCACTTGGCCTAGATCTTTATTCTGTTTTAGAATGGATGAAGCCTGTTAAAATGATTGAAAACAGAGTTACACATTTTCAAGAATGCCTATCACAGAATTTATTTGCAAATATGATTATGTACATATGGTTTAAAAGATCTGGAACTAACATTTCATGAATCAACTTGCTTCTACTCCAAAGGACTGGATCATGCAGTTGCCAATGACAACAAAATTATCTTGTTATAATACTGGCATGCAACAACTACTGCACATAAGTTGCTTAAAGTGGAAGGTACACAAAAAAATGCTGGAGAAACTCAGCGGGTGCAGCCCGAAGGAAATAGGCAACGTTTTGGGCCGAAACCCTTCTTCAGACTCCTAAAGTTACTCCCAGTGATTTAGACATCTTCCAGGCAGTGTGCTTTTCTCCCCCCACCCTCACCATTCCCGACTAGATTCAAGGAAAGCTAAGTACTTATGACTTAAACTCATTCTGAATCTACCAGCTCAAACAACTGGAATTCAAGCCTGACCTCCTGTGCTCCGGTGCCCTCCATAATGTTTGGGTCAAAGACCCATCATTTATTTATTTGCCTCTGTACTCTACAATTTGAGATTTGTAATAGAAAAAATAATAATCACGTGGTTAAAGTGTACATTGTCAGATTATAACAAAAGTTAGTTTTTATCCATTTTGTTTTCACCATGTAGAAATTACAGCTGTGTTTTTACATAGTTCCCCCCATTTCAGGGCACCATAATGTTTGGGACACATGGCTTCACGGGTGTTTGTAATTGCTCAGGTGTGTTTAATTGTCTCATTAATGTAGGTATAAGAGAGCTCCCAGCACCTAGTCTTTCCTCCAGTCTTTCCATCACCTTTGGAAACTTTTATTGCTGTTTATCAACATGAGGATCAAAGTTGTGCCAATAGAAGTCAAAGAAGCCATTATGAGACTGAGAAACAAGAATAAAACAGAGACATCAGCTAAACCTTAGGCTTATCAAAATCAACTGTTTGGAACATTATTAAGAAGACAGAGAACACTGGTGAGCTTACAAATCACAAAGGGACTGGCAGGCCTGCACAGTTGATGACAGAAGAATTCTCTCTATAATAAAGAAAAATCCCCAAACATCTGTATGATAATTCTAAACATTCTTCAGGAGTCAGGTGTGGATTTGTCAATGACCATAGAAGACTCTATGAACAGAAATACAGAGGCTATACTGCAAGATGCAAACCACTGGTTAGCTGCAAAAATAGGATGGCCAGGTTACAGTTTTCCAAGAAGTACTTAAAAGACCAACCACAGTTCTAGATAAAGGTCTTGTGGACAGATGAGATGAAGATTAACATATCAGAGTGATGGCAAGAGTAAAGGATGGAGGAGAGAAGGAACTGGCCAAGATCCAAAGCATAATACCTCATCTGTGAAACACGGTGGTGGGGGTGTTATGGCCTGGGCATGTATGGCTGCAGAAGGAACTGGCTCACTTATCTTCATTGATGACACAACTGCTGATGGGTAGTAGCATAATGAATTCTAAAGTGTACATCCTATCTGCTCAAGTTCAAACAAATGCCCCAAAACTCATTTAGCCTGTCAATCCTTTAAGAATTTTATATGTTTCTTATAAGATCTCCTCTCATCCTTCTAAATTCCAGTGAATACAAGCCCAGTCAATCCATTCTTTGCTCCAACTTCCTCACATATCCCCAACACTTGCTGGTAGATTAACTGGCTACTCCAAATTATCCATTGTCTAAATGGGTGATAAGTAAATGAGGATGGTGTTGATGAGCATATGAGAAACTAGTTTACATTGAAATAAGGGGGAGATTGAGTGCTCGGTGTCAGTACAGACCTAATGGGATGAATAGCCTCTAATGTTACAAGAATTTAAGGAAAATATATTTATGGAAAAATAAACCTCAAATTACAGCCAATAAGGATGGGAGTGTTTTTAAAATTGTTTCCTAAGCTGTGGCAGAAAGGTAGACCTGTTTGGTCTTAATAAAGCATTATGAGAATTGAAATGTGCCCAAATTCATTAAAATGTTATGGATTCTAGATTGAAAAATTATGGAATTTCAGTTTTTACCTTAATTTCGTGCTGGTGATTCAATCTTTAATTGGTGATTTATTAAATATTTAAGGTTTAATTAAAAAGTTGAGGTTTTCTTCAATAGTTTGCTGTCTGCAAAAAATGAGTGAACTGGCTGCTGAGTCAACTTGTTTTACATCAGCACCAGAGAGCAAAGGGATAAAAGAGAAATCCATGCCAGAGAAATCCCCGGAACTTTCTGGTTATCAATATTCACCGTCAACAGCAATCAGTCACATTATTGGTCATCACAAAATCAGTTCCTGTGGATTGGAGGGTAGCTAATGTTATCCCACTTTTTAAGAAAGGAGGGGGAGAGAAACCAGGGACCAGTTAGCCTGACATCTGTGGTGGGTAAGACGCTGGAGTCAAGTATAAAAGATGAAACAGCAACACATTTGGATAGCAGTAACAGGATCAGTCTGAGTCAGCATGGATTTACGAAGGGGAAATCATGCTTGACTAATCCTGGCATTTTTTGAGGATGTAACCAGGAAAATGGACAAGGGAGAGCCAGAGGATGTAGTATACCTGGACTTTCAGAAGGTCCCACATAGGAGATTAGTGGGCAAAATTAGAGCGGGTAGGGTACTGACATGGATAGAAAATTGATTGGCAGACAGGAAACAAAGAGTAAGGATTAACGATTCCCTTTCAGAATGGCAGGCAGTGACTAATGGGGTACCGCAAGGCTCGGTGCTGGGACCACAGATATTTACAATATACCTTGATGATTTAGATGAGGGAATTGGAGATCACACATCGCTTGGTGGCTGTGTGTACTGTGAGGAGGATGCTACGAGGATGCAGGGTGACTTGGACAGATTGGGTGAGTGGGCAGATGCATGGCCGATGCAGTTTAATGTGGATAAATGTGAGGTTATCCAGTTTGGTGTCAAAAACAGGAAGGCAGATTATTATCTGAATGGTGTCATGTTAGGAAAATGGGAAGTACAATGAGATCTGGGTGTCCTTGTTCAGCAGTCACTGAAGGTAAGCATGCAGCAGGCACGTGCCTTCATGGTAGGCAAGGTAGGCACTGCCTGACTAAAATTATAAAATGGTAATAGCTAAATATAAATAATAAAGGCATGGGAGAATTATGCCTATCTAAGAGATCGATCTCTTAGGTCGGCATAATTCTCCGTGCCTTTCATCCACGGCGCTTGTAACCCTTGGAGATCTGTGTAGCCCACGAGCCGTCAGCGCTGCTGGAAGCCGTCAATTTCAAGGGAGCTGAAGGCAGCAGAAATTCTGCCTTTGCAGCACTGCGCAGCTCAGGTTTCTTGGCGGGGTTTTCAAATATGGATTGTCAATATTTTAAGTGTATCTTAGGATGCAAAGAGTGAAGAATGGAGTTCGTGTACCAATAATGTGGTAAGTACATTTTGTGTTTATGTTTTTAAATACCGTATTTCCCGGGGGGTAGGGGGCGTGCTCCTTTCACAGCGTTTGGGGAGTCTGGCCCGGGGTAAAGTTGTGGGGAGGGCACGAATGTTGTGAAGATGGGGTCGGGATCATGCCACTTGCGATGCTCCTTGCACGGAAGCGTGCAATGCCACCGCATTGAGGCCGGGGGGAGAAGTAGCTCGGGTGGCTGTGAGCGGCCGCCACCTTAGCTCCTTCTGCCGGCCCCCGCTCACCTCTGGCAGCTCTCCGTCTAAAAACCTCTCTCCTGCCGCTCACTGGCCTCACTCATGTCAGGTTGAGGTTGAGGTTACTCGGCTGTGGGAATTTAAGGATTCGCAGGAAGCCGCTGACATGAGCGAGCGGCAGGTGAGAGATGTTCAGACGGAGAGCACTGCCAGAAGTGAGCGGGCCGGCAGAAGGTGCTGAAGTGGCGGCCTGTTCTGCTGTCGGCTCCTGGCGGCCGCTTGCAGCTACCCGAGCTGCTTCTAAGTCCCGGCTACAATGCGCTGGCGCCCGGAGAGCTGCGGCAGCGGTGAGTGATTTACTGGCATTATACCCGACCCCCTCCTTCTCAACATTCCTTCCCTCCCTGCAACTTTACCTCTGGCACAGACTCCCCACACGCTGTGAAAGGAACTCTCCCCCCAATTGGTCTCTTGAACAAGTGTTGTCATTCAATAAGATGACAACTGATTCAACTATTCCCTGTACTCCCGTTTTTCCCCACTATCTCTCCACCTGCCATCACCCTTCACCCCCCACTCATTCAGTAATTCAGAATAAAGGAGATTTGGAAGCCTTGGGCAAATTGAATTGTTACTGTCTTTACTTTAATTTTTACGGAGTGAACAATCTGCGCATGCGCGGTTTATTATTATTTTTTTTTTTTAAAGCTGACTGACTGCCTACCCTGAGTAATTACTCACGGCACGTGCCTGGCATGCAGGTACAACTGCATGTACCTATCTATGTACAGCAGGGAGTGAAGAAAGCTAATGGCGTGTTGGGCTTCATAACAAGAGGAGTTGAATATAGGAGCAAAGAGGTCCTTCTGCAGTTGTACAGTGAGACCACACCTGGAGTATTGTGTGCAGTTTTGGTCTCCAAATTTGAGGATGGACATTCTTGCTATTGAGGGAGTGCAGCATAGGTTCACGAGGTTAATTCCTGGGATGGCGGGATTGTCATATGTTGAAAGAATGGAGCGACTAGGCTTGTATACACTGGAATTTAGAAGGATGAGAGGTAATCTTATTGAAACATAAGATTATTAAGGGGCTAGAAGCAGAGGCAGAGGGGCTAGAGTCAGAAAACATGTTCCCAATGTTGGGGGGGGGGGGGGGGGGGGGGGCGGGGGGTGGAGTCCAGAACCAGGAGCCAGAGTTTAAGAAAAAGGGGTAGGCCATTTAGAACGGAGATGAGGAAAAATGTTTTCACCCAGAGAGTTGTGAATCTGTGGAATTCTCTGCCTCAGAAGGCAGTGGAGGCCAATTCTCTGGATGCTTTCAAGAGAGAGTTAGATAGAGCTCTTAAAGATAACAGAGTCAAGGGATATGGGGAGAAGGCAGGAACAGGGTACTGATTGTGGATGATCAGCCATGATCACAATGAATGACGGTGCTGGCTCGAAGGGCCAAATGGCCTACTCCTGCACCTATAAGCCATATCACTGTTGGTACTGGGGTATTATTGTCCTGTGCACCGAAATGCAGTTTTGTGTGCTATCCGGGCAAATCATACCATACACGAGTAGATCAGGAAGGGCAAAAAAGAAAATAAACACTACAGTGCAGATGTGTTACAGATACAGAGAATGAGTAGATTAAGAAAAATAGCGCAAGGGACACAAAGAGGTAGATTGGAAATGAAAAAAAAAAATTATGAATGCATCACAATATACATCATCACGGTACTGTACTTCAATTTACAGTACAAGTATACTCCAAAATAACTCTTAAAATGATTTACTGAATTATCTTGGGATCTGCTTTACGTTGTTGCTGTCTAATAACGTCTAACGAAACATTAAATGTGGCATAACGTAAAATACTCACCTCTTTTTTGCATATCAGGTACGTGTGATATTTATAGTGATGAAGGGTGTGATATAAAGTACAGCACTGCAATTTTTCTTGATCTACAGTAAACTCCTACGATAAAATACAAAAATATTGCTTAAAAAACAAATCACTCAACGATGGTCATGATATTGTATGATACAATTTGATCAGATGGTAAAAGATAGGTGACATGATAAGTTATCACTTGCACTCTTGCACAGCGCCGCTGAGTACACCGCCCCAGCATGGTGCCGCAGCGCTCATACTAGCAAACTAGACGCCATCCTCAATGACACCATGCAGATCATCACCGGTTGCCTACGCCCTACTCCGACGGATCTTCTGCTGGTATCGCACCCGCCAAGCTTCGCATAGAGTACTTCACTCACACGCTGTGTGCAAGGCCCCATCAGACGCCAAACATCCTTTGCACCACCTCGCCCAGGACTCACAGCAACCGGGACCTCAATACCCGTCATCTCTTTGCCCATTCTCCCGTCACGCAGCGACCCTCTGTGGCTCCGGTTTCAACACACTAGGATCATGGAGAACCAGCTGGGAACAGACTTCACGACCTCCGCAATTCACTGTTGCACCAAACACCACAGCCCCACCCGGCTCGGACCTGCCCCGCAAAGAGTGGGTCGCCCTGAAACAGCTCCGTACAGGGATCGGCCGGTTCAACGCCAACATGCATCGCTGGGGGCTACGTTCATCAGCAGCCTGCGTGTGTGGAGCAGACTAGCAAACAGCGCAGCACGTCATTTTCGACTGCGCTGTCCTCCAGCCCCCCCCCCCCCCCCCCCCCCGGTGGAGGGGTAGCCCTTACGGCCCTCGACAACAGCACATTGAACTGGCTACAGCCCCTGGAGGCCGTTACATAACCTCTGCTGCCTCAAACGCAAAAAGTTATCACTTTTTAAATTACCAAGGAATCTATACAAAAGTAATTGAAAACACAATCTGAAATTGTAGCTTATGATTCCTTGCCATATATTCTCTTTGCCTTGTCTTCAGCACTGCAATATCTAGTTACTCACCACTGAATCCCAGTTTCCAGAATACTTAAGTTGAATAATTGAGCCAAATACTATTTGTTATAACTGAACTGTGAACACAACTTTGTGTTATAAATTTATGAAAGTTTTCAAAGGTCAACAGAACATAATAAACATTAATTATGATGGGGGGAAAACATTACTAAAAATGTTTACAGAAGACCTTACCTTCAGGCGCTTACTATTCTGTTTTAATGACTGGAGCGTTTTCTTGTTGTAATTTTTACCACTCATTTTAATTTTTGTTAAATTGGAATTGCCGCCTTTAGTTCCTGGGGCACATACTGCTAGCTCTGGAAAATTCTCCAGGGCAGTCTACAGACAAAACACAGGCATTTAGAATTTTAGGGACTAGAACATAAGGTCTACAGAAATTAAAAAGATAATGCCAAAAATACCCAGAGGTTCATAATGCATACGTGAAGGAAGGATTAATTAAATCCAGTTGATGAACTTTCATCAAATCTATCTTCAAGAAGAAATTAAGAAATTTCTATTTCCCCATAGGAGATATGCATTTATTTTTACAATAAGTTACGAGGGCAAATAAACATGCTTCAAAAAAAAATGTGGGTTTGATTTCTTGATCTTGGTCTATAATTAGTCACGAGGGTTGAAGGTGGATTTGGACTAAGGCACCAAATGATTAGGAAACATACAGCTTAAGGGATGTAAGTAACTGTTTTCTTTCATGTCAACAGCATGATCTTAAACACCACACAATTTAAAGAACACAAGAAACCAAGAAGTAGTGTGAAGCTGGGTGAGGTGGAAGCGTCAAATTAAGAGAGATTAAGTTACAAAACATTTTCAAGTTAAAGGTAGAAATGCTGTATTTTTGAGTTTAATGCAGATCATCTAGATTTCTAGAAATTTAAGTGACAGACACAAAACATGATTATGGAGACTGCCATTTTTACATATGACGAGAATTACGAAGGTTGGAGGACAATCAACAAATAAAAAATTAATCATGTGGCATTTAAGAGGCTTTTAGATAGGTTAATGGCCATGCAGGGAATGGATGACATGCAGGCAGAGGATATTAGTTTAACGGTATCACATTCGGCACGGACATTGTAGTCTAAAGGACTTGTTCCTGTGCTGCACTGTTCAATGTTCTACAAGTGTAGTGATGCCAAATGTTTGGGTCTGGATTTCAGAATATAAACCACGATATGGATAACAAAAACAGTGTGGTCTTCACAGCATTAGAGGACCTAAACACACATTGGGTGACTATTTTGCAGACCTCCCCCATTCAGTCCATGGGAACATTCCTGAGCTTCAAGTTGCTTGTCACTACTTCTCCATCCCACTATGATCTAACTCTTAGTGGCCACCTGCATTCTTCCATCAAGGGCCACTGTAAGCTTAAAGAATAACACTTCAGTTTTCAATTGGGCATATTTTAATAATTTTAGATAACTTGTTTTTTCTTGTTTGTATCAGAACTGGCCACTTGTGTTATACCCCTGTAATATTAAACTCATTTTAACAATTATCTTTGTTTTCTCTCACTCTCTCTAACTTCCCTCATGAATCCATTAACCAAACGGCTCAATAAACATCAGCATCAGCTTGGCAACTCTGGCCTTACCTAGTTAGAAATATTCCCTTTGTCACAGCTATCCCTCTCCTCCCCATCCACCTTCTCTTGAAATTAAAAACGAACTTGTTCTCTGATCTTTGACCTGAATTGTTAACTATTTCTCTTTTTCCTCACATGCTCCCTGACTGTCATGTGTTTGCACCATTTTCTGGTTTTGTCTCCGATTTCCAGCTTCAGTAGTTTAATATGTTCATTCCAATATCAAAATCATTAATTTCATTCTTTTAATTAACAGTCATCAACTTCATTTCAAATTTAACACATTTTCCTTGTACTTTGCACCTAACAAACTTCCTCTATAGGGTTTCATATGGTCTGTCAATCAAAACTGCTTATCATCTCAGTGTTATGTACAGAAACAAATCTTTGATCAAAAGTTTCAAAACAATTTTTCTCATCGGATTTCTACACAAAAGCCTTAAGACTAGCATCTACTACACTACTGTCTCTAAATTGTTATGATGGAAATAGTAACTACCTTACTTCCTTCAAGTAATAGTCAAGCCTGTGGATGGAGAGAAATTGTAAAATATAATGTGGAGTTACATTATTTTCAAAAAGAGTAATGTGCAGTTTTAGGGAAAGTTCTCACCTTGAGTGCAGGCTGCAGTGGGAACTTAGAAATCATTCGTTTCTTGTTTTCATTCAACATGCCATCAATTTTCCTCATATGTGGCAAATACATTTCATCTGTAAGTAATTAAAATTCTAGTCAACTTTTATCAACTTTGAAGTCTTACAATGGCATTCTACAAGTAATTATTATTAGTAAGCCAGTTCGGTATTCCAACTGCGCATGCACAGGTCACAGGTCGCTCGGGCTAAACACTCGCAGCAGCCTTGCCTCTGCATGGGTGCAGACCTGTGTTTTGTCCCTATCCAGCCGTGCTGGGCCGTCCCCGTCCCCGAGTGTCCCGTCCGGGGGCGGCCGGGGACGTCGGGAGCCGGAGGGGAGCTCAGGCCCGCAGGCGGCGCAAAAATGAAGCACCAACTCCAGCCAGCCCGTACCGCCGGCAGGACAAGCAGAGTCAAGCTGGGGCCGGCGCCTCCCCTCCGCGGTGCCTACAGGCCTGGGCCTACACTCCCGTCCGCGGGCCTCTGGATAGAAGATCCTCCTTCAGACTTCCTACACATTAGACCTTTGCGCCGTGGTTGGAATGGATGGGAGCGGGGATTTCCACGGGTGCAAGGAACAAATGACCTAAAGTTTGCGTTGAGCGAACTGAGTGCTCTTAACGTCCTCGCCGTACACCGGCGTTTTGTGAGAGTGGTTGGATCCCAGCTTCAGCTCAACCAACGTCAGTCACATTATCCAGACAGGCGGCGGGAGATCAGGAGCTGATATGAGGCATCGGCGACGCTCTGGAATCCAAGTTGGCTGCCACCGAACAGCGGGATCGAGTAGGCAGCGCTCTGCCCAGGGAGTAGAGGTGTCAGTTCTTCCAGTGGCGAGTGGAGAGGCACCAGCTACCGCGGGCCGCTCACCTGTCGGGCACTGACTCCTCAATCCCGGGATCCATCCAGTCTCACAAAATGCCAGTGTACGACAAGGACGGTAAGAACACTCAGTTCACTCAACGCAAACTTTAGGTCATTTGTTCCTTGCCCCCGTGGAAATCTCCAGCACGGTCGAGACAAGTGGGTTCTGAAGCTGCATTCTCACGATTGAGGGAATTTTCTAGACTCTCCTAGAAGCAACGAGCCATGGCTTTACCAGTGGTTTTCTGTCTAAGTGAAACCTCTCTTCCCCCATCTCTCACCGTCTCTCCCTGTCTCCCACTCACATCTGCCCCTCTTTCTCTCACTGTTACACGTCGCTCTCCCCCGCTACAAGGCAACCCGTTCGCTTATTTAAAATTCTCGAATGACCGTTGCCAAATCCCATGATTCCTTGCGTTTTTCGGAATACCGAACTGGCTTATTGGAATATCGGCAAATGTTCGGCAAGTAAAAAATAGTGGATTGCTTCTCATCTCCAATCCATAGCCTGTACACTCCTGCAGTTAGGTATGTGTAACTTGGTTCTATAAAAAATGTTGAAATCAATAATGGTGAAAACCAAGCTGTTCAATTATAAAAATTATTGCTGGTTTATTTGTGCTTTAGACAAGGGAATACAAATTCCTTAAATGATTGCAAGTTTCTTTGACTAAAGGTTTTGCAAGTAATCCAGTTTTGGCAGAGGCTTTGCAAGCAGTTGTATTGTAGAATACGGATTTCACTACCTTCCCGCAACCGTCACAGCTTAAGAACTAATAATAAAAAAACCTTTATTTTGGACTAATGATAGAGGAAAAATAAATCCAAAATAAAGGCCCATGTACGCCGAGAATAAATTATTTTTTGTTAAACATTTTTTTAAATGGCCTTTTGTGCCATTTTTTGCTCATCATTAAACTTAGTGTGTGTAAAGATTTGCACCTCATCACTAATCCTACATATTATTATTCGACATCCTAACATCCTTCATCCTATATCTAATTTCCCAACCTTCATATACATCTAATTTCCCAATCTTCATGTACATCTAATTCCCAAACTTCAATTCATATGAAACACTTTAGTTTAGTTCAGTTTCGAGATACAGCGCAGAAATAGACCCTTCGGCCCACTGGGGCCGCGCCGACCAGCAATCCCTGCCACTATCCTACACCCACTAGGGACAATTTTTACATTTACCAAGCCAATTAACCTACATACCTGTACGTCTTTGGACTTCTTCCAGCTACATTAAAACATGTCACTCCACGAATTCAACATAGCACTCTTTTGACATTGCCACATTTCTGAAATCACTTCTGCATTCTCAACTCATGAGAAATGTGTATTGGACCATTTAGACCAATGGTTTTCAGGGAAGGAGTTCATATATCCACAGTAAGGGCGGTGGCAGAATCTATTACATTGTCATGTGAATACATGTCAGAATGCTCCAATTTCTTGCTGGAGACCATGGAGATTGGGAATTATGGCTTTTCTCTTCTTAAAGATCTTCAGATCAGATTAGTTTAGTGTCATATACAGCAAGGGCAGTGAAATTCCTTGTTCACATGAAGCTCAGAGTAAAACAGTGTACACTAGTAATGATAATAACAATAAATATAAGTGCAAAACAACAGAATGGTGCAAGATTGTTGTACAAAATCAGTAGTGCAAAATAATAATAACTAAATAAATTAGAATTAATAGTAAGAGTATATGGCAGCTCCTCTAGGAATGGTCTAATTAAACCCAGATGCCAGCGTAAAATCGCATAATGGCAATGTCGTTACATTAATGATCCAGAGACAGAAATTTAAATATGATCAAAGCAATTGGGGTATTCCCAAATGAAAATGAATTAGACTAAATGAAGCCGATTCTCGTTAATTAATAATCTTCTGGGAAGGATATACACTGTTCTTAGTTGGTCAGGCTTATAAATAAATCCACCCCCACAACAATGTGAACATTACACATAGCAGATCATTCAGCTGCTGGTACCTTCGATCAAAGGATAGCGATAAGAGATCAGAAGATTCAGGCAGTTTTCCAGACCCCAGCAAGGCCCACACTCATTGGCAGCCAGGTATAGTCCTGCGCAACATATGGTTGAACTGTTCAGCAAAGCTCTCATACTGAGCAATTGGCGATTCTGGGGTCACAGTAGAGAGTAGGAATTTGTGTCCGATTCACAGCACAGAAGCACGTGGTCCAATCAGATCCTTTTTAAAAGAGCCAGGGGTTGGGGTGTGAGGGTGGGTACATAGTTGTAAATGTTTGGACCAAGGGCACCACAGCCAATCAGCACCCATTAGGGTGGTGCTAAGTATAGCATCAGTATAGGTTCAATCTCAAACAAAATATATGTCATTGCTTTTAATTGTTCTCCGAGCCAAGCAATACATTTATTTCCACGGGCAATTAATACTGGCCTTAAAGCAGTTAATGAATAATAAAGATGACATGCAGTTAATGAATAATAAAGCAAGTTATTCAAAGCAACATATATCTCAAAAGATATGTTGACCAGAACAGGTATTGATGCTATGGGTTAAAATCAGGTATTGATGCTATGGGTTAAAATCAGTATCAAAGATGGAACATCAATATTTACCATTACTCTGTTCTGATGCCTCAATCATGTCAGGGTCCAATGCTGTACTCACAAGCAGCTCAACGTAGTTTTTAAATGTCTCTTTCATCATTCTGGTATTCAAGAAACGAGCTACATATGGAGTTGTTGGGGGCCGTTCTAAAATAAACAAATATCAACAATTAATTTGGTAAATATTTAAAAATGTATTAAAATGTGATACCACACAAGTGTTTATTCAAATTTATATTCGATATACTATTGATACATATCTTATATAATGCATCAATTTTGATTTGTTCTTATCTATTAATAAATAGTGATCCGAATTTGAGTGAAACAGTATTTTCCTAGGCAATTCAAAGTCTTGATAATGGTCTTAAAATGAGAGATCCAAACAGCTCTATGCACATCCTATGCTTCGTTCAATTCCTCTTGATATGTATGATCTTTATCCAAAATCAATCAAGGGCAATGCACTATTGATTGCAAATTCTGATTTAAAATATAAGGAATTTTAAAGTGACTGATTAATTTCCAGGTAAAGTTAATTCTTTGTGAAAACAAAATATCAAAATATATTATATGATAGCTGCAATGCTTAAGAAAATAGTGCTGTTTTTAATTTCAGGAAAATTTATCAATGAAAATGTTGTTTCCCCTCTGGTTCTTTTGCAAGTAAAACTTAATTTAAATACATTTTTGTACAATCGAAAAATAATAATTACTGCTTGATAAATTTATATTTTTTGATGACTGACGAGCTTAAGGTGCCAGCAACCTTTGGTAGTATGGCTATGGGGTACTCTTTAATACATAACTCAGATGCAACAATGCGACTTAATTCCAACTTAAAATTGGCATCTACTGCACAAAGATGTTTTTTTCTCATTACCCACAAAGAACATGGTTAAGGGGCTGTCCCACTGCGGCGACCTAATCTGCGAGTTTAAACGAGTTTGCCCTCGACTGAAACTCGCAGCATGGTCGACATGTAGTCCTAGGAGGTCCTATGAGGTCACTGGAACTCTCCTTTATGCTCGAGGGAAGTTCCCGAATACTCGCGGCCTCAGCTTGGTCGCGGAAACATTTTCAGCATGTTGAAAATGTTTCCGCGAGTAAAATTTGGTCGGCATGGTTCTTTTTAACTCGTACTGCAGTGGAGTGGGGTCGCTATTTAGTTACAGGCAGTCGAGGGCAGCCGTAGGCAATCTCCTTCACTGACCGGGCATTTTGATTAGCTGTTTGGAGTTTTCAGGACCAAGGAAAACCGACCGTTAGGTAAAAAGCCCACTAAACGTCATTACACTTCTTAAAAGTGTCTCCACTCCTTCTCCCGCCTTCTCTCTCCCCCCCCCGCACACTCTAAAGGACTTACCGTAGACTGTGCAGCCGTCTTTAACTTTCAGCGCGTGTGTGAATTTCACAGAGCGCTCCCCCGTTTAATCCCCCCCCTCCTCCACCCCCCCCAACCTCCCCCCCCCCCCCACCACCCCCTCCCCCCCCCCACCACCCCCCCCCCCCACCACCCCCCCCCCACCACCACCACCCCCACCACCCCCCCCACCACCTTGAGCCCACCCACTGTTTGTAAAATCAGGGACAATCCCAATGGAACTGCAATCCCACTGTTAACCTTTCACCACTAGGCTTATCCAAAATTCTACCACTGCCTGAAAAATAATCAAAGGCTCAACTACCACTGAGAAAGAGAATTCCAAAGACTCATTGTTATACGAGAATTTTCCTGAACTGCAATTGCGCTATGTGTGAAGCCCATAGTGCTATGTTTAAAGCCCATAGCGCTCCAGCGGGTAGCACTATTTTTAGAACCCATAGCGCTGTAGCCGACAGCTCTTCGTTTAAATTCCCATGCGTTAAACTGACAGCGCTCGGTTTAAACCTGGAGCGGGACAGGCAGCCTGGAGAGAAGGAATGGATGACGTTTCTGGTCGAGACCCTTCTTCAGACTGAACTGAACTGCGTATTTAAAATCCGTATTTAACAACACAAAACCGTACATCCGTATTCTAATCGCATTTCTGTACAAAATACAGAAAATCCGTACTACTTGGCAGCTCTGCCAATCCCTTAATAATCTTATATGTTTCAATAAGAATCCGTCTCATCCTTCTAAATTCTAGAGTATACAAGCCCAGCCGCTCAATTCTCTCAGCATATGACAGTCCCGCCATCCCGGGAATTAACCTTGTGAACCTACGCTGCACTCCCTCAATAGCAAGAATGACCTTCCTCAAATTTGGAGACCAAAACTGCACACAATATTCCAGGTGTGGTCTCACTAGGGCCCTGTACAACTGCAGAAGGACCTCTTTGCTCCTATACACACACAAGTGATCCTCAAGGTCACAAGAACTAGATTGGATTATTGAACTTGCTGATAGAGGAAGGAAGAATAAACTATTAAATGATGCTGCTGGCCACCATTACATTAGCATACTTATAACTGCAGAGGATGTTTCTTCATTCAATTGAATGTATAAATTATACTGTGAGAAATTCTAAAATGTTCAGAGCAACACCATAATAAATCTGGAACATAAACATACTTAATTTCACAAACCTGATTTTTGCTGAATGTTTTTGACAGTTTTTCCATGTGTATTCCCTTTCGAAACAAATCCATTGTCTGAGGAAGAAGGCAATTGTGGACTTTTGTTAAAAGACCTGTTAATTATTTGTATTTATTTATCATGCCATCTCTGCCATTCTGTTCTCTCTCCTGCTCTCCAGAAGACATTAGCTTGAGAACAGTTCCGCAAGCATGAGCCACCTTCTTTTCAAATGACTCATCAGAATATCATGCCAAATTATCTTTAAGTAATAAACTTTTGCTTCTATGGACAGCATGACCATGAGAGGTATTTGGGGTTTTCAATCGCTGAAATTTAGTTTATCTCAAAGTGCCCTTTTACATAGAAACATAGAAAGTAGGTGCGAGAGTAGACCACCAGGTCCGTCGAGCCCGCACCGCCATTCGCTCATGGCTGAACACTAAACAGACACACTTACCCACAAACAGTAGACACAAGACACAGAACACAAGACACTACCCTCCCCTTTATACCGCTATCACCCCTCTCCACCCCAAGAACCTCGCGATCTCCTGGGGGAGGCAAAAAACCGGATAAAAACCCAGGTCCAATTCGGGAAAAAAATCCGGGAAATTCCTCTCCGACCCCAATCCAGGCGATCGACACTTGTCCAGGAGATCACTCAGGTCTTACTATACTAACCATACCTAGGTCCATATCCCTGCCCTCTCCCCGTAGCCCCTTATCCCCTTGGCAGCTAAAAAACCATCTATTTTAGTCTTAAATATATTTAAAGTTTCTGCTTCCACTGCTCCCTGGGGCAGTGAATTCCATAAATTAACCACCCTCTGGGTGAAGAAGTTCTTCCTCATCTCAGTTTTAAAAGAGCCCCCCCTTATTCTGCAACTATGTCCCCTAGTTCTAGTTTCCCCGATCATTGGGAACATCCTCGGTGCATCCACCCGATCAAGGCCCCTCACGATCTTATATGTTTCAATGAGATCGCCTCTCATTCTTCTAAACTCCAAAGAGTAGAGTTCCAGCCTACTTAACCTTTCCTCATATGTCAATCCCCTCATTGCAGGAATTAATCTTGTAAACCTTCGCTGCACTGCCTCCAGGGCTAGTACATCCTTTCTTAAGTATGGACCCCAGAACTGTACACAGTATTCCAAATGTGGTCTCACTAATACTGTGTACAGCTGCAGCAAGACCTCCGTGTTTTTATACTCAATCCCCCTAGCAATAAAGGCCAAAACTCCATTGGCCTTCCTGATTGCTTGCTGCACCTGCATACTAACTTTTAGTGATTCATGTACTAATACCCCTAGATCCCTTTGCGTTGCATTACAACGCAGCTCCTCCTCATTTAGAAAATAACTTGCCCTATCATTTTTTTTCCCAAAGTGAATGACTTCACATTTATTAGTATTAAATTTCATCTGCCAAGTTGTTGCCCACTCACCTAGCTTATCTATATCCTTTTGCAGACTCTTCCTATCCTCCTCATCCCCTACTTTTCCTCCCATTTTTGTATCGTCCGCAAATTTTGATATATTACACTTGGTTCCCTCCTCCAAATCATTTATATAAATTGTGAACAACTGGGGTCCCAGCACCGACCCTTGCGGAACCCCGCTAGTTACCGGTTGCCATCCCGAGTATGAACCATTTATCCCCACTCTCTGCTTCCTATTTGTTAGCCAATCCTCTACCCATGCTAATATATTACCCCCAATCCCATAATTTTTTATTTTTAGCAATAGTCTCTTATGTGGCACCTTGTCAAAAGCCTTTTGGAAGTCCAAGTATACCACATCCACCGGTTCCCCTTTATCCACCCGGGTTGTTACTTCCTCAAAGAATTCGAGCAGATTCGTTAAACAGGACTTCCCCTTCACAAAACCATGCTGGTTCTGTCCGATGAAGTCATGTTTATCCAAGTGCCCCGTTAGTGTTTCTTTAATAATTGTCTCTAACATTTTACCCACCACCGATGTTAGACTAACCGGTCTATAGTTACCCGCCTTCTGTTTACTTCCTTTTTTAAATATAGGTGTTACATTGGCCATTTTCCAATCCACTGGGACCGTTCCTGCCTCCAGGGAGTTTTGGAAAATTATCACCAATGCATCCACAATCCCCACCGCTATCTCCCTCAAGACCCTTGTATGTAATCCATCAGGCCCAGGGGATTTATCCTCCTTCAGTCTCATTAATTTCCCTAATACCACCTCCTTGGTGATCTTAATAGTATTTAGCTCCTCCATTCCTACCGCCCCCTGTTTATCCAGCGTTGGAATATTTTTGTGTCTTCTATGGTGAAGACTGATACAAAATACTCGTTTAATGCCTTTGCCATTTCCATGTTCCCCACCAACAACTCTCCAGTCTCACCCTCCAATGGACCAACGTTCACCTTAGCCACCCTTTTTCTTTTAATATAGCTATAAAAACTCTTACTATTAGTTTTTATGTTGTTCGCTAAATTCCTTTCATAGTCTATTTTCCCCGTCTTAATTAATCTCTTAGTTATTTTTTGCTGACCTTTAAATGCTTCCCAATCCTCTACCCTCCCACTATCTCTGGCTACCTTATATGCCCTTGCCTTCAGCCGAATACTATCCTTTATAGTTTTACTGAGCCATGGCTGACTGTTCTTACCCTTACCCCTTTTTTTCTTCATAGGAATAAATTTTTCTTGAAGGTTATACAGTATACCCTTAAACGTACACCACTGCTCATGTACCGTCTTATTCTTGAGTCTGCTATCCCAGTCAACTTTGATCAGCTCAGTCCTCATACCTTCATAATCCCCCTTATTTAGACTAAGCACCCTAGCCTGAGTTTCAACCTGCTCCCCTTCTATTTGAATATGGAATTCGACCATATTGTGGTCACTTGTTCCCAACGAGTCCCTAACTATGACATTTTTAATTAATCCTGCTTCATTACACAGGACCAGATCCAAGATTGCCTCCCCCCTTGTCGGTTCGGTGACATACTGTTCTAGGAACCCGTCTCTAATACATTCTATAAACTCTTCCTCTAGTCTACCCTGCCCAGTTTGGTTTGCCCAATTAATATGAAAATTGAAGTCCCCCATGATTACAGCAGTTCCCTTTTTACATGCGTCAACTATTTGCAGATTTATGTTCTGACTAACAGCGTCACAGCTATTTGGAGGTCTATAAATTACACCCACTAGTGTTTTTTTCCCCTTATTATTCTCTATCTGTACCCAAGCTGTTTCACTATCCTGATCCTTCAACGCAATATCCTTCCTCTCTATTGCCGTTATTCCCTCCCTTATTAAAAGGGCCACCCCTCCTCCCTTTCTTTCCTGTCTATCTTTCCTAATTGTCGAGTACCCCTCTATATTTAACTCCCAGTCCTGATCTCCTTGCAGCCATGTCTCCGTAATGGCCACGATATCATAACTATATATACTTAATTGCACCGTTAATTCATTTATCTTATTACGAATACTCCGTGCATTTAGATAAAGCACTTTCAGATGATTTTTACTACCCTTCCTTTCCGTTTTTGCCCCTTTTACATCTAGATCTTTATCTTCACAAATTCTGTCTCCTGTCACATTTTGAATTTCCGCTTCCCCACTGATACCCTGCTCTATTTCCTCTACCCCTGCCGTTATTACCCCCCTTGATACCTCCCCCCCGCTACTTAGTTTAAAGACCTCTCTACTGCCCTAGTTATATGATTTGCCAGGACCCCAGTCCCAGCACCGTTCAGGTGAAGTCCGTCCTTACAGAACAGATCCCCCCTGTCCCAGTACTGGTGCCAGTGGCCCAAGAAACCAAACCCATTATTCCCACACCAGTCTTTGAGCCACGCATTTAGCTTTTTAATTTTACGTACCCTCGCCGATTTGGCCCGTGGCTCAGGTAGCAATCCGGAGATCAGTACCCTCGAGGTTCTGCTTTTTAATTTATTCCCTAACTGCTCAAACTCCTTCAGCAGATCCTCCTTCCTCGTCCTTCCTATGTCATTGGTCCCCACATGGACCACGACCACTGGATCCTCCCCCTCCCTCTGCAAATTTCTCTCCAGCATCGCAGAGATATCCTTAACCCTAGCACCGGGTAGGCAACACAGCCTTCGGGACATGTTCTGCTGGCCGCAGAGAACCTTATCTACCCCCCGAATAATACTATCCCCTATCACTACGGCATTTCTTCTAACTCCCCCCTCTTGAATGGCCTCCTGATCCACGGTGCTGCAGCCAGGTTGCTCATCCCTCCCACAGCCCCTGATCCCGTCCTTACATTGAGTAAGTGCCTCGGTCATGCTCGTCAGGGACAAGGGCTGTGGCTCCTGCCGCATCTCCTCCTGGTTCCCCCTACCTGCCTCGCTTATGGCCACACCTTCCTTTCCTTGCTCACTGCCTACTGAATTAGTTAAACTGGTCGGTGTGACCATCCCCTGGCATCCCCTTTTAAAGTGAAACACTTTTGGCATTTTCACAATTTGATAGTCTGGGGAACTGGGTTTTATTGTGTTGAAAATTGTTCTTTTATATTCTGTGACCCTGGGTTTAATTATATCCCAAATTATTTAGCTGAAAGACTATTTCGACCACCTAGATAAAAATTAACTCTACAGATTTATAAATAATATGGCTCTCCATTATACCTTATTGGGCACATGGAACCAATTGGCAAAGCAAGTAAAAGATCCCAGCATGAGAAGGGGAACATCACTACAGGTAACTACTGCATTTCATAATTTCAGCAAAATCTAAAAACAGCTGAAAATAAACTTTCATTTAATAAACGCTGGAATGCAAGTATTCTAAATTAGTTTGAATCTAGATATTAATCAATTGATTATCATATGAAAATGTCCTCACCCCATTTCTCTTTTCAACCTGAACTAATAAAACACAAATCAATGTGATGGAAGATTGCATAAATCTATCAGAATTCCATGCATGTCCAAAATACTCATTCTCTCATTGCCATACCATAATGCTACCTTAAAAGTTAGAGAGATAGATTTAGCAACGTAAATATTTGTAGTGGCATAAATGGCAAATAATGTAAATTTTAAGAACTAATCTTCATTCTATTCCCAGCTTAACACCATTTAAGAACGATGACACTCATTGCAAAAATAAAATAAATTAATAAATTTAAATTCCTTACCGTCATCATCGCTCTGTGTTTCAACTGAAGAGTCTGAGTGGGACGAATATTCTTCTTTCACCCATTTCTTTCGTTTTTTGGGTGGTGGTTCAGCTTTTACCTTTACTTGTTTAACTGTTCTGGCTTTGGATTTTGCTGATGAACCTTTCTGAGCCGCAGAGTTGCTGATGCAGGTTTTATTACTAGAACCCGTTTTTGACTGGCCGTGCCTGAAGATAGACGATATAAATGAAAGATTTGCCCAGACATGTGGGAAATTGGAGGTTAAATATTCAAAATTAGAAAGGTTTAAAATTAAGTTTATACTACACATAAAATATACCATCATTGTTTATAGTCTATTTAATTAATAATGAAAGTTACAAAATAATGGAACAGGTTGCCTATAGTATATAATGTGCAAGGTAATCTTTAAATATCTAATAATACATTAAACATAGCTTCAACAACTACCATGGTACTGCTGTACATGTATTTAACATTGCCCGTCAACAAGTCCTGTGCAGAAACTAAAATGCAAATTTAAAAATAGTTGGATAGGATACCATTATATGATCAATTCCTTAGTTCACCTTCGAATACTTCTTGACAACTCTAACTGTGATCACATAATGATCTTGGATTAAATCAGCTTTATTCTAAACATAGAGCCATAATAAAGTAGTGATTTTAAGGAAACATTTTTTTTTGGGCAAAGGAACATTACAAATATAAACTATATTTAATCAATGAAAAAAAACCTCACTATCTTAATAGGAAAAATCTATACTCAATTAGGCAACAGAGGTAATAGCCCAGATCTGTGGACCCATCCATCATCCCGGGTCAACTTGTACCTGAACTTCTCTAGTTTGGATTCATAATCATTATTCTTGTTGCCGAAATGTCCCAGAATCCAACAGCGAGGCTGGGATGGCACAGAAATAGTTGCCCCAGCCTAAATATCAATTGTTACATTCAGAAACACACCTAAAGTAGTGCATGATGCAAGAATATTATGCGAAATCTCAGCAAAACTGAAAACCACCCCTGGACTCCGTGATGCCAGCAGTGGAGCATATTCAAATATACGATGTTATCACACAGAAAGTTCATACGTGGAGCTCCATCTGTGTGAAGCCCTGGATGCAGATAAATGCAAACTAAATTCTGGACAACAGATTATGGAGTCTCTTTATAATTTTTACAAATTATATGTTTTATTTTTACTTAAGAAAAATATTTTATTAACAATAAATGTACTGCCAAGTGATTCTGCATACCAAAGAAAATGTTATGTTATTTTGGAGATTGGATTCTGGTACAATTTACGACCCGGGTTTTAAATGATACACGTTTGAGCAGATTGAAAATCATGGAGTGGAAGGAAAATAATAAGGAGTGTGGTAAAAACGACTTTCCTGATAAATCCAGTTAATAATTGGAGGTCAATGTTGTAGAATTTCATGTGACTTTTTCTTTAGGTAAAGTGAATTCATTCACTCTCACAATGTTTATGGTATGATTTATCCCTTTAGAAATTCCACGTGCCTCCAATGAATAACATTAGTCATCCAAACTGATGAAAACGAATATTCTGAACAGCAAAATGTTCCATACCGTAAAGGTTGCGACGGTCTGTTTCTTGGCTTTTTGGAACAAACGCGAACATAATCCTTTTTGTTTACATTTTCAATGAACTTCACGTACACCCGTTTGTATTTGGTTTTTGCATCCCCAAAGTATCCTAGGTACTGTAAGATTATTTTTTTTTTCAATATATAATTGTATTAATTCACAGCAACTTTTAAATGTTCATGCATTGGTCAACAAAATATTTAGAAAAGTTTTCATTACATTTTTTTGTATATAAAAATACAACATCTAATTTATTTAAAACCACTTCATTTGCTTACAATATATAAAACTTGACAAATGTAAGACATAAAAGATCTATAATTAACAAGCATTTCAAGCACTTCTTATCATGGGGAAACAAACACCATTAAGGACAACAATAATGAAAATTTATATCAACGTCAGATGGAAACAGTGAACCATTTTTGTTCGAACCGAAGATTGACACAAAAAGCTGGAATAGCTCAGCGGGACAGGCAGCATCTCTGGATTGAAAGAATGGAAGATGTTTCGTGTCGAGACCTTTCTTCAGACTAGTCAGAGAAACGTTCCTTCCTTCTCTCCTGAGATGCTGCCTGTCCCGATAAGTTACTCAAGCTTTTTGTGTCTCCAGTTTAAACCAGCATCTGCAGTTTCTTCCTAACCATTTTTGTTCATCGGTATCAGGATCTCACTAACTTGTCCAAGCCCCTTGTCTTGAGTCATCGTTGTGCATTGTGGTGATAAATATGTATAACAAATTTCAGACCATTTTAATATTCATTGATAATAATAATGCAATGGTGTACAAAGAATATAGCAATAATTCCAGAAGACAGAATTATAGCGTTTTCTTCTCATACCAAGTGACAATACATTGTACTGAAGTAGACTCCTCCTTACACCATCGCCATATCAATGATCAAGAATCAATCTGTACAAGCCACATTTTCCAGCACATATCTTGGTGATTCAACTGCTCATCTTGATCCTACCTAAAAGTTGTGAGAACCGCTGCCTCCAACACATTGAGGCAGTGCATTCCAGATTCCCACCACCTGGAGGCCGAGGAAAAAAAATATTCCTCCGATTCCCCCTGGATCTCTTGCCCCTTCCTTAAACAGTTTTGAACATCTTTGCCAAGAGGAAAATATTTTTTTATTATCTATTCTATCTATGCCTCTCAATTTTGTATATCTTTGCATTCTAAGGTAACTAAGTTTTCTTGAGAATTTGCCTCAATGGTATCTTAAATGATTTTTAAAAATCCATTCAACTGTGCAGACATCACTGCCAATTCCAACATTTTTATTGTTTAATCTTGAACATCCCAAAATGTGGGAGAAATTAAGAAAGAAATAATATTTCCCGAAGAACATAATGAACTAAATCGGTTTTAATAATCATCTGATCATTTCATAGTTGTCGCTGCGGACATTGGGACATTTACAAATAAATTGTAAATTTATTTTTAATTATCCAAATTTAAACATTCAGATGCCATTGTGGGATTTGTCTTGATTTCCCCCCCCCCCAAAAAAAACAAAACGATTGAGGATTCTAGCAACGAGCCAGTAACTTGGCCGCTACATAAACATTCCTCTTGAATTCCTCTATTCCATTAATATAAACATTGTTTTGGGTCTATATCCAAGCATTGCACACACTTCCATTTAGTCACAAAATTTACTCACACTGTTTGTTGCAGAGAATTGTCTTCGTCCATCTTTTACTTCAGGCATAAATTTTTGCAACAAAGCTTTCTGAACCTTCCATATAGCAGGGGCGTCTCTACCTGTACTTAAGGCCACCTATAAATAGACAATTTGGTGTTAAAAAGGAAGAAAAAATAAATAAAGTAGCATCCATTTTAGACATTGATAGATAACAACCCTGCATTAGTTCAGAATCGGTTTCAGAATTCAACTTGTTTATACTTCGAATATTTAGACATCTACTAAATAGCAGCACCTCATATTCCGCAGCACCTCATATTCCGCAGCACCTTGGGCAGTTTGCACCCTAGCGGCATAAACATTGACTTCTCCAATTTCCGGTAGCCCTTGCTGTCTCCTCTTCTCCTCCCCTTCTCAGCTCTCCCTCAGCCCTCTGGCTCCTCCTCCTCCTTTCTCCTCCCCACCCCCCCACCCTACATCAGTCTGAAGAAGGGTTTCGGCCCGAAACGTTGCCTATTTCCTTCGCTCCATAGATGCTGCTGCACCCGCTGAGTTTCTCCAGCACTTTTGTCTACCTTAGACATCTACTAAATTAATTTGGATGGCACTGCCATATACATTCAGATTTTTGAACATTAACTCAAAATGCTCAAACTGACCTTGAGTGGTGGGCATGCGATTGAAAGGAAGTACAGAACTCTTCATTTTTAAATGAGGAATTTGAAATACAAGTACATTTACATTTCCAGTCAAGGAATATATTTTCCACAGACATTGCCAGTAAAGCTGCTGAGTGTTTGCAGCACTTTATTTTTTTATCCAGTTTCTGTAGTTTCTTGGTTTACAATCCTTGCAAAATACTGCTGTCCAGCCTCCAAATTTGTATACATATTAACCATCGCTTGATGTTAGATTCCCTCCCATCATGACTTCATCCCTGCTACAGTATTTTCAACAAACCAAAAAAGAAATTGCTGACTATGTCCAGATTTAAGTAAGCATCCTTACTATATGTAAATAAGTAACAAAAAAAATGTTCATTTCGACCAATTTAAATTTGACTTTGGAAACATTTGAAACATGTGATCATCCTCCAGATGCAATTTATCCCCTTCAATTCAAATTTGATGGAAAATATTAGAAACATTACATTACCTTAAGAGCTTTAATGTCCTCTATCTTTACAACAAATTCATCTCGCTCCCTGTACATGCCCTCCCCTCCACTTTCTATATCCTCTTCATCTGTTGAACCTTCCACTGCAATTAATTCTTGCTTTTCAGCCCGCTCTGGAGGATTCAAATCATCCTGTTCATTTTCCTTGGGAGGTTCTAGAGCTTCAGTTGGTTCCTGTGTTTCCTCTTTCGAAGATGGAGGAGGAAGAGGAGGAGGAAGAGGAGGGGGAGGAGGAGGAGGAGGATTTGCAACTTTTTCCTGCTGTATAACAGCAGAAACAGTAGTGTTGGAATCCTTTTCTCCATTATTGGACTCTAGTAAAGAAAAATATATACTGAATGCAGAATAAAAGAAAGTCATAAATACAGGCATTTTTAAGGTATTCTTAGAAACTTAATCACATGAATATAAAAATTCTGATATTTAACTGTTAGTCAGATCTTAACAGAATACACTATTAATTTAAACCCACAAATTGTGGGATGAATGCAATTAGATAGAACACAATAGAACAACAAATGAAACGGGAGATGGACACAAATTGCTGGAGTAAATCAGCGGGACAGGCAGCATCACTGGAGAGAAGGAATGGGTGACGTTCGGATAAAGGCGGGTCAGAAGAGGGATCTTGATCCAAAACGTCATCCATTCCTTCTTTCCAGAGATGCTGCCTGTCCCGCTGAGTTGTTCCAGCATTTTGTGTTTATCTTCAGTAACCAGCGTCTGCAGTTCCTTCCTAAACAAACGCAACAGAACCGTATTTCTGCCATTAAAAGCAAAACATTGACTCACATTTTTCTACCCAATGACCCCCCCTTTCAAAAAGCCTTTGACAAGGTCCCACACAAGAAATTAGTGTGCAAAATTAGAGCACATGGTATTGGGGGTAGGGTATTGACACATGGATAGAAAACTGGTTGGCAGACAGGAAGCAGAGTAGGAATTAACAGGTCCTTTTCAGAATGGCAGACAGTGACTAGTGGGGTGTCGCAAGGCTTGGTGGTGGGACCCCAGTTATTTACAATATTTATATTAACAATTTAAACGAGGGAACTAAATGTGAAATCTCCATGTTTGCAGATGACACACAGCTGGGTGGCAGTGTGAGCTGCGAGGAGGATGCTACGAGACTGCAGAGTGACTTGGATTGGTTGGGTGAGTGGGCCGATGAATGGTATATGTAGAATAATGTGGATAAATGTCAGGTTATCCACTTTGGTGGCAAGAACAAGAAGGCAGATAAAAAACTGTTAGATTAGGAAAAGAGGAGGTGCAACACAACCTGGGTGTGCTTGTACATCAGTCGCTGAAAGTAAGCAGGCAGTGAAGAAAGCTAATGGCATGTTGGTCTTCATTGCGAGAGGATTTGAGTTTAGGAACAAGGAGGTCCTTTCTACAGCTGTACAGGGCCCTGGTGAGACTGCATCTGGAGTATTGTGTGCAATTTTGGTCTCCTAATTGGATGAAGGATATTCTTGCTATTGAGGGAGTGCAGCGTAGGCTCACCAGGTTTATTCCCGGGGTGGTGGAACTGACATACGATGAAAGAATGGATCGACTGGGCTTGTATTTACTGGAATTTAGAAAGATGAGATCTTATAGAAACATATAAAATTCTTAAAGGGTTGGACAGGCTAGATGCAGGGAAAATGTTCCCGATGTTGTGGGTGTCCAGAACCAGGGGTCACAGTTTAAGAATAAGGGGTATTCACCAATCGAAAAGGAAATTGCTATGTTCCAATTTAAGTAAGTAAGCATCCTTACCTATTTTTCCACATTTTTCCTTTTTGTTGGGATCATCCAAAACAGAAAGTGCAGAAGAAATACTCTTTTGAAGATCATGGTTCTTCCCAACGGAATCTTCCTCGTCAGAAGAAAATGCAGCCAATGTTCCCAGGTTTTTCTTCAGGTCATCATCTAATCTTCTGCAAGGACTTTCAGTAGATAATAAGGCAGTTGGCACTGTTTGACTTGTTGAAACTGGTGGAATCAGAGGAGCATGAATGGTATTGGTGGATGGACGCCTATTGCGATGTGCCGTACGTACAGAAGGTGCTGGAAATTGCTGTTTAGGTCCTGACTTAAGAAAGTCTAAAAAGGATGCAATGAAACCACTCTTAACTTCCGGTTGCTTTTCCTCAACTTCTCTTATTTTTTGATTTATCCTTTCTTGATGGTGGTAACTTTCATAATAGCTGTCATTCGATGTATGAGGTGAGTTTGGATCTTTGGAATTTGGGCGTTTACTCTGCCCACTTCGTTTTACTGGCTTCGGGCCAGCAATGTCATCCTCCGCAGTTTCTTTAGGTTGAACTTTTGCTCTTCGTTTTTTCTGAATACCTTCAAGAGTCATGTCTAGGTTTCCCTCATCTTCGGGCACACCATGAGACCACCCATCTACCGGCACTCCCATTTTTAATTTAGGCTTTACTGGTTTCTTCAATATCCTTTTGTTACTAGATCCTGGCGTAATTTCATCACCTAAGTTGTATTCACCGTCAGATACAGCACTCTCATCTGTGTTGCTTCTACCACTTGGAATGAAGTCAGGATCCTTTGCATTATTAATGGCACCATCATCAGGAATGTCATCCTCTTCAGATTCTGGATTAGCACTTAGCTGCTTTTTAAAACCCTCCATACTGTGGTCATTGGCATCTTGGATGGAGTTCAAATTCGATACATTTAAACCAGGTTGTATTTGCTGATCTGTTCGAAGTGTTTGCTGCTCAAGGCTTGAAGGTTTAGACTGAGTTGCAGTATCTAATGGTACTGCCTCAAGATCCAAATTAATCTGACGATTACTCAGTGCCAGATTATGCATATTTTGTTGATCTGAAAGCAAAGCTTGAGTGGCATGGAAGACTGGCGTAACATGCCTCACAGCCACGGTTTGAAATGTGGACTTTGAACCATCAGCACATTCAACTGGTTGAATATTGGATTCATTACAAGCAGATTTGTCAAACTCTTGTGAAGTAACTCCACACTGCTCATTGGCAGAAAACACATCTTCAACACCAGAGAAAAGATTTCTATCAACACCAAGCAACATAGATTCTGTAAAACAGACAGAACTAAGGCCAACAAATGGTGACTTTGAATCTTGCCTGTCTGATTGATCAAAATGATCCTTTGCTGTTAGCTGCAGTGGTTTTGAAGAATCAGTGCCATCAGAGTTCTGTTGCAGAAGCTGTTGAGATTGTGCTGCGTTCGCTTGGGCAAGGTGCCGTTCAAGTTGAAGAAATTGTGACTGATGATGGGACGCCTGAGACTGGGCTTGTATTTGCTGCGATTGTGACGATGCTTGGGATGGACCTAGGCCTGCCTGTAGTAACTGGGCCTGCTGTAGCAATGACAGTGATATTTCACGAGATGAACCCAGGAGTAACCGTGCACCAGAAACCTGCAATCGTGGACTCTGATTAACAGGGCGAACCTGCAGCTGCTGTGGTGTGTTTATAACTTGTGTGAGACGAACTGGTGGTCTATTCTCTGATGTTTTTTGTAAAAGAGAATGAGACTGCTTCAGTTCATCAGCACCCATAATTATGTGTGATGGCTGTGACGAATCGGCAACATTTTTCATCTCATGTGTACCGAGATCGTTGTTACTGCCGAGCGGCTGACCATGATGAGATACCATTTCTATGGGTCGTGTCACATTAAATTGCTTTACATGCTCATGCTTTCTTTCATCCGATTTTGACACTTGAAGAGCGAGACCTACAATCTGATCTTCTAGGCGAGAATTACTCCTGATAACACTCTGAGATAGGTACCGGTCATCTGCTTTTGAGACAGAGTAAACAGCACGTTCATCCCCGATTGCACTTTCAGTTAAACCCGAGGTGGATGCATCAAGGGAAGGTTGCTGCTGTAACATATTCTGAATAGGAAAATCCTCAGTTTCCTTAGATGAAGCAAATAAATCAGAATCAGATTTCCTTTTTATATAAGACTGCTTTCTGTCTGTGGACGATTGAGTGTTTTGCATGGTGTGAGAATGAGACGAAGTGAAAGTAGGCGAGTGTACTCCTGATAAGAACTTCTGAGATTGGGGTGAAGAAACACTTTGTGACTGACTTGTTGGTGATGAATGCATAGACATAAAGTTCTGAGTAGGACTGGATGCAGACAAATTCTGTGCACGAGTAGGTGAAGAAAATGGCAATGACTGTGTGTGGGATGTTAAAGTGAGAGATTGTCCGGAAGCATAACTTTGTGAAAGACTGACTGTTGATAAGCCCTGGGTCTGTGCTGAATAGCTGTTTTGTGACTGACTCACAGCAGGCAATCCCTGAGAATGACCGGAAGAATAACTTTGCGTCTGGTTAACAGAAGACAGATTCTGTGATTGACCAGAATAGTTGTCAATGTGACTAACTGAAGGCAATACCTGTGACTGGTCAGAAGCGTAACTAAGTGTTTGACTAACAGATGTTAAGTTCTGCGATTGACCAGGATAAGAAGCTGGTGACTTGCTTAAAGTAGTGATTTTTTCAGGCTGACTGGAAGAATATACTTCTGAGTGACTAACAGTTGACATATTCTGAGATTGTGTTGAAACGTAGTTCTGTGACTGACTACTTGACATTATTAGGTTTGAAGCCTGTCCCGAAGAGTATATTTGAGGCTGGCTTGCTATTACGGAACTTTGTGTTTGTGTTGGTGTGGTGTAAGTCTGTGTTTGTACAGTCACTGTTATACTTTGGGATTTGGCAGTTTTTGTCGATCGTTGAGCTGATCTTGAACAATTCTTGGATTTTGAGGAATAATCAGGAGATTGAACAGTGGACGAATAACTCTGTGACTGCTCAACTGTTACTGGAGAGTTCTTTTGTGTTCCACCATTGCTCACCTGAGACTGGTCTCCCAGAGGGCTACACGCTAAACCTGTATGTCTTGATGTTTCCTGAAAATCAACTCCACTCCCACCTGCAAGATAGTTTTGCAAGGAATGGTGAGAACTTGGTAACTGCGCCTGCACTGAGTGTGAGCTGGAAGGCCGCTGGTGATGTTTAATAACACTACATTCTCTTTGAAGTGCCCTTTCAATAGAGGCATTTGAACTAGAAAAAACTGATGTGGCATATGGCTGGGAGGCTTGCTGAGCTGGTCCAAGTGCTGAAGGCAACAAGCTAAATTGTGGTTGTAAGTGATGAGGAGCAGATTCTTGAGCCGAACGATATGTTGAAGACTGGGGTATGCTCGTACTTAAAACAGTACTACCAATCCTGTCAAATGTCAATGGGGAAGGAACAGCAGTCTGAGAAGACTTGATCTGAAGCAAAGGATCATGTGGAGAAAGAAGCCCATTTGTTGTCGAATTGAAAGCTGCATCTTGTAGCGTCAGTGACTGTGCACCAGTAAATCCACGACTACTGAAGGAAGAAGGATGCTGATAAGCTGCAAGAGCTGATGGCGGGAATGTTCCTGAAGCTTGCAGTGCTCCAGTGACAAACAGTTCTGTAGGTGTTGAAGAGTGCATACCTGTAAAATTTATTAAAAAAAATTATAGAGCAAGTTGAATGTACATTAAATAGAAACAAAAATTCAGAAAAGAAAAACAGAACCAAATTTTAAAATGTTTTACCAGCTATGTCCACTTTCAAATATGTTGTTAAACTGGACAGCTCTAGATGAATATTGATTCAATTACCAATTTATGTGTTTAGTTGTAAAACGAAGAAATTAAGTTGTCAGAAATAGCTTAGTTATACTTTTAATCCCAGATTTTTTTTAAATTGTTTACCACAGTCTTTGTCTTCCACACATAGCAATGGGACTAAAGCTTTTCCCCTTTTTAAATGTAATTGTTTGCATCTATCATTCTAATGGCTACAAATATTTATGTGTGATCAGCTGAATTTCCTCAACAGTTGAGGGCTGCGGATGTGATCAGAGTAGGAGATAGGAAGAAAGTGGTGAATAGGAACACAAATTACGTTGCATTAGGTTCCCTTCCAGGAACCTGACACTTTAAAAAAAATTAAGAGCTGTTCATAGATGCACCATATTTGCAAATACTCACTCATTCAAGCTCAGATTCCCTTTACCTTGTGGTCTTTATGATTTCCATTGATGCTGCAATTGACGTGGGGAAACACTTGTGTAAAATAAGTTCACCATAGAAAGCCAAGTCTCCTGGCTTCATAATTTACCTGTCTGCCATGAAGGTGTTCTGAACTGTGGTAGCAGGGAGGCTGTAGCAGGTCCAGCCTGAGGGGTGCGTGATTCAATTGCCGAAAGGAAGTTCATAACTGAGGTCTCTGATGCTCCGCTGCCAGAATGTTGCATGGTTGCATCAAACAAACTGGAGAGCCCTGAACAAATGCAGACAACAATTAATACAACAGGATATAGTCAGTCATGCAGACCCAAGAAACTGCAGATGCCAGTTCACAAAATAAAGTTCTGGAGTAATTCAGCGTCAGGCAGCATCTCGGGAAGACATGGGTTAGATGACGTTTTGGGTGGGGACCCTTCATATTAATTGGAAGCTGGCAGTGAGATTTGGGGGGGGGGGGGGGGGGGGGGGGGGGGAGGAGACAAAGTCGGGTGAGTAATAGGTAGATACAGGCGAGAACAGTTTTGATTGGCAGATGGGTGGACAAAGGCCAAAGAAGAAAAACAAAAAAAGGCTGTACAATAAAGAGAGAAGTGGTGTGAAATGTGAAGCCAGAGGAAGAGATATAGGTAGAAGGGAATTGGGGGTGATGGGGAGCAGCCTAGTGGAAGAAATGGGTATGCATCCAGATGGGGCAGAGGGAAGAGGGACAGACGGGAAAAGAGGAGAGGGGGTATTGGTTATTACCTAAAATTGGAGAATTCAATGTTCATACCATTGGGTTGTAAGAAACCCAAGTGGAATACGAGATGCTTTTCCTTGAGTTTGCATATGGCAGAAATGTCAGTATGGGTAAACGTTTGCCTAGTTTATGCTTCGTCTCACAAAGGAGTCCATGTTGGGAGCACCGAGTGAGGTCAATGAGGTTACAGGGGGAACATGTGAACCCGGTGTCGTCTGGAAGGGTTGCTGGGATCTTTGAATGGATGCAAGGGAGGAGGTCTAGGGCCAGGTGTTACATCTCCTGTGGTTGCAGGGAAAAGTACCTGGAGAATGGGGGGTTTAGCTGGGAAGAGATGTGAATCAAGGAGTTGCAGAGGGATTGGTCTCTACGGAAACCATCAGCTTTCCATAGAGACTACTCCCTCCACAACTCCTTGGTTCAATCATCCCTTTCCAGCCAAAATACCCCCTCTCCAAGTACCTTCCCCAACTACTACAGGAGATGTAACCTAGCTTGCAAATCAGCAGAAAGACTTACCAGACTTTGTTATTTTGATTTAACAACATACACAGAGATCTAAGGTGACTGGAAGTTGATGTGTCTTACTGGTCGACGTTATTTTAATTAATTTAAATTAACATGCCTCACCAAACCTTGATATATTTGGTAGTAGGAATAAAGGCATAGATTATTTTCTAAATGGGGAGAGAATCCAGAAATCGGAGGTGCAAAGGAACTTCGGAGTGCTGGTGCAGGATTCCCAAAAAGTTAATCTGCAAGTCGAATCAGTAGTAAAGAAAGCAAATAATGCTAGCATTTATTTCAAGAGGGTTTATATACCAAAAAAGAGGTATGTAATGCTGGGGCTCGATATGGCACGGGTCAGGCCTCATTTGGAATATTGAGTAATTTTGGGCACCATATCTGAGGAAGGATGTGCTGGCTCTGGAGAAGGTCCAAAGGAGGTTTATAAGAATGATCCCAGGAATGAGTAGGTTAACATATGATGAGCGTTTGATGGCACTGGCCCTTTATTTGCTGGAGTATAGATGAATGAGGGGGCCTTCAATGAAATGTACAGAATAGCAAAAGGCTTGGATAGAGTGGATGCGACGTTGCACAGAATTGCTGCTGGTAAAATCATGGCATGCATTATAGAGGTATAGTAACAGTATAGGAAAGATGCTGGACAAGCCATCAGAGTCAGCCAATTTCATAACAGAAATTGTGGAGTTTAAATTGGCGCAAAAATAAATCTGCATCATTTAATTAAATATTAGTAATGGTAATTCATTATTAATACAACAAATTATACACGTATCATGCGCAGACTTGACACTGGACAATGCTTTCCCTGGAGGCCTAGCAAGATAATTAATTCAGATGTAGAATAAACACAGGGCTTGCCAACATCAACCATATTACATGAACAAATATAAGAAAAGAAAGCAATGTGGCCATAAACAAAAAAAAGGGGAGAAATGGTTGATAGGCTCTCTTTTTGGGACTGGAATAATGTAAAACAGAAATTCTAAACGTTGCTCTTCACAAAATATAATTTAAAAATCTGGAGGAAGGCTATCAAAATAGGCACTAAATTTTGAGGATTTAAAGTAACGAGGCACATTGAGAAAATAAAAAATAAATTAGCAGTAGGTAGACAAAAATGCCGGAGAAACTCAGCGGGTGAGGCAGCATCTATGGAGCGAAGGAAAAAGGCGACATTTTGGGTCGAGACCCTTCTGAAGAAGAAGGGTCTCGACCCGAAACGTTGGCTTTTTCCTTCGCTCCATAGATGCTGCCTCACCCGCTGAGTTTCTCCAGCATTTTTGTCTACCTTCGATTTTCCAGCATATGCAGTTCCTTCTTCAAAATAAAAAAAATTTGGACAACAAAATGAGAAAGTGGAGCTGGAGAGAGCACAGCACAATTGCAATAGGTCTTATAATAGTCAGCCCTAACTGTAACATTCTTATATTTTGGTTAAATAAAATGAACCCCTCAGAGATGTTCTATTTTCAGCCACGACACAGTTGATAATCCAAGAGTGAGGAGTTTAAGTTGCACATAAAGCATAACAATACAAGCTTGCATTTTAATGCAAGAACCGTGGCAGCCATTTTTATGGTACTTTAAGCAACGTTACTTGAGCAATAGACAAAGTAAAAAGTCAAAGGGAAGAACATTAACAAATAGCATAGTGCTATAGATGCTGAATAACTGAAATAAATATACACACAGGCTTCTCATCCTATGACTAAAGACTTTACTCAACACAAAATCAAATTTCAGATTATTTGTATGTATAGACTTGTATCTCACATTTAAGACATTCAGCTTAATTTTTTCTTCTTTTGATAAGTCTTATTTCATTCATTGCCAATTTATATATCCACCAGCACACATTGTTATTCGCTAGCCAATACCCATTGTTTTCCTGTCAGCTTCATCAATACTGTTGACAGCCAATTTACCCTGTATTATCACATTCCAGTTCTTTCTCTGGAACTGTTTTAAAAAAACATATTTCATTGTCCCTACTTCTTATGGACCAGAAGTGGCAAATGTGACCCTTTCCCCAGATTGCTGTCAGACTGAGTATTTCCAAAATCATCAGCTATTAATACTGGGAATAACACTTCTGCTTTTAAATCTAACAGAGCAGACAATTCAAACCTCTTCCTAAAAAGCCTCCTCTCTCAGTGCAACTCTGCCCCATTATTCCTATTCACCTTTTTAAGAGTGAAAAAAATTAACCAAACAGAAAACGGACATACCATATTTCCCGGCAATGAAGACGCACCTGCGTCAAAGACGCGCCCTCATTTGAGTTGCTAAATTTTGAAAAAAGGCATAGAATTTCTCACGCTCAAAAAAAAAATTTAAAAAAATAAAGAAAGTAACAATTCAATTTTCCCAAGGCTTCCAGTTCTCCTCCATTCTGAATGACTGAATGGGTGGGGGAGTGTCCTGCTCCCGGCGGTAGTCGGTATTTAAGGATTTGCGGGAAGTGGCTGACATGAGCGAGACCGGCGAGCAGCAGGAGAGGTCTTCAGACGGAGAGCACTGCCAGTGGTGAGCGGGGAGGCAGAAGGCGCCAAGGTGGCGGCTGGTTCCGTTGTCCGGCCCCTTCCCGGCCACAATGACCGTGCTGACCCGGGCCAGACTCCCCACGCGCTGTGAAAGGAACTCTTTGCCCCCCCACATCGTTCTTGATGTTGCCTTACTGAGGGATGGCCAAGTCCAATTGTCTTAGCTAACAACCGAACCTTCGGCCTCCTAGACACAGGTAAATTTTCGTGCCTTATTTTTAGGTATTAAATAGCGTCTTCATTGCCAGGAAATTCATTAATCAAAAAGCAAAAAAAATTCAGGAATATGAAATAAAACAGAAAAATGCTGGAAACATTCAATATGTCAGGCACCATCCAGAAACAAAAACAAGTAACATTTCAGGTCAATGATCTATCAGGACATCACATTTTTATGATGAAATTATATAGTACGTGATTCTTGGCAAGCATCTGATTGTTTTTAAATTTTATTTACAGAAGTTGGTAGCAATGTCAAAGTTCATTTTATTGCCCTTCCCTATGAAAGATGGTTGCCCTGGAACTGCCCCTGTCCTTGTGGTGAAGGGTCCTTCACAGTTCTGTTAGGCAGGGAGTTCCTGCCGTTAGAACAACAATTTAGAGTACTTCCATGTCAAAACTGTGTGACCTGGAGGAGTGCCTGTAGGTGGCAGCATTCCTACACTTCTTGTTGCCTTTGTCTTAGTGGGCTATAACAGGGGCTTTCGATAAGGTACTGAAAATGATTGGGAAGTGCTGTATTCTACATAATTCTAATGTAATCAACATTAAAAATGGCTCAATTTGTTTTTAAAATATCTCAAGTCTTTGGACTCAGTCCAGAGACATTTAGTTGGAAAAACAGCCACGCTGTCAATTTATTTGTTAATTTAAAATAAAACCACAAACTGCAGATTCCACAAACTACCTGAACACAGATTTCAAAGGAAAGCTAAAAGATGTTTTTTAATACATATCATGTTATAGTAAATAGGTGACAGTCACACAGTCACACATTTTTTTCTGTAAAATTTGTTTAATTTCTAACTTTTCTCAGATCTGATGAAACTTCATGGACGTGAAACATCAACACAGATTCTCTCTTCACAGAAGATAGACAACAAATGTTGGAGTAACTAAGCGTGACAGGTAGCATCCCTGGAGAGAAGGAATGGGTGAAGTTTCGGGTTGAGACCCAAAATATCACCTAGCGTTGTTACAAAACCTACCATCAGCAGCGCTGCAGATCTGCCACTGCAACATCACGGATCGCAATATCAGGACAAAACAAAAGTATGTGGTTTATTTGACATTATCTTGCTTTTTGGTGTGGCTTCATTTTAATCTTATGATGCAAAAAATGTTATTTAGGCCCCCATACGAATCGCACATGTCTTGCCTGCCGATATGGGCTTAACATTTATGGCAACGGCAATATTCCAATCAATCACATTCCAGAAACATCCACTCTCAAGATAATCAAATTCATTATTTTTTTGCACAATCATGTCATAAGAACATCTTAATCATCTATATTTTGTGTTATTGTCTATCCATGATCAATATTTTCATACTAAATATCCCCAGTAGTTTTAGTCAGATGTATTGTGCAAAAAATATTGATTTTGATTATCTTGAGTGGATATTTCTGGATTATTTTATAGGAATTAAACGTTAAATTCCTTCCATTTGGCATATAAATTCATGACAAAGTGTGATTTAAAAATCATGTTATATTGTGAATTCTTATGTGAATGGGATCAGTTTGTTATTTGAATATTTAGGCTATTTAAATTTTTTTGCCTTTTCTTAAGAAATGGATAGGTGCTTAGATCTTGTAATTAAATGTAATTGATTTGATGAAACTGATGAATATGACATTTTGTTTATTTGTTTTAGCATTTAACTTTATCCTTTCTACCTTTTTTCTAAAACTGCAAATAATAACTTATTTCTGTTAATGCGGTTCAGTGTTTTTTTTTTCTTTACATTTTTTTTCTTCTTTACATTTTACTGTCTCCGAAGAAGAAATGCAAAAATGTCAATCCAAATGCCCAGCAAAAGAGACTGATTTAGACAGCATTCGCAGAGATTATCCGAATTTGGACTACTCCAAATGTGATGACCTACAGGACATTCTTAATGGGAAAGTAGTGGGCAGAAAAATATGCCATGCGTGGTTCGAAGAGCAAAAACATGTAGTCTACAATGCCAAAATTGAAAAGTTGAGGAAAAACAAGGTGTACAGAGTTGCTTATTGGTTACAATCTGAGTAGGAGGGTGATGCTACTGATTATGATATGCCAATGTACCAGCTAGCAACTGATCTTCCCCATAAAGACTTGGGTCTTTTGCTAGAAATTGTAATTTCTTTACCTGTTATGGACTTACAGCACATAATACAATAATATTCAAGTTATGATCTTGAGAATATCAAATTTTTGAATTTTCATGGCAGTCTGGGTGTTTATTACTATTTCCGTCACAACGGTCAATTTTGTTATTAGCTACAATTAGGTAACAAACTAATTATAGGCTGTGGGCCGAGCATCAAAAATGTGTCTAGAAATAGGATTTCGTGACCCAAGCCACCAAACTACATGACATTTTCACATATTGTGTAAAAATTTTTATATAAATCACCTCTGAAACTCAATATGAAGAAGACTTGCATATTTTTTATTAAATTAGAGAAAAACCGGAAATATTTCAGGTAATTTTTAGTCCAATCAAAGCACGTTTAACATTGAGTTGTCTGCCAGTTGGCCAATCACGCGCTTTGTTTCAGGCTAGCACACAAAATGGCTGAGGGGGCTTCACAGATGCCTATTTTACTGGAGATTCCGATGTGTTGTTCTGTGGAATAAATGTCGTGGAAACTTGCAGCAGGTAATTGTATTTAGTGGGAAAAGCATTAAAAAGGCTGAAGAAAGTGCTGCTAAGTTGATGGAAGTGTTGAAAGTGATGGAAGTCTTGAAAGCAAAGTCCCTGCTGAGGTCCTGGAACACAAAGATTAAGAGCCAGGAACCAACTCTAACTAAAAGGTAAGATCTAAAGTCTGAATTTATGAAAATCTATCTGTATGGAGTTTAATTAATTTAATTGCACCCTTTTATAATGTGAATAAATTCATTCATTCATTCACTTACTTCATTCATGAAGTTGAGGGCCTAAACTATATGTTTCCATAACACAGTCAATTAAACATTGTCACTAATGCCAGCCTGTTGTAGTGTAATAAGTCTTTAACAGCTAATCTCGGAGCTGCCTGCGAAAACATACCGGGAAAAAGTGCTCCGATCGCGGGACATAGGTACTCGCGGTAAAGTGAAGCCGCGGTCTCAATTAATAAGCGGCCGATTCGCGAACACGGAGCCGCGGATCATCTCCGCGGGCGGGCGGGGGCGGGGGGGGGGGGGAGGCTGTACATAGTGCCGTCTATAGCGGTCGTTTTCAGCCCCGCGATCGGAGCACTTTTTCCCGGTAAGTTTTCGCGGGCAGCTCCGAGATTAGCTGTTAAAGACTTATTACTCTACAACAGGCTGGCATTAGTGACAATGTTTAATTGACTGTTATGGAAACATATAGTTTAGGCCCTCAACTTCATGAATGAAGTAAGTGAATGAATGAAGTAAGTGAATGAATAAAAGGGTGCAATTGAATTAATTAAACTCCATACAGATAGATTTTCATAAATTCAGACTTTAGATCTTACCTTTTAGTTAGAGTTGGTTCCTGGCTCTTAATCTTTGTGTTCCAGGACCTCAGCAGAGACTTTGCTTTCAAGACTTCCATCACTTTCAACACTTCCATCAACTTAGCAGCACTTTCTTCAGCCTTTTTAATGCTTTTCCCACTAAATACAATTACCTGCTGCAAGTTTCCACGACATTTATTCCACAGAACAACACATCGGAATCTCCAGTAAAATAGGCATCTGTGAAGCCCCCTCAGCCATTTTGTGTGCTAGCCTGAAACAAAGCGCGTGATTGGCCAACTGGCAGACAACTCAATGTTAAACGTGCTTTGATTGGACTAAAAATTACCCAACATTTTTCCGGTTTTTCTCTAATTTAATAAAAATGTGCAAGTCTTCTTCATATCGAGTTTCAGGGGTGATTTATATAATTTTTTTTACACAATATGTGAAAATTTCATGTAGTGTGGTGACTTGGGTCACAAAACTGCAGAATAAAGCTCCTCGGCCCACAGCCTATTATATGCTTTAATTTCAGGTCATCCAAGTAAGACGTTTCATATTTGTTTCAGAATGCTTCTATCTATAATAACTGAAAATTTCATTCAGTTCTCTTAATTTTTAAGTTTAGGTCTTCTAAATTCTAAATCTTCATTTTGACTGTCCTTGATCATAGCTTTGGTATTAAGTCAATGGAAAAGCAATAGGGAACGAGATGCTAATTTCTGAGTATGAAAATGACCATAACTTTTGTAATACTGAAGATATGAAAGTGAATTAGGTATTGAATTAAAGTTATTTTTATGCTTTATCTGATGGGATAAATTACAGGCTTGATTTTTAAAATCTCAAAATGTTGTAACATTCCTACGTCACCCATTCCTTCTCTCCAGAGATGCCGTCTGCCCCAAGTTACTCCAGCATTTTATATTTATCTTTTGTGTAAGCAGTTCCTTCCTACACCTCTCTTCACAGATGCAGCCTGCCCAAATGAATATTTTCAACACTGTTTTTATTCCATTTTTTTTTTTTTTTTAATAAACTTGAAAGAAAGTTACACAATGCCACTCTAAATCATTTTTTACCTGTGGGATGTGTAGTGGTATAGCCAGACAGCTGGTGAGATGTTGCATAAGCCTGTCTATGAATGAGGTCAGTTTCTGGATGTGATGCTCCATAGCTCAAGCTGAGAAGAAACAAAGGCAACAGATTTGGTTAGTAAAATGCAGTTATTTTTAAACAGAGACTGGAAGAAAATCAAAGATCTAAACTATTGTCAAGTTTAAAGCATAAATGAAGTTCTGCAAAGTTAGCTAGTCCCACTCACTACCCTCTCCCCACACTTGCAAATTTCTGTATTTCAAATACTTATCTAACTTCATTTTTACTGCTACAATTGAATCTGCCTCCATTACTTCTCTGGCAATGCATTCCAGATGCACACCACTCACTGCAGAAAAAATGTCTGGTGTAATTTCCGCATCTTTTGTTAACTACCTTCAATCTATCAAACCTACAAATGTTTGGGACAAAGACCCATCATTTATTTATTTGCCTCTGTACTCCACAATTTGAGCTTTGTAATAGAAAAAAAAAAAAAATCACATGTGCACATTGTCAGATTTTTATAGGCCATTTTTCTACATTTTGGTTTCACCATGTAGAAATTACAGCAGTGTTTATACATAGTCCACCCCATTTCAGGGCACCATAATGTTTGGGACACGGCGATGTCATGTAAATGAAAGTAGTCACGTTTACTATTTTGTTGCATATCCTTTGAATGCAATGGCTGCTTGAAGTCTGCGATTCATGGACAATAGACAATAGGTGCAGGAGTAGGCCATTCAGCCCTTCGAGCCAGCACCACCAATGTGATCATGGCTGATCATCCACAAGCAGTACCCCGTTCCTGCCTTCTCTCCATATCCCTTAACTCCGCTATCCCTAAGAGCATTATCTCACTCTCTCTTGAAGCATCCAGAGAATCAGCCTCCACTGCCCTCAGAAGCAGAGAATTCCACTCACTCACAACTCTGTGTGAAAAAGTATTTCCTCATCTCCATTCTAAATAGCTTACCACTTATTCTTAAGCTATGGCCCCTGGTTCTGGACTCCCCCAACATTGGGAACACGTTTCCTGCCTCTAATGTGTCCAAACCCTTAATAATCTTATATGTTTCAATAAGATCTCCTCTCATCCTAAATTCCAGAGTAGACAAGCCCAGCCGCTCCAATCTATCAACATATGACAGTCCCGCTTTCCCGGGAATTAACCTCGTGAACATACGCTGCACTCACTCAATAGCAAGAATGTCCTTCCTCAAGTTTGGAGACAAACTGCACACAATATTCCAGGTGTGATCTCACTAGGGCCCTGTACAACTGCAGGAGGACCTCTTTGCTCCTATGCACAACTCCTCTTGTTATGAAGGCCAACATGCCATTCGCTTTCTTCACTGCCTGCTGTACCTGCAAGCTTACTTTCAGTGACTGATCAACAAGGACCCCCATATCCCATTGTACTTCCCCTTTTCCCAATTTGACACCATTTAGATAATAATCTGCCTTCCTGTTTTTGCCACCAAAGTGGATAACCTCACATTTATTCACATTAAACTGCATCTGCCATGCATCTGCCCACTCACCCAATCTGTCCAAGTCACCCTGCTTCCTCATAGCATCCTCCTCAGTTCACACTGCCTCCCAGCTTTGCGTCATCTGCAAATTTGCTAATGTTACTTTTAATCCCTTCATCAAAATCATTAATATATATTGTAAATAGCTGCGGTCCCAGCACTGAGCCTTGCGGTACCCCACTAATCACTGCCTGCCATTCTGAAAGGGACCCGTTAATTCCTACCCTGTTTCCTGTCTGCCAACCAATTTTCTATCTATGTCAGCACCCTACCCCCAATACCACGTGCTCTAATTTTGCCCACTATTCTCTTATGTGGGACATTATCAAATGCTTTCTGAAAGTCCAGGTGCACTACATCCACTGGCTCTCCCATGTCCATTATCCTGGTTACATCCTCAAAAAATTCCAAAAGATTAATCAAGCATGATTTCCCCTTCGTAATTCCATGCTGACTACTGCTATCCAAATGTGTCGCTATTTCATCTTTTATCATTGACTCCAGCATCTTCCCCACTACCAATGTCAGACTAACTGGACATCACCAGTTGCTGGGTGTCTTCTCTGGTGATACTATCAGGCCTGTTTTGCAGCCATCGGTAGCTTAACCTTGTTTTGGGGGCTGGTCCCCTTCAGTTTTCTCTTCAGCATAAAAGGCATCCTCAATTGGGTTCCGATCAGGTGATTGACTTGGCCACTCAAGAATTGACCATTTTTTTAGCTTTAACCTAAAGCCCCCTAAACCTTATCTTTCCATAAACTTGTTTAAACAACATTTGTACATAAATTGTGCCCACCACTCTAGGTTCCTCCAGCAGCTCATTCTTCATGCCCACCACCTTCTCAGTTGAAATGTTGCCCCTTAGGTCCCTGTCATATTGTTCGTCTCTCGTTTAAAATCTAATCCTCTGTTTTAGATTCTACTATCTTGGAGAAAAAACAGGGTTTTTTCAAGTTATATGCCCCTCATGATTTTATATACCTCTAAGGTCACCCCATCAGCCTCCTAAGTCCCAACGTATCCACAATCTCTTTGTATTCAAGCCCTCCAGTTCCAGTAACAGTTTTGTGTTGCCTAAAAGCTGGTATATCTGCTTTGCAAGGAGTAAGAGAGCCTAATAGCCCTGTACCACGATACGAGTTCATTCCAAGAGCTCTCCCGAGTTTAAAAAAAAATCAAACTCGTGATAAGCATGGAGAATGAACGCAGCTGGTACGTCGGAGCTCGGGGACGTCTCTTAGCGCTAATGGCAGGTACTCAGGAAGACTCGCTAACGGCAGGTAAGCACAGGAAGACTCATGAAGATTTTTCAACATGATGAAAATTGTCGACGAGAGCCCCGAGTACCGACGAGTAGCCATTACCGTAAATCTCAGAGTTCGAATCAGGGCAAACTCGGGAGAACTCTTAGAATGAACTCGTACCGTGGGACAGGTTAAACATGGATTTGAATGTGGGTCAATGTAAACTGTACTTGTGGATTACAGCCAGCTCAGCATAAGGTGTAATTGTAACCAATTTAGTCAACACCTATGGTCGTACAGCCGTAGTCAACACCTATGGTCAAGATTACACTTGCTGTCCAGTTAAAAACATGACGTGAAATGAAAATCAAATGCACACCTCTATATACATGATAAAAATTAGGCTCCAAAAACAAAACTTAATTTACACAATTTTAATAGAAGTCAAGTAGCTGTAAAATGAGTTTGAAATGTTCTTGCTTGTTCCTTATGTGTGATGTTTCATTTAATCCAAATATAATCAACTGACTGGAGAAGGAAAGAAAATATTTAGAGCATTCAGATTAGTTTTCCCCTTAATTTGTCGGCAACTACTAAATACTGCTCATCTAATTAATGGTTCTTTGAAACTTGAGATGCTGGTTCCCTCTTTTCAGTCACATAACTCGCACTTAACTGTTTCACAAGATTTGTTGATATTGTACAAATGCAAATTTAAGTTTATCCACCAGAAATGTGCAAACAAGGAGGTGTGACTAATTGACAACTAATGCATCTTTGCCGAGCATGTTATGACCAACATGATTACAGTTTATGAAGTTCAGTTACATACCTAACCTACTTCTATTGATTAGATGATCTGAGCATTTATAATCCAAGACAAAAGAGCAATTAAACTGTTTACAAAGACAGTTCTACAGGTTAAAGCTCTTATCTGTACAATTTGTATACATGACACCTTCAATGTTGTAATATGTTCAAAAGTGCTTCAGAAATGAATAAACACGCAAAGAGCAGATATTAATGTTTTTAAAGAAGAGGGGGCCGACCTTTAGGAAGGGGATTAAAGATTTTAGGCATTAATAGCTACAGACGCAACACCTCAATAATGGCATCAAATGTTTCAAGAGGCGAAAATTAAAGCAGTACACCTATTGTGGCAGGTGAGAAGTGGAGTTAAAGCCAGTTGGCAATCAAACAATAAGGGATTTGAAATAAGAATTTTCAAATCAAGGTAATATTCACTCACGAGTCTGCATTAGTTAGTGAATACAAGAGAGTGGTGAATGAGATGTGATAGGGAAGAGGCAGAGCTCTTAATGTAACCTCAGTTTCAAGAGTCAAATGGGAAACTGACTAAAAACACATGAACATGACATTGGTTTGTATCTGTGACAGTGTCATATTATTTGTCTGGTGTGGAAGAGTTAGCCTGACATCGGTGGTGGGGAAGATGCTGGAGTCAATTATAAAAGATGAAATAGCGGCACATTTGGATAGCAGTAACAGGATCGATCCGAGTCAGGATGGATTTACGAAGAGGAAATCATGCTTAACTAATCTTCTGGAATTTCTAGGAAAATGGACAAGGGAGAGCCAGTGGATGACTTTCAGAAAGCCTTTGATAAGGTCCCACATAGGAGATTAGTGGGCAAAATTAGAGCACATGGTACTGGGGTAGGGTACTGACATGGATTGGAAATTGGTTGGAAGACAGGAAACAAAGAGTAGGAATTAACGAGTCCCTTTCAGAATGGCAGGCAGTGACTAGTGGGGTACTGCAAGGCTTGGTGCTGGGACTACAGCTATTTACAATATGCATCAGCTATGATCATATTGAATGGCGGTGCAGGCTCGAAGGGCCGAATTTTCTATGTTTCTATATTTCCTCATTAACGACTTAGATGAAGGGATTAAAGGTAACATTAGCAAATTTGCAAATTTGCAGATGACAGAAAGCTGGGTGGCAGTGTGAACTGTGAGGAGGATGCTATGAGGATGCAGGGTGACTTGGACAGGTTGGGTGAGTGGGCAGATGCATGGCAGATGCAGTTTAATGAGGATAAATGTGAGGTTATCCACTTTGGTGGCAAGAACAGGAAGGCAGATTATCTGAATGGTGTCAAGTTAGGAAAAAGGGAAAGGGGAAGTACAATGAGATCTGGGTGTCCTTGTACATCAGTCACTGAAAGTAAGCATGCAGGTACAGCAGGCAGTGAAGAAAGTCAATGGCATGTTGGCCATAACAAGAGCAGTTGAGTATAGGAGCAAAGAGGTCCTTCTGCAGCTGTACAGGGCCCTAGTGAGACCACACCTGGGGTACTGTATGCAGTTTTGGTCTCCAATTTTGAAGGAAGGACATTCTTGCTATTGAGGAAGTGCATTGTAAATTCATGAGGTTAATTCCCAGGATGGCGGGACTTGTCATATGTTGAAAGAATGGAGCGACTGGGCTTGTATACACTGGAATTTAGAAGGATGAGAGGGTATCTTATTGAAACATAAGATTAAGGGATTGGACACATTAGAGGCAGGAAACAAATTCCCGATGTTGGGAGAGTCCAGAACCAGGGGCCACATTTTGAGAACAAGGGGTAGGCCATTGAGGACAGAGACAGGGATTTATTTTTTCCACCTAGAGTTATGAATCTGTGGAATTCTCTGGATGCTTTCAAGAGAGAGTTAGAAAGAGCTCTCAAGATTTAATTTATACAAATAAATACAAATACAGAGTTTACTGCATTGAAAGAGGAAGATTCTTAAATAGTTAGAGCATTAAATTGAGCATAGAACTACATGAGATGCATGTAAAAACTACAGGGTGGAGTTCTGTATAAAGTGAAAATGCTACAGTTACCAACATACACCACGATCAATGGAAAATAGATTGTTTTGGGGTTTTTTCACTAGTCTGGATTGCACTACAATCTTGCACCATTCTGCTGTTTTGCACCCATTATTTAATTTTGTATTTATCGTTACTGTGGGTATACTGTTTACTCTTGAGCTTTATGTGAGCAAGGAAGCTCATTGCACCTTGGTATACATGACAAACTGATTTTAATTTTACGAGTGGGTGAAAGCAACTATTATTGGGGTTACTCAGCGAGGTCCCATTGATAGTGAAATTAAGGAGGTGGGCAAGAAACTAAATTGCAGTGTTTAACACAAAGTGCTGGAATAACTTAGCGGATCAGCTAAATATAACTAATCATACAAAGTAGTGGGTAGATAGAACAAACTGTCACAGGAAGGTATAAAGACAAGTGCAATTCGAATGAGGGATATTTGCACAGGTACATAGTCCAAATACAGACAAACAGGACCAGTTCAGGTATGCTTCTTTGTTGACATGGATGAGTTGGGCTGAAGGGCCTGTTTCCATGCTGTACAACTTTCAATTTCTAGATGAGTTGTAAAGTGTATGTTGCTGAAAATAATAAATTCCTGCAGTGCTCCTTGGCTTAAATAGCATGTGTGATCAAAGTATCCCATTTGACATCAGATCACGGGTTATCATAAACTATGAACATGGATAGGAAATATTATTCTTCCCAACCACCCCCGCCCCCACACCAAGTATTAGAAATTGGTGCATGCAAGCGTATTGTATAGGGAATTGGTTAATGCAGTTGATTGTGTTGTCCTTTACATTGTTTCAGATTAAATAAACAGGATTAACTGGAAAGGCCATGAGAAAAATGCGTCACCATTGCAATGGAATTGTAGCCCCAATTGTGAACACCCTCACTTGAGCAAAATAAAGTAAAATGAAACTTAAATTATTATGTAATTAATTCATTCAAAATGTTGCCACTTGATTGCTACCCTAAAACTCTAATAATCCGCTGCCCATTGCTCACCTTATTCTATTTTCTGTGCTCAGTTTAAGCAATCCCAGGTCCTATTTCCTGCACTCCCTTTAAACTCACCCGGCCCGTTTTCCACACTCCATGCAAAGTTACTGACTGTTTCCTGCACTTCATTTAAGGTCACTCGATAACTTTCAATACTTACAAGGAAAGAGACACAGAGTGAATATTATTCAGAGTGAAGGTTCAGTCTGGGTGGAGGATGTTAAAGAAAATGCCTTATGTACAGGGACCTACAAATGTGACTTAAAAATGAAGGAGGCGTTCCAAATTCTACTTATACCACACCGCGCAAAGTCTACGGTAGCATCGGGTGCTAGTATTATACTACTGTGTAATATCTTTAAAAAAGTGATTTAAAAGTGTGTTGTGAAAATCTGGCTTCAGCAAAGTACCAGATGAACTGAGTTTTACCTCATTGTTATTAAAAGTATAAAGTGTACGGAATGTAAAGTAACTTGCATGATCCGATTTCAAGTTCATTCTCATCTATTTTATTAGCTTTTAACAGCATGGATATATGCAGTCAACAGTTAAGCTAAATATAATAGACAGTAGGTGCAGGAGTAGGCCAGTCTGCCCTTCGAGCCAGCGCCGCCATTCAATATGATCATGGCTGATCATCCCCAATCAGTACCCTGGTCCTGCCTTCTCCCCATATCCCCCAACTCCGCTATTATTAAGAGCCCTATCTAGCTCTCTCTTGAAAGCATCCAGGGAACCTGCCACCACCGCCCTCTGAGGCAGAGAATTCCACAGACTCACCACTCTCTGTGAGAAAAAGTGTTTCCTCGTCTCCGTTCTAAATGGCTTACTCCTTATTCTTAAACTGTGACCCCTGCTTCTGGACTCCCCCAACATCGGGAACATGTTTCCTGCCTCTAGCGTGTCCAAACCCTTAATAATCTTATATGTTTCAATAAGAATCCCTCTCATCCTTCTAAATTCCAGAGTATACAAGCCCAGCCACTCCATTCTCTCAGCATATGACAGTCCCGCCATACCGGGAATTAACCTTGTAAACGATGCACTCCGTCAATAGCAAGAATGTCTTTCCTTAAATTAGGGGACCAAAACTGCACACAATACTCCAGGTGTGGTCTCACAAGGGCCCTGTACAACTGCAGACGGACCTCTTTGCTCCTATACTCAACTCCTCTTGTTATGAAGGCCAACATGCCATTCACTTTCTTCACTGCCTGCTGCACCTGCATGCTTACTTTCATTGACTGATGAAGAAGGACCCCCAGATCCCGTTATACTTCCTCTTTTCCCAACCTGACACCATTCAGATAATAATGTGCCTTCCTGTTTTTGCTACCAAAGTGGTTTACCTCACATTTATCCACATTAAACTGCATCTGCCATGCATCTGCCCACTCGCCCAACCTGTCGAAGTCACCCTGCATTCTCATAGCATCCTCCTCACAGTTCACACTGCCACCCATCCGCAAATTTGCTAATGTTACTTTGAATCCCTTCATCTAAATCATTGACGTATATTGTAAATATCTGTGGTCTCAGCACCGAGCCTTGTGGTACCCCACTAGTCACTGCCTGCCATTCCGAAAGGGACCCTTTATTCCCTACTCTTTGTTTCCTGTCTGCCAACCAATTTTCAATCCATGTCAGCATTCTACCCCCAATACCATGTGCCCTAATTTTGCCCACTAATCACCTCTGTGGGGCCTTATCAAATGCTTTCTGAAAGCCTACATCCACTGAATCTCCCTTGTCCATTTTCCTAGTTACATCCTCAAAAAATTCCAGATTAGTCAAGCATGATTTCCCCTTTGTAAATCCATGCTGACTCGGACAGATCCTGTTACTGCTATCCAAATGTGCCGCTATTTCATCTTTTATGATTGATTCCAGCACCTTCCCCACAACATAAATGTTATGTTATCAGGAATCTTTGATTTCAATGAAAAAGCATAGTCACCACAGCATTTTAACATGAATACACAAGTCATGTGACAGCGATGGCAGCCTCGCCAACAGTCGGTCTGTCTTTTCGCATTTTTTGTTATTTTTAGTGTGTTTTAAAAGTATGTGTTAACGTTCTCTGGTTTGTTTTATGTGGGATGTGAGGGGTGGGGGAGGGGTCAGGGAAACTTTTTTCAATCTCTTACCGGCGCGGGGGAGCTGAGATCCCCCCGATGTGGGAGCTTGAGCACCCCGATGCGGAGGGCTCGACCACCGGCTGCGGGAGCCAAGATCATCCCGACAACGGGAGGTTCGAGTGCCCCGACCGCAGGAGAACAAAGAAGGGAAGAAGATTGAACTTTTTTTGCCTTCCATCACAGTGAGGAATGTGGGGAAGTCACTGTGGTGGATGTTCATGTTAAAAAAATATTTGGGTGTCTTGTCTTTACTGGTATGACTGTATGGCAAATCAAATTCCTCGTATGTTGCAAAACATACTTGGCTAAAAAGCACTAATATGATTATGATCTAAGACACAAGTGTTTATCTGTTTAAGAGATGCTATCCTCACAACTGACTTGATATGGAGTTTGACATTTTGGAATGTATTATTGCGAAGACAAAAGGCAATGTACACCATTTCCTGAATAACTTCCATGAATATCCATGCAAACCATTATCAAATATTTAAGTCTGAACATTCATTTAAATTAACTTGACATCATGTTTCTGTACCAACACAAACCCCATTCACGATTGGATTGAAGAGAAATGCCTTCATATAATTCAGTGGTGCCACACAGAATTTATAGCACTGCCAGTAATTCAGAGACCTGGACAATGACCTGCAAACACAAACCCTATCGCAATAACTGGGGAATTTATGGTAAAAACCCAACTGACTCATTAGTATCATTTAGACTTAGCATTTGTGAATAAGCACATCAAATAGCTCCAAAAGTAATTCAAAGGTAATCTGGAACAAGCAAATCAGCTTTCTTGCCAGCAAGTCCCACATAAGGGAGATGTATTTTAAAAATGCCCGACTGAAACTCGGTCTTTTGTAAAAAAAAAAGGACAATTGTACAGAGAACACAAAGTATTTTACTGAGTAAAATCAAAAATAATTGTTAATCATTATACAAAGAAAATGAAGTCCCTTAGTAAAAGTTCATCAGGTACCTAAATTACTTAATAGGAAAGACCCTACAACAAAAACGAAAGATTTGCTGTGTTCGATGATTGAGGAGTCATTTGGATTTTGATACCTTCACTCAATACCAACACTTAAACACTAATTTGCTTTGCACCATTTTCTAACAGGCTCTTTTAAAGTATGATGGTATGTCATTGATAATATGTGCTTGCACCACTACAATACAAGACTTCCAGTAACTCCAGAAATTTAAAGAAGAACATGTTCACAAGTTCTGACTGCTGGCAATGGACATTCAATTAAAAATTAACTGTACAAGTTAATTGACACCCAAATTTTATTAGAAAACAACAAAATGCCACACATCTAACTGTTAAAATACCAGCCGCTCAATTTAAACAAAACAGGTTCAGGAATCGAGATGCATGGCATCGACAAACATGGAAGACCGGAATTTACTGATGGATTTCAAACACTGGAGAAAAAAAGACCAGGTCCAACTTCCAATTTCTGTGCACGGTTAGGCTTACATGGGATTCATGATCTTACTGATTTTAAAATTGTTTGTAGAACGAATATTAAAATGCAAGATGATGGAAAGATTTTTTTAATTTAGCTTCGATCAAGCATTAATGTACACCAACATTGTCAAAACCACAACAATTTAACATGGTATAATTGAGTGCAAAACTGGCTCAGCTCCGAAAATTGATGCTTTAAAACTTAAGTGAACTTTTATGAGCTGCTTTACTTCAATTATCTCCTTTAAAGGGATTGCTTAAAATGTCCACAATATAAAATTAAACCATGACATAGCATATTCTGACATCTATAAAAGTTACTAATAATGAGCTTGTATATTTCAAACTTAGGATTGTGCATGGCAAACCAAGGTGAATACAAAATGAGTAAAAAAGTGGTACAGGGACTTCAGTTTGTCTAAAGTGATCTACAATATGCTCTCACATTTGCAGAAACTAAAATGTTGTCAAATGTATAATAATAATCAGCTGAATTTATTCAATTTAATTTCAAAATATTCTACTAAAAACAATTAATGTGCCATTAATCAACAACAAAATTCCACTGAAAATTCAGTTATATATTCATGGGAAGTTCACATTACTACAATTTGTGTGTCAATTTTTTTTTTAACTCTAGAAACATAGAAAATAGGTGCAGGAGTAGGCCATTCAGCCCTTTGATCCAGCACTGCCACTGGTGGCCGATTAGGAAAAGGGGAGATGCAGCGAGACCTGGGTGTCATGGTACACCAGTCATTGAAAGTAGGCATGCAGGTGCAGCAGGCAGTGAAGAAAGCGAATGGTATGTTAGCTTTCATAGCAAAAGGATTTGAGTATAGGAGCAGGGAGGTTCTACTGCAGTTGTACAGGGTCTTGGTGAGACCACACCTGGAGTATTGCGTACAGTTTTGGTCTCCAAATCTGAGGAAGGACGTTATAGCCATAGAGGGAGTGCAGAGAAGGTTCACCAGACTGATTGCTGGGATGTCAGGACTTTCATATGAAGAAAGACTGGATAGACTTGGCTTATACTCGCTAGAATTTAGGAGATTGAGAGGGGATCTTATAGAAACGTACAAATTTCTTATGGGGTTGGACAGCCTAGATGCAGGAAGATTGTTCCCGATGTTGGGGAAGTCCAGGATAAGGGGTCACAGCTTAAGGATAAGGGGGAAATCCTTTAGGACCGAGATGAGAAGAAACTTTTTCACACAGAGAGTGGTGAATCTCTGGAACTCTCTACCACAGAGGGTAGTTGAGGCCAGTTCATTGGCTATATTTAAGAGGGAGTTAGATGTGGCCCTTGTGGCTAAAGGGATCAGGGGGTATGGAGAGAAGGCAGGTACGGGATACTGAGTTGGATGATCAGCCATGATCATATTGAATGGCGGTGCAGGCTCGAAGGGCCGAATGGCCTACTCCTGCACCTATTTTCTATGTATCTAATATAATCATGGCTGATCACCCAGAATCAGTACCCTGTTCCTGCTTTCTCCCCATGTCCCTTGATTCCATTAGCCCCAAGAGCTATATCCAATTCTCTCTTAAATACATCCAGTGAATTGGCCTCCACTGCCTTCGGCAGCAGAGAATTCCACAGATTCACATCTCTCTGGGTGAAATTTTTTTCCTCATCTCAGTCCTAAATGGCCTACCTTTTATTCTCAAACTGTGACCCCTGGTTCTGGTCTCCCCCAACACCAGGAACATTGTTCCTGCATCCAGCCTGTCCAATCCCTTAATAATTTTATATGTTTCTATAAGATACCCTCTCATCCTTCTAAATTCCAGTGAATAAGCCCAGTCAATCCATTATTCTAGTGAATATAAGCCCTGTCGATCCATTTATTGACGCTTGAGCAGATGATATGGCTCATGTAACCAAAAATCTCGATATAGGCATTATTTTGGAGGTACATCCCTCACTTGTAACACCAGGGTTGTCAGTAGTCAGTTATCCAAATTAACAATGTCCAACTGACTCGCCCATAATTCAAAGATCAGTTAAATGAATTCCACTGTATATATCAAAAAATAAAATATTCTACTGAAGCATTTCCAAATACAGGTGCACAACCTTTTATCCGAAAGCCTCGGGACCAGACACTTGTCGGATTTCGGAATTTTTCGGATTTCCGAATGGAAGATTTTTAGCGTAGATTAGGTAGGTAGCGCGGGCGGCTTGAAAAGTCTGGAGCGGCTGCCTCCTCCCCGGTGACCGGGGAATCATTGTAAATCATTGCATAAATGTTAGTCAGTTAGTTTGGAGGGATTTTATGGGGGGGGGGGGGGGGGGGGGTGGGGGTGAAGGGGGAAACTTTAATTCTTAGTCCCCTACCTGGTCGGAGAGGCGGGGAGCGGGCAATGCCTTACCGGGTCACCGTGCAATAAGCTCCGGAGCGCTGTGGCCGCCGACTCCCAACATCGCGGAGCTGGGGGCTGCGGGCGTCCGGCCACGGGCGGCGCCGGTTGGAGCTCCGACCCCGGCAACTCTACCCCTGGCTGCGCGGCGCTCCAAATCCAGCGCGGCCCGCGGCCGGACGCCCGCAGCCCCAGCTCCGCGAATGTTGGGAGTCGGCGGCGTCGCAGTGCTGGGATACCAGCGGGGAGCGGGCAAAGCCTTACCAGGTCGCCGTGCGGTAAGCTCCGGAGCGCTGTGGCCGCCGACACACAACATGTCGGCGGCCACAACGGTGCTGGGGCTGCGGGCGTCCGGCCGCGGGCCGCGCTGAATTTGGAGCGCCGCGCAGCCTGGTGTAGAGTTGCTGGGGTCGGAGCTACAACCGGCGCCGCCCGCCCGCAGCCCCAGCTGGGTGTTGGCGGCCACAGCGCTCCGGAGCTTACTGCACGGCGACCCAGTAAGGCATTGCCCGCTCCCCGCCTCTCCGACCAGGTAGGGGACTAAGAATTAAAGTTTCCCCCTTCACCCCCACCCACATAAAAGCCCTCCAAACTAACTAACATTTAAGCAATGATTTACAGATGTTTAAGTGTCTCTAGAGGCAGTCGCTACAGTAGTACAGACCTGGGTTGACCGTGGGTCGTTTCGGGTCACGTTTGGCGCCAAACGCGAGCTTTGGTGTGCAGACGACATCCTGGGGAAAATGGCCGGTTTTCGGAGTTTTTCGGTTTCCGGAACTCCGGATAAAAGGTTGTGCACCTGTACACCCATGAGTGTTATGTTTTTAATGCATAGGTAATATTTAATTCTACTTTAGTTCATTTAAATCACTTTACTCAATACATTAGAAAAGTGATATACTTAAGTGGATTAACATAATATCTTCTATTTCTGCTCCCAGTGTTTCATACAGTTGACATTAGAGGCAGTTGTTTTTTCCAGCCAGGAGCCTATTATACTTTTTGGTCATCAGACAGGGCATGATGCCTCGCCAAGAGGTGCAACATGTGCAAGAGAAGTTACAGCCTCCTCAGTGCCAATACCACCTCAGTGGCCTATGGTGGTACTGTTGCCCCTTCCCTCCACCCCATGATGGAAACAATGAGCAAACAGGTAAAGCCATTCGAGAGATGTCTGGTAAGGAGGAAAGGTAGAAGACATCAAAGCATCCACAGGATACCCAGTTGCAGACTGAACTCATTCCTGGCAAAACCCTGGGGGCTCCCACCTTGCTCGCGATTGAACAAAGAAGAATGGTAGACAAAAATGCTGGAGAAGCTCAGCGGGTGAGGCAGCATCTATGAAGCGAAGGAATCGGTGACATTTCGGGTCAAGACCCTTCTTCAGACAAGGAAGCATTGTTGATATGAAGGGTTCCTCCCACCAAATTCAACATCAATCTCTGCAGATGTAGTAATTTCTCTGTTCTTGGGGAAAAGAGACATGTAATGAGCTTTGTAATGTAATATTTCCTTATCATCCTATGCTTTAGGATGTTATTTGACTCTTCAAGACAACTCCAAAGCTCCAGCTATATTATTGCCCCAATTATTTCCCAATAACCTATTCTCACATGTGCCCCTTAACTTCCCACTGATTCTCCTATAGCCCACATACACCAGCGGTAATTTTCAGTAGCCAGTTCATCCAATAACCAGCACATCTTTGGGATATGGATGAAAAATTAAGCAAACTCATCAGGTTACAGGGAGAATGTGCAAACTCCGCACTAAAAGCACCAAAGATAAGAATCTGAATTGCTGAGCCCGAGTTGGCTGAACTACCTGGAAGGCCACTGTGCCACAGGAAATCAACACCATTCCAAAAGAAAACGCCACCCAACTGCCAGAATGGCAAATGGGAGATGGGGACAGGGCGTCTATGAATCATCTTAGTTCTATATCCAAAAAAGTGATCATCTTGTTAGCCCTGTCGTTTCAGCTAGAGAGCTCGAGCCAGACCATTTGTCCCATCTCAACATTCACCTGAGCAAAATGACATTACACTGAGTGTGTACATCTTCTGGCCCACATCAATACTCCTGTCCATTGTTTTCACACCTGTGTGCTTCTCTAGTACAGGTGCACAACCTTTTATCCGAAAGCCTTGGGACCAGACACTTTTCGTAATTCAGAATTTGTCGGTCTTCGGAATGGAATTTTTTTAGCGTAGATTTTAATGGCTGGCTCAGTGGTAGAGTGCTCGGCTCATATCCGCAAGGTCGCGAGTTTGCGCCTTGATCCTGGCAGTTACTCGATCGCGTGTTTGAGTCTTCAATGTCGTTTTTTCTTGCAGAATAAATGTTTGTATGAAATACAGTGTAGGAGAAGTGTACTGACTGTGTGGGCAGAACTTTGGAAGTGATTGCCCACCAGTCTAAAAAGCCGCTGTGTCTCCCTGTCCCTGGGATAGCAGGGGGCGATCAAACAACACAATACCCCCCTCCCCCTCCAACTCCAGAGGAATCCGCTCCCCGATGGGCCGCTACCAAAGATCATAGAGGAGCTCCTCTATGATCTTTGGCCGCTACAGCGACAAGTGGCAGTTCGCCCACAGCCCGAGCTGTGCCCCCTCATCCGCCACCCCAAGAACAAGACGTACCTTGCACACCATCAGCTTCTGCCCCTACGTGTTCCTCTGGAGTTGGAGCGGGGCTGGGCTGGAGTTGCTGCTGGCTGTGGGTCTCTGGGATCTCCGTGCTTGCAGTGGGCCTGGGGGTCGGTGGGCGGCGGTGGGAGCTGTGGAGCCTGTGGACCTACGGACCTACCTCCGTGGAGCTAGCCAGCTTCGGAGCGTGGAGAGCTGCGGGGGCGAGCTGCTGCGACCCGACTCCGGTGGATGGTGACACCGGGAGCTCGCGGGTCTCCGGTGGGAGACTGCGTTGCGGGGCACTGGCAGCGGCGACTTCTCCCGCCCGAATTACGGGGTTGAGCGCAAACATCATAGAGGTTGAGAGTGACCTGGAGGGGGGCCTTACAACGCCCGGCGCGGCTGTAAATTGCCGCGGACTTGCTAGCGCCCGCCGGGGGCTCCAACATCAAGACCGGGGCAGGGCCCTACATCTCCCGGCGTAGCTTTGAGTGGCCGCTCCCCGATGGGCCCCTACGACGCCCCGAGCTGCGCCCCGTCATCCGCAACCCAGGTTCCTCTGTAGTTGGAGTGGGGCTGGGCTGGGCTGCTGTTGGCTGTGGGTCTCTGGGTTCTCCGTGCTTGCGGTGGGCCTGGTGGTCGGTGTCCAATTGGTCCTGACACGGTCCTGCTGCAATCGCCGACGTGAAGACAGTGCAAAGCCCCCGCGCCGGTGCAATGGGCGGGGAGCTGGAGAGGGGAGGGAAGGGGTCACACACATGGCCGGGAAGCAGAGGGGTGTAGGTGGGGTGATACTGAAGCGAGCGACAATCTGCTGCTGCCTGCCCCGCTGAGTTAAAAAGTTCCCACGCAAGACTCACGAAACACTGTATATCGTGAGTCTACCGTGGGAACTTTTTAATTCAGCGGGCAGGCAGCAGCATATTGTCAATTATTAACCCTCCCGCGCAATATACCCTCATCTTCTCTTTTATGAATGGGGATTTAGTTCCCCTTTCTTCGAGGACCGACCGAAGGTTCTGCTGTCACCTCTGCGGGCCGCCCTCGGTGAACGTTTTCAAGGACCTTTCTTCAAGGACCGAAAAAATGGCCGCTATTCGGAGGTTTTCGTTATTTGGATCTTCGGATAAAAGGTTGTGCACCTGTACCCCCTTAAATGTATCTATTATTCCTTGTACATTGTATATCCAATTAACATCTGAATTAACTAAATTGTTCAGAGATCTATAATGAATTTATTAAATTACTAGGTTACATACATTTCCTCTAGTTTCAATTACATTTCTAACCAACCCACCTGGTGCATCCAATCAAATGAAAAATATTTTTTATTTCAAATCCCAGCATAATTTTTTCATTCATCGTTTGTATACAGAGAAACACAAATTTTTTTCCTGATGGGCATACATTCCCTGTTCTGATTTATTCCTACAAACCAATTTTGTACCATTCTTCAGTGAATATCCTTCTTGTAATAAGGAGACTAGTGCGGTGCACACTATAGGTATCACCCAATGGCATTTGCCATAAAGATTATGTGCTCGAGTAAATTAGAGCCATCCTGCTCTCAAAATTTGAGTAAATTTCTATCATTACTCGAGAACTGAATTACCAGACCACACCAAATTATCTCCAATCATGTGATATTTATGAAAAAATTAAATTCATTTTCCAAATAACTTCACAGCATTGAAATCTGGAGATAAAGACAAACATTCATAAGCTCTAGATGTCTCAAAACAATATTACAGGCAATCAGGAATCAAAAAGAGTACTGTTATACAGCAAGTGCAGCAATCAATCGGCACAAAGCTACATTTCACAAATAACATAGTAATGACCAGTTCTTTCAAATTATGGGGACTGAGAACAAGCTTGTAATGGCACAACAGGAAAGACTCAAAATATTTTGGTTTCCAATGTTCATAATTTTTTTTGTACACGAAAGTAGATAATTGGTAACCCTACCCAAATGTTGAATGATAGATGCCGATAATAGATTTAAGAGCTCTAATTCATGTCAAAAAATAAATTGTTTACTGCATGGAGCAAGAAGAGGGAGAGGGGGTGGTCATGTCAAAAGCTGCTGTGGTGTTACAGAAATAGTTTCATCTTAATCATTTCAGTAAATTGAGCAAAAAGTAACATTAAACTATCCAAAGCACCTCTGATTTACGGATCTGGTAGAATTATTTTTCAAAACCAGGAGCACGTGCCCCGAAACAACACGATTTCTAAAAAATATATATGCAGATTCTTTCCAGAATGCTGCCATTGCTATGCACAAATAAATCAAGCATACAATGTACTCAGCTGGCCAGATAAACCATGTAGTAAAACAGTATGGCAAATGGTTCTTGATAACAATGCAGGAGATTGCTGAAGAAAGGATACTTTTGGGTGGTAGGGTTAAATTTATAGTCAACCAGGAAGATAAACTTTTCCCAAAAACCACCTTTTCCCACCCCCAATCATCTTGGTTGCTTTGCCATTCTCCCCAGCTCCCCAAATTTCTCCCTCAATCTGTAACCTAGCTACAAGCAAAATCCTGAAGACTATTGGTCTTTCAAAATCCATGATTGTTTTTTAACCACAGCTGAAAAGTTGAAATTCAAAGTTGGACAGAATCTGAAAATAATCTAGGAACTCATAACTACTGCAAGTAGATATCAGCACATTACAAATATTCCAAATCTCTGAATAACATGCCAATACAGCTTTAAAGGAAAAATGAAATCAAGAATCTTTCCCAATTCTGTCAAAGGGGTTCATACAGAAAAAAATCAGCAGTGTAACACAGCTACAGGTCAGAGCTATCTATTTCCCCCCCAAAAATGGCCAATTTAAAACCGTCCTCTATTTGTTACCAGCCATCAAGCGGAAACAAATTTAAACGTAGGGTTCATACACTTAGAACAGCTAAGTGGGGGGAGGGTGTGGGAGGGGGCAAGCTAGTCTCCCAAGAGTGTCAAACAAGATTTGAGTCTATCACTACATCCCAGTGTATAACGAGTACAATAAAACATATAACACTTAATAATATGACAAAATATTGCACAGTTGCACTCACTAATTTTCATGAAATATAATTATCAAGCAAGTATTTTTACAGAGGTGCCGACCCGGCACCAACTCACCCTGACTCTCCCGCAGCCGCACACGCGCGCATCCACTCACCCACCCACTCCTGCAATGGACTACAACTCTACTTCATTCGACGCCAGATCCACACCCTCAAACGCTTCCTTGCCTACCTGGACTCTACCAAGGATCGCAAGCTTGCCCACCTTCAGACTGGTCCCTTCACCGACACTCCTCGACTCGACGTCCGCAGGCCCAGAGCTCCACCGCTCACCACTCCGGTGAGCTCCGGCAGCACTGCACCCCTGGACAAGACACTCATTCCTGCTTCTTTAATGTCTTTATTCTTAGCGACAAAGCAGGCAAGAGAATATGTAAATAGGCGACAAAGACAAACATAACTAACAGTGTTTCCCGACTTTTAATAAAAATACGCATTATAAACGATGAAAAAACACCACATTACCCTGCATGAATTAATACTTTTATCATAAAAAGTGAATTTAAGGACCTATGATAAATCCAAGGACTTTCAGGGCCTTGAAAAACAGTTTCAAATTCCAGGACTTTCAAGGACTATAGGAGCCCTGTAAACATATTTACTATCTCTTGAGAGATCTCTTTCAAATTCCTATCCCAAGTAATTTAATTGAAGGCTTACTCTTTACCACTGCCACACCCACACAATCCCTCTTTACAATGGGTAACCTCTGACATGCTGAGAAGGCCGTTTAGCATTATAGCATATTTGAATGCTGCTTTTCTGTACTTAATTTATTTGGACTTGCTATGATTAAAGAAACAAAATACCAAGAACAACAACCATACAAACCAGAGGTTACTTATAATCCAATTAAAATCCCTCCCATATGTCCCAGAGGAAAATTAGATGGAGCTTTAAAATCATAGAAATTACATCTTTGAATTGAAACAATTTTAAGTGCATCACCTCCAAAGCCACACCACGAGTCATATTTTTGAAATATGCACTGCAAAGATGAGACTTGATATATGACCTTCAAAAAAAATGATAGTTATGCAGAATCTAATTACAAAAAGACCATCTGGCTGGTCAGGCCCGCTCAATCATTCTCAAAATGATGGCAGACCTTCTACCACAGCTTCATTTCCCGGCACTATGACCATATATCGTCCGCTAATGCCCTCAATATCCAGATGTCTATTGACAGGGCTCTCATTTAACTATTTTTCTGTTGCCAGCCGGGCAACCTAGGCACCTTTTTAGGTTGCCGAATGACAGTTTAGATGGTCATTTAAGACAGCTTGCACGACGCATGCGATAATGTGATCGAAGTGCGTAGTTACCAGTCGGAATTATGCTCAATGAAGCAATCACACATTATTTCTGCTTCAAATAAAGTCACAAACTAAACATATTCACTAATCAAGATATGATATATACCACAATGACATGCAGCAAAATTATAATACAGTATCTCAACTCTTTTTACACATTGCAATGAATGCAATTTCTATTATTTCTTTCCACTTCCAAACAAAAATGTGGTTGGATTATTCAACGTATGATCAACCTGTGTCAATAAATCCTGGACCATGGTAACATATATGCTTAACCATGCACACTACAGATTGATGCAAGCATGTTTTCTGTGTAGGACCGAAGATTATCATGACATGGCCATAGCATGGGTCTTTTCCTCTTGAATCTTCGATCATCAATCTCTGTTGTGCCCAGTCACAGCAAGGCAAGTTGATAAAGAATTTAATCGATCTGTTTGACACCTTTGAAGGTAGACAGTAACAACATCAAGAGGGGAAAAATAGATACATAATATATCCCTTCTGCTCTAGGATTTTGTAATTTAAAAGAAATAAAGAGAATGGAAGTGTGCTTTGATTTTCTTTTTATTGTAACATACTTGTTACTGTATTATTATTACCTGACCAGACCTATACCATACTTTTGAATGTACATAGTATCTCTTTTACTCAATGCCCACTAAGAAGATGAGTCATGGAAGTAGGTGACTATATTGAACTTGGCTGAAGTGCATTTGGGGGGGGGGGGGGGGTGGGGTGGAGATATCAACTTTAAATAAATGAACAGAAACATTATATTTGTGAGGACTTGTGTCACTTTTCTGCTTGTTATTTAAACCATCTCATGAAAAGCAAAGTAAAGACAGAGCTGTTCAAATACATGTAAAAGTCACTTTAATTGTCATCTGAGTCGCTCTCTAGCAGAGCATCCTCCTCATCAGACTTGCCAGTCAGGGCGAGGTCCTGAGGCAGATGCTGCAGCTGGGTCTTCTCCCGTGTCAGGCCTCCTTGCCCTCATCCCTCCTGCATGCCACAAGCTGATGGCTGGCCGGGGACCAAGGTCCTTGATGTTACTGGCATGCAGCATGATGAGGAGCTGGTCAGTCACCTGGTCAACCTGGAGGGAACTTCTGATGGTGGTCTTCAACTGCTTCAGCTTCAGCTGAACTTGCAAGTATGGTAAGGACGAGGTCAAGGAGAGTGCACATGTTGGGTAGCTCTTTTGGTGTGGGACTTCAGGAACACCATGCTGTATCACAACAACCCTATCAGCAACATGGCTGTTACTTGGCACTACGCTGGAGTATTAGGGAGAGCTTCAATGCCCAAATTTCAGGGTGGGTTTCTGATGAAAAGGTGGGAGAGGAACAACTCCAGGACTGTTTGGAGTCTGTTGACTGGGCAATGTTCAGGGGCTCAGCAACGGACCTGAACTAATACGCCACAGTTGTTACAGACTTCATAAAGAAATGTGTGGAGGACTGCATCCCTACAAAAACCTTCCGAATGTTTCCCAATCAGAAGCCTTGGATGAACTTTGAGATCCGCACTCTTCTGAAGACCAGACACTGGGACCAAGACGGGCATTCATGTCTGATGATACAGTGGTCTACAAGATGTCCAGATACGACCTTGGTAAGGCCATCAAAAAGGCCAAAAGGGACTTCTGCTCCAAGCTGGAGGATGAGACCTGTGGCTGGGCCTGATGGCAATCACCTCCCACAAGGCAAAATCAGGAGGTAGCTCGAATGTCGGCGTAGCATCACTCCCTGACGAGCTCAATGCGTTTTACGCATGCTTTGATAGGGAGAATACTGATGTGCCTTCTCGAGCCCCCATTCGCTGTGATGGTATTTCAGTCACAGTCACAGAGGCCGACGTCAGAAAATCCTTCAGAGGGGTGAACCCTCGAAAAGCACCTGGACCTGATAGTATACCCGGTCGTGTTCTAAAAACCTGTGCGGACAAACTGGCTGGAGTTTTTACGGACATTTTCGACCTCTCACTTCTGAGGTCTGAGGTTCCCACCTGCATTAAAAGGACATCAATTATACCGGTGCCCAAGAAGAGCAAGGTGACATGCCTCAATGACTATCGACCAGTGGCACTAACGTCGGTGGTGATGGAAGTGCTTTGAGAGGCTGATCATGGCGCAAATCAACTCCTACCTCAACAAAAACCTGGACCCACTGCAGTTCGCCTACCGCCACAACAGATCAATGGTGGATGCGATCTTGCTGGCTCTCCCCTCAGCTCTGGACCACTTGGACAATAAAAACGCATATGTCAGGTTGCTATTGGTACACCAGCTGCACAGCGGCTCAGAGGAAAGCGCTCCAGAGGGCCATTGACAACGCCCAGAGGATTGTCGGCTGCCCTCTCCTTACCTTGGAGGACTTACACAGTTCCCGCTGCATCAAAAAATCCCAGAGTATTATAAAGGACATTTCCCACCCCAGACACTCCCTGTTTGAACTGTTGCCGTCAGGCAGACGGTACAGATCTACAAGGACAAGGACAAACAGACTTAAAAACAGTTTTTACCCCACTGCTATAAAGGCACTAAATGTTGCCGCCAAGGAACGCAGGGGCGATACATACTAAGGGACTGTGGTACACTGTGAAATCGACAGAAGGATGTAGGGTTGGGTGTTTATGCGTGCTATTTTCATGATATTTATTTTAGTTGTTTATCTTTTTTTAAATATTTTACCTTGTATGTATCGTTAGCTTTTAGAAATGTTTGAATGGTGCACTGACTGGCTGACATTTTTAAATTTCGTTGTACATGGTTCATGTTACAATGACAAGAAACTATTCTATTCTATTCTATTCATTGATTACAGCTCGGCATTTAATACAATCATCCCCTCCAAGCTGGTTACCAAACTCGCAGAACTGGGTCTCTGCGCATCCCTCTGCAATTGGATCCTGGACTTCTTCATTCACAAACCACAGACTATTCGAATTGGTGGAAAGGTGTCAGCCTCGATAACAATCAGCACGGGAGCACCTCAAGGCTGCGTGCTCAGCCCCCTGCTGTACTCACTCTATACTCATGACCAAAGATCCTATAGCAAGCAAGATAGATCACTCGACGAAAAAGACGTAGTACGCTCCTGGACAGGTTCATGGGTAATTTTCGGCCCCATTTCAGTAACCGGCTTCCGTGTCCGCACCAAAGATCCCATAGCGGAGCAAAGATACTAGTGCGGAGACGGAAGCCGGTTACGGAAACATCCTCGTAAAAATAAAGGTTCTTTGGTAAAAATCTTCTCCTCATCTTCAGAATTATAATTTATTAACACAAACTGTTCCCCCGCAAGTCGGGTCAGGTCAGGTCACTGAAATGGATGAAAAAAAGGCCCACGTTCCGCTCCGTTGCATACTACACGTCAGCCCTTTGCATTTAGAAGGAGTGGTCTATCTTGCTCCACTATAGGATCTTTGCTCATGACTGCGTAGCCGGTCATAGTGTAAACACCATCATCAAGTTCGCTGACGACACCACTGTTGTGGTACGTGTCACTGATGGGGACGAGTCAGGGTATAGAAGAGAGATCGACCGACTGACCAAATGGTGCCAGCACAATAACCTGGCCCTCAACACCAGCAAAACCAAGGAACTGATTGTGGACTTCGGAAGGGGTAGGGTGGGGACCCACAGTCCTGTTTATATCAACGGGTTGATGGTGGAAAGGGTCAAGAGCTTCAAACTCCTGGGCGTGCACATCTCTGAAGATCTCTCCTGGTCCGAGAACGCTGATGCAATTATAAAGAAAGCACATCAGCGCCTCTACTTCCTGAGAAGATTACGGAGAATCAGTATGTCAAGGAGGACTCTCTCTAACTTCTACAGGTGCACAGTAGAGAGCATGCTGACCAGTTGCATCGTGGCTTGGTTCGGCAACTTGAGTGCCCAGGAGCGGAAAAGACTACAAAAAGTAGTAAACACTGCCCAGTCCATATCGGCTCTGACCTCCCTACCATCGAGGGGATCTATCGCAGTCGCTGCCTCAAAAAGGCTGGCAGCATCATCAAGGATCCACACCATCCTGGCCACACCCTCATCTCCCCGCTAACTTCAGGTAGAAGGTACAGGAGCCTGAAGACTGCAACGTCCAGGTTCGGAATAGCTACTTTCCCACAGCCATCAGGCTATTAAACTCAACTCAAACAAAACCCTGAACATTAATAGCCCATTATCTGTTCATTTGCACTTTATCTGTTTATTTATTCATGTGTGTATATATTTATATAATGGTATAAGGACACACTGACCTGTTCTGTATTCATGCCTACCATATTCTGCAAGGCAAGAATTTAATTGTCCTATCTGGAACACATGACAATAAACTCTCTTAAATCTTGAATCTCAAACATTGACTATGGGATAAATGCAGACTTTGGGAACAAATTTCGAGCCCTGATTGATCTCAATTTTCATAGCCCTCCAGGTTGAAAATTCTAAAGATTCACTACCCTTTGCATAATGAACATTTTCCCCATCCCAGTGCTAAATGGCCTGTCCCTCATTCTGGGCTATGACCCATGATTCTGGACCTCTCTGTATCCACCTTGTACAATTATTCTAGATTTCAATCATATCACCTCTGATTCTTCTAAACTGTAGACATTGCAGACCCAATAGCTACTCAATTCAAATCTGCCATCCTGGTGAATCTTCCTGCTTATGTTTCTCCATGATATGGATCTTATTTTAAGTAAGGATTCAGGTTTTTTCAGGTGTGGTCACTACGCCTTGGTGAGACCATTTTATTCCTGCACTCTAATCGTCCTTATAATGGCCAACATACCATTTGCTTCCGAACAATTTGTAGCACCTTCACATGTGCAAGGACACCCCTTAAAATATCAACATTCTTCAGTCTTTCAGCCTTTGAAAAATTATCTGCTTTTCTTTCTATTTTATACACAGAAGTGGATGCATAAGAGCAGAAATATATTGACATTTACAATTAAATATCATTATGTTTGAATTCATTCAACCATGAACTTTTCTCGGGAGTAATGGACAATATAATTATATTACAACAATTTGAGAGTTTTTAAACAGACTCATAACCCACTCCAAGAGTTAAGATGCTCCAATGCAGAACACCTTCATAACTATGACCAGTGGTAACCATGCTAAAGGCATGGTAGTGCTTATGTGACTGGATTAACAACCAGAATTTTGAATGTTTGGTCCAAATAAGGTCAAATGCCATTAGAGGGATTGAAGAATTACAAATGAAAGATTTTATAGTTAAAACATCTACCAACAGTAAAGTAACCATGACACCACTGGATGTCAGCAAGCCCATTTGGCAACTAGTTACCTTTAAGGAAGTAAATCTGTCATCCTCACCTGGTTTAGCCAATGGGTGATTTCCAGCCCATCAACTGCCGAGTTATAAATTATTCTGTAGTTAAATTGTTACATGATTAAGGGATTGTTTTAGTGGATGTGCAATTAGGGATGGATGTGAAAATCGGCAGTAACACTTATCTTCCAACAAGTTTGAAACAGTTTGCTGCGCACTTTTCTGCCCAGCTTGACTTGATTTGTCCGCAGAGATTTAAAAAAACCTCAGATAGCTGAAAAGACCCTGAAATGGAGAACCATTTTTGCCAGTAATAACATTTTTCCAGACATGAATATGGCAATATCCCAATTGTTACAGACTGCAAAATAAAATAGAGCTTGGCAAGGCTTTTACAAGGAATTGAGTAGAACTTAAAGTTGCAAGGATTTTCAAGATAACACGAGTAGGTTAATTCATTTACTTTTGTGTAATCAATTCATTGACCTTTGAATTTTCTGACATATTTAATCAGAAGCTGATATGTAGACAGGCCTCAAAAAGCAACACACTTACAGAAAGTAACCCAGAAAACTAAATTTTGGAAGTGACATGATTAGTTGGCTCTATGGTATTTTTAGGTTTGCACAATGAAACTTTGTAATGGAATGGAGTAATTTGATTAGCCTAGTTTGCATTGGTTAATGATTATTACATGCTCAAATGAGTCAAGAATCAAGAGTGTTTTATTGTCGTATGTCCCAGATAGAATAAGGAAATTCTTAACGAGCCTTCATTCTCTCCAGAGAATTAATATTCCTAACTTTTCCCCACAACTGCCTACTTAAGCAACTTTGTCAAGTCCATGTCAACTGGTACAATTGAAGCTACAATCAAAATATCAACCAATACCCATCAGCTCCTTGACTGTAAAACAAACATTTTTTCAGTTTGCAAGATGAGAAACAAATAACAAACACAAATATGTTCTTTACATGAGAAATATCCAATTCAAAGAATATAATTTGTTGGAAGTCATTCCCCTGCAGCTCTGCAGGCAATTATATGTGTTGAATGTTGATTACTTGCGACAGAAGCTCTTTATTAGAAATTTTTGTTGCTGAAGAGTACATTTTCATAACACCCCCAGGAAAAATCTTGTACATGCTGGATTCTTGAAACTCCTGAATCCACACCATCTTTGAGCACTGCAACTATGGGAAGAATGGAGTTCACCCCTTTAAGTTCTACAGGTCGACAGCAGTTAATGCAGCTAGCTCACTGTACCTGGAACCTTTGTTCATTCCTTAGCACAAGCACATTCTGCATAGAGTTGGCACATTTGCCTTGTGATCAGGTGAGTTTCCACCCGTGCTTCGGTTTCAAGCCTGAAAAAAAATTATTCTCTCATTGTCCTCACCACTTCCAAAGGAATTACCAGCTTCCTATCTACCCAATGTGAAAATGGCTCACAACAAGCAGCGAATTGCAGTGGCCAAGGAACCCCATCACAACATGCACAGTGGAAAGAATAAACTCAACACTTGCCACAACAAAGGAAAGTTACCAATTACAAATGTTTAAAAGACATTTACTCAGGTTCACTGGTAGAAAATGTTTAGAGGCACTTGCCAAACTTTTCACAACTATTCAATAAAGCAGAAGTGTGCCAAAATCTATAGAAGCATGCCAAAGTCATCGTCCTGCTCAAACCGGGAAAACAACTAAACAATGCCATGTAGCTGAAGGTAGACACAAAATGCTGGAGTAACTCAGCGGGACAAGCAGCATCCCTGGAGAGAAGGAATGGGTGATGTTTCAGGTCGAGACCCTTCTTAATTATCTAATGCCAACATAAGCACTAATATACATTAGTAAAAGTGGGGATGTACACAAAACAAAATGTTAAAAAGTTGTAGACGTTGCAAATCTGAAACAAAAACAGAAGATGCTAAAAACACTCAGCAGATCAACTAACATCTGTGGACAGAGAACCAGAGTTAGTATGAGGTCCTACAACCTTTGTCAGAAAAACAAAATGCTAGAACTTGATATTCAAACTGGAGAGGCAAAACAATGCAGATATTAGAAAACTGAAATAAATAAAAATATGAGAAACACACTTGTCGGGCACCACCTATGAAGTCAGAAACACAGTTAATATTGCAAGTTGATGACCTTTCAGTAGAAACATCGAATTTTGAACAAAAGGGAAAACAGTCCGGAATTATTGAATTAAACGTGGACTCCTGGGTCATAAAGGAAGCTGAGAGCGAAATCTAAGCAATTGCCAAGAAGGTGTGCATAATTCAAGGATACTTTGTTGTAGTGCTTAAACTTAATCAGAAATAAGTGTTAGATGTTCCGTTCTTCAGACTGAGACGAGTCTCGACCAGAAACGTCAACCTTTCCTTCTCTCTAGTGAAGCTGCCTGCTGAGTTACTCCAGCATTTTGTGTCCATGTTCAGTGTAAACCAGCATCTGCAGTTCCTTCCTACACATTTCATCTGCTCCACTGCAAAATCTCCTCAAGGTTTACCTATTTAAGAAGTTTTCCTCCTCTCCATCGAGAGTTCTGCAACACCCTCTTTCGTTGCTCCCCGTGACATGCTCTTTGTACCCTTCCATATCTCTAGTTTCCCTCTCCCGATTCTCAGTCTGAAGAAGGGTCTCGGTCCGAAACATCACCCATTCCCTCACTCCAGATATACCGCCTGTCTCACGAAGTTACTCCAGCATTTTGTGACTATCGTCACTGTAAACCAACATCTGCAGTTCCTTCCTATACATAAAAGCTTAGACGTTATGTTGCAGCTGCATAAAACTTTACTTAGTCCACATTTAAAGTATTGTGTGCAGTTCTGATCACCACACAATAGGAAAGATGAGAAGTTTTTATAAAGGGCGTAAAAGAACTTCATAGGAAGGGTTTGAGTTCAAAGGAGGCTGGATTGGATTTTTATCCCCCTGGAATTTGAATAATATAAAATCATGAGGCTGAAAATAAGGTGGATGGCCACAGTCTATTTCCCAGGATAGGGGGAAGCACAGTCGTGCAGCTGGTAGAGGTTCTGCTTCACCGCGTTAGAGACCCAAGTTCAATCCTGACCTCGAGCATTGTCTGCAGAGTTTGCATGTTCTCCCTACGAGAGTCTCTTCCGGGTGCTCTGGTTTCTTCCACATCTCAAATATGTGTCGGTTTGTAGTTTAGTTGGCTGCTGCAAATTGTCCCTAGTGTGTGAGGAGTGGATGAGAAAATGGGATAATGGGACTAGAGTAAACAGTGATGATCCATGCTGTTAAACTAAAGTAAAACTAAAGGTCACAAATTTAAGGTGAGAGGGGAAAGATTTAAAAGTGACCAGAGGGGCAACTTTCTCCACAGAGAGGATGGTGGGTATATGGAATGTGCTAAAGAGTAGCTACAATTATAATATTTTAAAAGAAAGATACATGGATAGAAATGTTTAGAGATTTAGATCAAATCTGGGCAGATGGGACTAGCTCAGAAAGACATTTTAGATAAGTTGGGCCAAAGACCTTGTTTCCATTTTATATAATAACAGTTGGTCAAACTTGCGATTGTTTTCTTTTGAACACCAGAAGTTGAGGGACAACCTGACATAAGTATAAATAATTATGTGATGCATAGATAAAGTATATTAGACAAATTCTAAAGAGTATTGGTTTTATTCAAGTAGGGGATAGTTTAAGTGAGACAAGTGATTCAGGCTTGTTTTAATATAGTGGTAGATGCCAGGAATGCGCTGCCCAAGGTGGCGATGAAAGTAGATACTTTAAGAGACAATAAGACAGACATGTGAACAGAAAGATATGGACCACAAAGCAGCAGATGAAATTAGTTTGGCATCAGGGTCAACACAGACAATATGGGCCAAGGGGTCTGTTCCTGTGCTATACTGTTCTATATGGTCAACACTTCTAAGCAGCAGTGAAGGTACACTGCTAGGATTGCCATATTTTGAACAGGATATAAACAGAGACTGATTGCTCTCCCAATTGGATACTTTTGATCCCAAGACATTATTTCATAGATGAGCAGCAGAGAATTCCCCCGAGGTCTGGCTACAATTATTTTGTCATTATCACATTGTCTATAGGAGCATAGTGTCTAGTTATCTAGAACATTAATGATATGTCATTGGCTATAAAGTAATTTGAAATGCCTTGAAAGGACTATAAAGAGCCACATAAAAACTCTTGTTCAACAATCATACAAAAATGCCAAGGGTTCTGTCTAATACTATCAAAATGGTCTAGCCACAAATTAAGTCTTCAAATTTTGGACCAGTCCTATCCTTTACCATTTACCTCCTCCTGACCTCCGAACATCCAAGATCCCCACATTATTATTAAATCTGACATTTTACTCATTATTGATTTTAAAACTGCTCTATGTCTTCAGGTTCTGAAAACATTTGTTCTGGGATTCTTTTCTAAATTTCTCTACCAACTTTTGCCTTCTCCAAGACTGTAAAAACCAACCAACCAAGTAAAACCTTCGGCCAACCCCGATTGTTCCTAGCTGTTTGTGGCTCACTTGAGGACATATTAACCAATTACTTGTAATTTGCTTACATATATAACAATCCTCTTGCCATATGCAAGTTTTAATACAGCACCTCCCAAGCAACACATTTTCACCATGGATTCCAATCCCTCTCTGCCTCCTTCCCGCAACAGGCCTTAAAACTCAATGAAGGTTGATAATAAAAAATACCACACTGTACAAATAAAACGAGATTTCAAAAAGAGTAGAGAATCTGCAAGGTGGATGGTTTAGAGACCGGGCTTGGGTAATAGGAATGATCAATTAGGATATAGGGAATATTTTTGGATGAACTTGAAGGTTGATTAAAGTAAATACTGACCAGTGGACATCAGTGGTCATGTTGAGAAGCAACAATGACATATCCCAGGACACAAAATGCTGGAGTAACTCAGCGGGACAGGCAGCATCTCTGGAGAGGAGGAATGGGTGACGTTTCGGTTCGAGACCCTTCTTCAGACATATCCCAGTCACTGACATGGTTTCAGAAGATCTCTCCAGAATCTCTAGTCTCAGTCCCCCACTATGCATAGTATGCCTCTACCACTCCACAAGAACAGTTTTAATGGACCCAATAATTCAGCCTGATAACAATTAACAGAACTTTGTTTTACCTTGATGCAGTTTTTACTCTCCTTATGTTCCCACTTACATATATAACAATCCTCGTGCCATTGTAGTTTGATATAGCACCTCCCAAGCAACACATTTTCACCATGGATTCCAATCCCTCCCTGCCTCCTTCCCACAACAGGCCTTAGCCTTTCTCTCATTCCATGAACAGAGGCTCAACTAGTCCCTTTCCACCACCAGATTCCTTTGTGTAGGAAGGAACTGCAGATGCTGGTTTAAACTGAAGACACAAAATGCTTGAGTAACTCAGTGGGACAGGCAGCCTCTCTGGAGAGAAGGAATGGGTGACCTTTCGGGTCGAAACCAGTCTGAAGAAGGGTCTCAACCAGATTCCTTTGTCTGGCTGAACTTGCACTTACATTGAATAACTTTTCCTATATCATCATCCATTTTCTCAAATTTAAAGATGAAGCCATGGCAACCTACAGGGTACCAAGCAATGCCCATTTATTTGTGCTAAGTGGGAGAGTATTTTGTTTCAAACCAACTTGGTTCATTCTGTCATCTCACCTTGTCTCAGTACGCTAATCATATAGGTGCAGCCTCCTGCTCTCATACACGTTTTTTGTAGGTTTCAATATCTTTACAATTAAATTTCTACTTTCCTCGTATTTTCACACAATCTTCAAAAATTTCAATCTGTCTCAAGGTATCGGCTAGCAACCACATCCACTGCACGCCCACAGAAACCTACATCTATTTTTACTATACTAAACAAGATGTTTCGGGTCGGGATCCTTCAGCATTTTGTGTCTACATTTGATTTAAACCAGCATCTGCAGTTCTTTCCTACACATGTAATGCTGTGGCTTTATAAGGCACTGGTCAGACTGCATTGAGTATTCTGAGCAGTTCTGGGCCCCATTTCTGAGGAAGAATGTGCTGACTTTGAAGAGGGTCCAGAGGAGATTTACGAGAATTATCCCAGGAACGATTGGGTTAACATATGAAGGCACTAGGCTTGTACTCGCTGGAGTTTAGAAAGATGTGGTGGGTGGACTTCATTGAAACTTAATGAATAGTGAAAGGCCTGGATAAAGAGAATGTGGAGAGAATGTTTCCACTATTGTGAGAGTCTAGGACCAAAGCCTCAGAATAAAAGAAGGTACCTTTAGAAAGGAGATGAGAAGATATTTCTTTAGAAGGTGGTAAATCTGAGGAATTCATTGCCAGACTGTGGAGACCAAGTCAATGGATATTTTTATGGCAGAGATGGACAGATTCTTGATTGGAAATGGAGTCAGGGGTTATGGGGCGATTCAGGAGAATGGTCGAGAAGGAAAGATAGATCATCCATGTTTGTATGGTGGAGTAGACCTGATAGCCGAATAGCCTAATTCTGCTCCTAGAACTTATGAACTATGAAAATAGCACTAAGATAAAAGATTAATAACTATTATCTAACTAAGTGGCAGCGCAAAACGTGGGATCAAATTATCTACACTTCTGCTTTCTTCCCTCCAGTTCCTCATTAGTTCCTCATCAATGTTTTGTCCTTCTCGACTGAATTCCAAAATCTTCCCTATCCTTGGGCTCACTGCTTTTTTTCTTGGCAATGTTATAAACCTTTCTCTTTGATCTGGTATTCTAACTTTTGAGACCCACAGCTGGAAATTTTCAGTGTTATCATTGTTTTGCCTTAAAAGGGATATTTTACTTGTAAACTATGTATTAGTTAATTTAAATGTAGCTACTGCCTGTTTATAACCATTCCCTTTGAATGTAGCTTCCCCATCTACCACTGCCAATTCAAACCTCGTGTCTTTGTAGTTTGCTTTGTACTAAGACCCTGGTTTTAGATTAAACATAATCACTTTCAATCTTTACATAAAAGTCTATCGTATTATGATCACTGTTCCCAAAAGACCCTTTCCCTATCAGATTTGCATTCCAATTGCACAATAATATACTGAAATAGCCTATTTCGCCATTGGATCCTCAACACATACTGATCTTGAGCACATTTCATCAACTTAACCTCCATACCATTACAACTAACCTACAAGCAAAGTCCTCAATTATTATTTTATTGCTGGTTATGTGCATCTCTGATTTTTTGATTTGTATTATGTTCACCAATGTTTCCCACCTCTTCCTGTTCTTCAAATAAACTGGTTCTCAGCTGCCTTTATTTTCAGGCCATCCCACTTTTCCTATTTTGCCAGTCTGCAATGTTTCAAACACAACCTTAACCTCTTTACAACATGTCTCAATAACGATTATTAAATTGTATCTATTTATTTCTATTTGTTCCATTAATTTACTTACCTTGTTGCAATATCTATGTGCATACAATGCATATTGCAACAACAAACTAACACACTTACCCACTACACGCCCAACCCCAGCCTACCAGAATTTCTCAAATTATCAAAAAACATCCAAAGAACTTGCACATAGAACTTCAGTATCCATTATCCAAATCAAAATGAAGTGAAAGAAATAGACATGAATCCATTTGCCGCTATCAGTCCAATGTGTTTATCCAAGCAGCATACTAACTGTGGAAAGATTTAGTCATAAAATATTCAGTTGGTTCTGCAAATCATTATAAGGCATTTAAATCTGAATTGTGATCAAGTTGACATTTAGTCATAGAGCAGGCATTTGCCACTTTGCCAATGTTAAAATAAGAAATGTGGTTCTGTTAATAACTTGTGAATTTTGATGAAAAGCTTGCTGAGATTGCAATTCACTATTTACAAATCCATAATATCTAGTTTAAAGGGATTCTTAAGACACGTTTTGTTTTTTATTAAATTACTTCTGAATTGTGGAGGGGTTTAAGTTTGTAGAAGTCTGCTATCTTACAATAAATCAGCATATAATATTATATTCAGGTATATGGATGATTCCCAACAAATTTGTTCTTGCTTTAAACTAAAGCAGAGAAATAATGGGATTCACACAAAAAAAATCTCCCTTCAGGATTTCTAAAGCCCATTCCTTACTTTATGCGTTGGAATTGATCCAGAAGAAGGGTTCCGAACCTAAACTTCACCCTTTTTCTCCAGAGATGCTGCCTGGCCAGCCGAGTCACTCCAGCACTATATCTTCAGTATAAACCAACACCTGCAGTTCCTTCCTACACGTTTTATAAAATTAATTTCCACATACCTCCCCCCCTGGTCCAATCCTTCCCTACCTACATCCAAGACACCTCACACGCTCTTCGTCTCTTCAGTTACTTCCGCTTTCCAGGCCCCCACTCCTTCTTCTTTACTATAGATGTCCAGTCACTCTACACCTCCATCTCCCACCAGGAGGGTCTTAAAGCCCTCCGTTTCTTCCTTGACCGCAGAACCAGCCAATTTACATCCACCAATACTCTCCTCCGCCTAGCAGAGCTGGTCCTTACCCTCAACTTCTTCCACTTCCTCCAGATCCAAGGCATAGCCATGGGCACTAGCATGGGGCCTTGCTATGCCTGCCTCTTTGTAGGGTACGTCGAACAATCCCAGTTCCAGGTGTACATGGGCCCTATCCCCAAACTCTACCTCCGCTACATGACGACTGCATTGGTGCTACCTCCTGCACCCATGCAGAACTCACTGACTTCAACTTCACCACTAATTTCCATCCTGCACTCAAATACATTATCCTTTCCTAAATGTGCCAATGGTATTGTCTCCCTTGCCACTCCATATCGTAGCAAGTTCCACGTTTATATCAATAATATAAATTTTACTGAACAAATATCCAATGCCTCCATTAATCCACAATCAGAAAACTACGTTTCTTGGGAACCAGTATAACCAAATTAATGTTGTTTTTCAATTCTCATCAAAACTTTTTTTTTTTTTTTAAGTTAATAGAAGAATGTGAAACCTACCATTCGATAGTCCAGTCCTTTAATAACTTACTAGACCAAGTGCCCGCAAGAAATAATACTCAGATTTCACATTATCTTCATACACAATACATTTTCTGAACATGTTATTTCAAGAGAAACCCACCATCTGTGTAATAATTTAAAAAGAGGAATGTATTGAAATTTTACCATGGCCATTGATATTTTGAATTCAGTTTAAATAATCCAAACATAAAATCTGATTTAAAAGGAGACCATGAAAATGTCATGAAATCAATTTGGCTTATTACTTTTCTTTAGAGAATACCTTTCTTCTTTACCCCATGTAGCTATTGTGTGAACACCATCAATAAGGACTTTAAGTAGCCTAGTTAGCTACTCATAACTAGAGCCAGGATTTTTCCATAAATACTTTGTTGACATCGGAAGTATTGGATAAGTCAAGCAGCTCAACTATTGCTCAGTTGTTTACATCTTCACTTGCTGTACTTTGGCCAGAAGGTATAAAACACTTCTTCTGTTGGTGACTTAAAGTTTTATTCACCAAAATGTTGCATTAGCCTAGCTCGGGGACTTCATAGAATTGCCAAGCACATACATAGCTTGTTTCCAAATGTCAATCACCTAGTTTCCAATGTCATTAAAATCCTCAGCGTACCATCACTTGTGCAGTTGTTCAAGGAAATGGCTCCCGAGATTCCGCTTCCTCCTCAGCACGTTTTGACTAGGTGGGGTACATGAATCTCTGCTGTGCTATGCTGCAAATTTTGAAAATATAAAATCGTCAACTGTTTTAAAGAAGAAGAATCTGCTGCAGTCAGGATCGTCAGTGAAATCATGCAGAAAAAGTCACTCCACTGCGATCTTGTGTTTGTTGCTTCCAATTTTGCAAACTTCCTACAAGCTATCACTTCCCTTGAGAAACGTGGCGAAACATTAGTGAATAACTTGCTGATTTTCAACAAAGTAACGGACAATATTTGTAAAGTATTTTGGCGTTGTAGGTAAAGACATACACGGAAGATGTGAAAGAGTGATTTTAGCTAACAAAGATCTTGAAGAAATACAAAACATAGCTAAAATTCTCAAAGGTAGTTGTAATACACAAGATATCAACATGAATATAGAGTCGGTAGCTTGTTTCAAGAATGCACCAGTGACTCAACTGGGGTAAAAAGTTTTTCACAACTGAAGCATACTCTGTCTGACAGACGGCATAGTTTAACACCAGATAATATGAAAAGAAAATGCTAGTAATTATGTGCAATCAGGCAACTTTGGTCATTTAATTAAAATATACCTTTACATTATTATTTTTAACCACATTTTGGTGGTGGAAATAAATGCCTTTTTTTTTGTCATAAATGTCTTTTTCGTAATTTTATTATGCCTTTTTGCCTGCCTATTTTAGAGTTTTTTAGTGCCTAAACATCCTGGCTCTACTCATAACTATAATAACACTAACTCTATTCAGTTTAAGGCAGTGCTACCATCTCAGGGTAATTAAGGAAAGAATAAAAATCCAGATCGGCAGATGATATCACATCTCAAGAATGGTTTAAAAAAAAATTTAAATTGGACTTTACGGATAAATGAATTGCACTGGGAAACACTTGAATCAATCCCTTGGCAGAAAAGGAACAAAGTTTCCACACAAAATTCCATTCTTTATTGGTTCTGTGTACACAAAGAATAAAACCCCAATTTAAATTGGGGTTTTGTTCAGCCTTTTACATACAGATTGATCTTCCAACAGAGTACATCTTTAAGATTTGATTACTAACTGGACAATTCTTAGAAAACAATGAAATAAACCAAAACAATGTCCCTCGCTTTTTAGGTGTTGTTTATTTATTGTCACATGTACAAGAGATATATAGAGAAAAACTTTGCCTTCTATCCAGTTGACTCATACTAAACACAAGCACAATCAAGCCATACACATAAACAACATGTAATCAAGGCGAAAAATACTACAGTGCAGAATATAGTGTTATAACATTACAGTTACAGGGAAAATTCAAATTAAAAAGTACAAGCGTAACAATAAGGCAGTTGGGAGATTGGGATTATACCCTAGTTTAAGAGAGTACCGTTCAGTAGTCTGACGACAGCAGGGAAGAGGCTGTTCACAAATCTGGCTGTATGTGCTTTCAAGCTAATGTATCTTCTACCCCATTGCAGAGGAGAAAAAGGGAATGACCAGGGTGAACATGGTCCTTGATTATGTTGGCTGCTTTCCTGAGGCAGCATGATGTGTCCATGGAGTTGATGAGTGGGGAAGCTGGTTTGTGTAATGGCCCGAGTTACATCCACAACTTCTTATCGTCTTGGGTAGTGCTGATAAGACAAAATGCTGGAGTAACTCAGCGGGACAAGCAACATCTCTGGAGAGAAGGAATGGGTGATGTTTTGGGTTGAGACCCTTCAGACCATAGAAAACCATGGTTATAAAACCATGCTGTGATGCGTCCAATAATATGTTTTCTGCGGTGCATCTGGAGTAAATTGCATTATTTACTGTATTATTACTTATTTAAACATGCTATTTACATTGAGTGATGCAGATGTTAAACAATTCAGAAGTTTGGATTAACAATACAAGGATCCCAGTTCAAATCTTAAAATATCAAATATCTATCTAAATACTCATAAAACTCTGATCATGGACGTGGATGTATTTGTGTGTGTATTTGTTTGTCTGTGATTCACATCTCCTCGAAAACACGACGCGCTAACGGTGAAATTTTTACATATTCCGATAGAGATTTACCTCATGATTTCAAAAATAGTCTTATCTGAAAATTTGATTAATTATTTCTTGAGTTTTTTAATTAAAATTGTTCACAAATCTGAAATCTTTTTTGAAGTTAACAAGCTGATGATGTCACAATGGCTCTGCTCCTCACGACCCACTGCGCAGCCCGCTGGGCACTGTTTTCCAGGAGCTGTGAGTTACGTCGCCCCCCCCCCCCCCCCCCTCTCCCCCGACTCGCAGTTAATCCAAACTTCTGAATTGTTTAACCTCTGCATCACTCAATGTAAATAGCACGTTTAAATAAGTAATAATACAGTAAATAATGCAATTTACTCCAGATGCACCGCAGAAAACATATTATTGGACGCATCGCTCAGTATCCGCGCCGGCCGCTGAGTTCAAGTCCACCCTCTCCCTCTCTCTTTTCACTCCCCTCCCCCTCTTTCTCTGCTCCCCCCCTCTCTTGACGCGCCTGCGAAGTGGGGGCTATGCGTCAGTGGATAGGGCGGGGATGGGGTAAAAGGAGCTAATGAGTAATATTAATATAATATCAAGGGAGGTGGTTAATGCGCGCATGGATGTGGGAGGGGGGGGGGTGGTTAGTGTGTGTATTAGTGGGGGTGGGGATGGTTAGTGTGTGCGTGTGTGCCACAGCAGGTGCCCCCCCCCCCCCGCAGCTGCGCGTTGAGGGGACGAGACCCAACGGGTCCCCCTTGTTTAGTAGAATTTAAATTCAAATAAATAATTTGAAATTTTAAAGTTATTAGTAATAACTGGATTGCTACAACCCCAATTGTTTTACTATTGTCATGCGGAGGATGAAATGTGTCACCTGGAATGGTCTTTGGGCAATTCTTAAAGACCGTCTGAAATTATCCACCATGTCACACAGTTCAAGTCCTTTGCCACTTATGCCAAGATAGAAAAAAATTCAGCCCAGCCTAATTAAATTTCACCTGATCCAACTAAATTCTTGTCCAATGTGCAAGTCAAATTTAAAGGAGGAAAATTAATCTGGTAAATTTGCATTAATACTCAAGCCCAATATTTAGACTAAAGTTTTACAATTTTGTGAAGGATTTGCACCTAATAATTTGGATGATTTAGATATTTGTGTGATCCACGAAAATCACTTAGCAAAACTTGATGAGATTCTAAGCATTTTAAGGTTGGCACGAAACCAGAGATGGATCTTATCATCCAGAATTCAGCTTTATAGTCAAATGACAATCTTTATACTTATAAAACTCTGATCTTGAATGTGTATTTATGTGTGTGTTTGTGTGATGTTCGTGTGTGATTTACATCTCCTCGAAAACACGATGCGCTAACGGTAAAATGTTTACATATTCTGATAGAGATTTATCTCATGATTTAAAAAGTCGTCTTATCTGAAAATTTGATTCATTATTTCTTGAGTTTTTTTATTAAAATTGTTTACAAACTGAAGTTAACAAGCTGATGATGTCACAATGGCTCTGCTCCTCACGACCCGCTGCGCACTGTTTTCAACGCGAGCTGCGAGTTACGTTACGCAGTAGACTCGCACTTGGCCGGCCGTCCGATAGGCCCCGCCCGAAGCCCATCCACCACCCCCCCCCCCCCCCCGGGCTCTGGATTGAAGCCGCGGAACACGCAGTAATTTGGTTGGGCTTCCGAGGTCTTCCGTGGTCCCCCGAGCGCTCCAGAGGCCCGCTCAGTATCCGCGCTGCCCGCTCGCCAAATTCAGTATCCGCCCTCTCACTCTCTCTTCCCCCACCCTCCTCTCCACCGCCCTCTCCCCTCCCTCTCCACCGCCCCCTCCCCTTCTCTCCACCTCCCTCCCCAACCACCTCCCTCCACTCCCCCCCTCCCACTCTTGATGCGCCTCCGAGGTGGGGGCTATGCGTCAGTGGATAGGGTAATAGGAGCCAATTAATAATATTAATATAATTTCAAAGGGGGCGGTTAGTGTGGGTGGGGGTGTGTGTCTGTGTGTGTGTGTGATATTCAGTAGGACAGACATTCTTTTCAAACTTTTGTTATCTCCAGTGAGATCTTTCTCTTTATTGAGAAACCAAGATCACCCAAGGTTCGTCGTACACATGACCAAGGTTCAAAGCTAAAGGTGAAGTCACAACATATTAACAGCACATCTATATGCTTAAAAGTCTGATCTTGGATGTGTATTTATATGTGCATGTGTGTATAATCACATCTTCTCGAAAAAACAATGCGCTAATGGTAAAATATTTACATATTCTGGTAGTGATTTTTTCCCGTGGAGTCTGAAATCGCCTTATCTGAAAATGTCATGCTTTATTTCTCGAGTTATTACTGAAAATGTTCAAAATTCTGACAAAAGTTTGAATTTAAAAACGACTCTTTCACCTATGACGTCACAATGGGTCTGCATGCCCTTCTTCCTCGCGCTGCGAGGGACGTCCCCCCCCCCCCCCCGACCTCTCCCTCCTCCCCGTTATTCAAGACTCAGCCCTCCCACCCCCACTCCAAAAGACGCAGAAAGAACGAGCAAGCCCCACTCGCCGGCCGCCCAGCTCGCCGAGTCCACATCCCCCCCTCTCTGCCCTCGTTGAGGGGATAGGACCGAGCTGTTGGACCCTCCCTCTCCAGCTGCGCCTGCGAGTTGGGGGTATGCGTGAGTGGATAGGGCGGGGGATGGGGTAAAAGGAGCGAATGAATAATATTAATATATCAAGGGGGGTGGTTAGTTTGGGTGTGGGGGGTGGTTAGTGGGTGTGTGACACTGCAGGCTCTTCCCCCTCCCCCCTTGCAACCGCGCGTTGAGGAGTCGGGACCCAACTGGTCCCACTTGGTCTAGTGTATCTTAAAATTTAGAAACTATACAGTTCCGATCTTCTGGAAATCTATGAGAGAGGCTGAATTTCCATAACAAAATATTGATATGGAGAAGACAAAGAACTCTGCAGGAATTTGTGTAAAGCTTAACAAAACTACTGAGCATTATTACAATCTTTCAGTAATTTTGCAGAGATGTTTTAGAGTTGAAAGGGGGAAGTAACGTTCATGCAAAAACTTGTTCAGGGATGCAAAAGTCTTGGAATTCTTTTTGCTGATGTAAATTTATTCATGTTACTGACAGATTTGTTTTTTATAGAACACTAAAGAATTTTTGAATAAAAGTTGAGCTTTACTAGAAATCAAAATCACAATAGATGTATTACATCAGGGTAGACTGCTGGTGATAGAATAATATGATCACACAAGCAGCAAATTGATGCCAATATTTAAACAGTTCATTGCCACAATTTATTTTGCATTGCAGGCCAGGTCAACACCATTCCAAAGCTTATTTTCTAATGGCTGATTTTAATTCAAATCCCTGGGACTGGCATCCAAGGATAACAGCCAAGATTTACAGAATAAAATCTGGACTTATTCTGATGACAAGGAACCAAAAGCTTACAAAGCAATCAGGTTGACAGAAATTGATAGAGCAATTTGATACCTAATTCACTCAGGCTTTTCTGGCACATTAATAAAAAACAAACCTAGTTGAAGCTTATAACCATTTTTTTTAATTTGCAGTATTCGTGACCCTCGCATTTTGCACTTGTCCTACCTTATTTGCTACCTTCTATCAAAATCAGGGAATGCAGCCATAAAATTCTTCATAGAATCTTATAGAATTTTTCGAGGATGTAACTAGTAGCGTGGATAGGGGAGAACCAGTGGATGTGGTGTATCTGGACTTCCAGAAGGATTTCGACAAGGTCCCACATAAGAGATTAGTATACAAACTTAAAGCACACGGCATTGGGGGTTCAGTATTGATGTGGATAGAGAACTGGCTGGCAAACAGGAAGCAAAGAGTAGGAGTAAACAGGTCCTTTTCACAATGGCAGGCAGTGACTAGTGGGGTACCGCAAGGCTCAGTGCTGGGACCCCAGCTATTTACAATATATATTAATGATCTGGATGAGGGAATTGAAGGCAATATCTCCAAGTTTGCGGATGACACTAAGCTGGGGGGCAGTGTTAGCTGTGAGGAGGATGCTAGGAGACTGCAAGGTGACTTGGATAGGCTGGGTGAGTGGGCAAATGTTTGGCAGATGCAGTATAATGTGGATAAATGTGAGGTTATCCATTTTGGTGGCAAAAACAGGAAAGCAGACTATTATCTAAATGGTGGCCGACTAGGAAAAGGGGAGATGCAGCGAGACCTGGGTGTCATGGTACACCAGTCATTGAAAGTGGGCATGCAGGTGCAGCAGGCAGTGAAGAAAGCGAATGGTATGTTAGCTTTCATAGCAAAAGGATTTGATTATAGGAGCAGGTAGGTTCTACTGCAGTTGTACAGGGTCTTGGTGAGACCACACCTGGAGTATTGCGTACAGTTTTGGTCTCCAAATCTGAGGAAGGACATTATTGCCATAGAGGGAGTGCAGAGAAGGTTCACCAGACTGATTCCTGGGATGTCAGGACTGTCTTATGAAGAAAGACTGGATAGACTTGGTTTATACTCTCTAGAATTTAGGAGATTGAGAGGGGATCTTATAGAAACTTACAAAATTCTTAAGGGGTTGGACAGGCTAGATGCAGGAAGATTGCTCCCGATGTTGGGGAAGTCCAGGACAAGGGGTCACAGCTTAAGGATAAGGGGGAAATCCTTTAAAACCGAGATGAGAAGAACTTTTTTCACACAGAGAGTGGTGAATCTCTGGAACTCTCTGCCACAGAGGGTAGTCGAGGCCAGTTCATTGGCTATATTTAAGAGGGAGTTAGATGTGGCCCTTGTGGCTAAGGGGATCAGAGGGTATGGAGAGAAGGCAGGTACGGGATACTGAGTTGGATGATCAGCCATGATCATATTGAATGGCGGTGCAGGCTCGAAGGGCCGAATGGCCTACTCCTGCACCTAATTTCTATGTTTCTATGTTTCTATATAACCACCAACATTAATGCAGGTGTGTTTCAAAGGCCATTGCAAATCTCACAACCTTCCCTCCATGGTGACTAGAAGTGTATCTGTATACTACTGAGGATGAAGAGATGGAAGGTAGGATTAGGTTGGAGAGCTGATTATCAACCGGCAAACTTGGCTAAATGGTCTCCTTCCTAATCGGGATTTTCTTCTGATTCTACTTTGTAATTCTAACAACTTTGCGAGAATCACATACATTTTCATAATGCAACAAGCCGTTCAGATCAATTGATCTGTCACACGCACAGATTATACACCAGAAAATAACAAAACCTTGACATGCTGTGTTGCCCAAGGAGAAATCTTTCAAATGAGATGGGACAGAAGTCCTGTCCCATAAATGTAATCATGTCATTATTTCAGCACCTCCAAAATCCACAATTTCCACTTCAGAAGAGAAGGGCAACAGGGGCATGAAAACTCCGCTAATTGCAGATTCTCCTACCAAATCTCATTTTGACTTGAAATCTAGGCATTTATTTTCATCATCACTACATTTATATCTTCAAAATACCTACACAACAGCAATACCTTCACCACAGGCACTGAAATAGTTCAACATAACTCACCTCCTTTAAGGAGAATTAGGGATGAGTAGTAATTGCTGGGCTTTGCCTGTGGCATCCACACCTTGCCAAATTAAGTTTTAAATCTTTTTTTTCCAGAAATACGTTGGAAATTTTCACTGGCTAAATTTTAGTCCCCAATTGGTAATATTAAAGTTATCACATTCTGTGGGGTTTTGCTAGGCACAAAATGTTTGCCACATTGCTTTCATTACAAGAAATAGAACAAAATTAAAACGGTGTATAGGGCTTTGGAATACATCGTGGTTGTGAGAAAATGCAAAACAGTGAAGACAATTAGCGTTGCTGCCTCAGCTCAAGAGACCCTAGTTTGATCATGACTTGGATGCTGTCTTTGTGGAATTTGCATATTCACCCTGTAACATAGTGCTCTGGTTTATAGACAATAGGTGCAAGAGTAGGCCATTCGAGCCAGCACCGCCATTCAATGTGATCATGGCTAAACATCCCCAATCAGTACGCCGTTCCTGCCTTCGCCCCATATCCCCTGACTCCGCTATCTTTAAGAGCCCTATCTAGCTCACTCTTGAAAGTATCTAGAGAACCGGCCCCCACCGCCCTCTGAGGCAGAGAATTCCGCAGACTCATAACTCTGTGTGAAAAAGAGTGTTTTTTTTTCTCTCATATCCCAGAGATGTGCTGTTAAGATAACTGGCCAGTTAAAGTATCCCATAATGTAAGAAAGTGCCAACAAACAATAAAGGGGTGCTGGTGGTTGTGGGAGAGAATGAGTTGTAGGGCTACAGGTGAATGGATTGATGGTTATGTTTTGCCAGTACAGATCCTAATTGACCGAATTGCACTCCTTCTGTACTATAATTCTTAACCAGAATAAAAATTTGTAATACAATTATTTTTCCAATAATAAAAACCTACCTTTTCCGTCTAAAAGTAGCAAAAAAAAGATTTCAGCCTCTATATCTCTGCATTAAAAAGTATTTGCAAGAACCATCATGTAAACAATTAAAACCACACAACTGGGGAGACAATTAATTAGCCACCGTAATCATCCGACATAGAATTTACGTGAGTACACAAAATTGCTGGAGGAACTCAGCGGGTGCAGCAGCATCTATGTTTTAAGTTTGAATTACGTGGTTGACTTACATAGAATTTACGTGGTTGACTTGTCAATTTAATGTAAATTGACGTCAACCAACCTGTCTGCCTCAGGTACAAAGTTGAAAACATACGAACGATGTATCCTTGGATTGCGATGCTGTTAACTTAAGTTTGAAACACTTGAATTTCCTTGCGTCCCGGCAACAGAACTCGTGTGATTCCTGCAGACCACGCCCACTTTTGCAAACTTAAAATATTTTCCACAATAAAAAGGCAAACACCAATTGCTGAGTTTGCACCAAATAGCTTTCATAAGCAGTTTGTAATCGATGCAGAATTAATTCCACTTTTTTTTTTAAATACACAAAAAAGGCGACAAAGAGACAGTGGAAACAAAACAATCTTGCTGAAGGCCCTGCTCTTCGCCCTGTGCGAGAGCCGCTTTTCAACCCTCCCCGACCTCTGCGGACGTGTTATCAATGGAGATCACTAGGACAACAATCATTTTTTTAAAGACTTAATGGGAAAAGATTAAAAATAATTAACTTAGAATTAAAGGACTGATAAATGCACGGAGAGATCAGCCTCGGACTACCCTGTGCGCTGGACACCGACACATGGGATTTCACGGGAGGGGGAAGAGGAGAACTTTGCACCAGGCCCCGAAGCCCCCCTACTCGATTTTTCCTCTCGCCGATATGTGGTGAGGGGAGACATGTTCGACCCCCTTTGCGAAACACACGCGACCGACCAGGCCGTCAGTGCTCCCTCACCTGGACTTGACGCCGCCACCACCGCCGCTGCTGCTGCTGCTCCCCGTCCGTTCGTACGGCCACGCTTGCCCGCCAGCGATGAGCGGGTCGGTGAAGTTGGCCGCCGTGTAGTTCCTGTCCATGTTCCGAGTGCGCGGCCGAGCGGGCGGGCGCGCTCGCGCTCCTGGCGGGAGGCTCGTCCCTCACATGCCTCGCGTGGCCGGCGGACCGTTGGGAACCGCCGTTGTGGCGTTAGCGCGGGCCCTGGAGCTGCCTCAAGACAGGGTGAGCGGGCGGGAGGGAGAGTGGTGGGGGGAGAGTGAAGGAGGGGAGAGGGAGCGAGAGAGACGGGCCGCACGTCCTCCAAATCTACACGGCCTCACTTTCTGATTTTTCTCTCTCTTTCTACAACGTTGGTCGCTCCCAGGATGCACCTCCTTCTGCTCCAGACCACAGCAAGAGCTGGCGTAAGGGAAGCCTAAACGCGTGAGCGTAAGGAATTGGGGAGGGACAAGGCTGTGGCTGGTTATTGCCTGATTGTCCAGGCCCGCGGTGCCGAGGCATGTTTGTCCCATTCCTCTTCTCACATATGCACATCCTGGGTGTGTGCTGATACTGAGATGATGTATAGACCCACAACGCAAGATTTGGTTGCTTACCAAAGCTTTAATGTTTACGAAGGAACTGCAAATTGCTGGTATTAAACCGAAGATAGACACAAAAAACTGGAGTAACTCAGCGAGGCAGACAGCATCTATGGGGAAAATGAATAGGTTCCTTTTCTCCAGAGATTCTGTCTGTCCCGCTGAGTTACTCCAGCTTTTTGTGTCAAAGCTTGAATGTTGACTGGTCTCGTAATGATAGCTGATTTCCTAGTACCACAGTATCAGAAGATATTAATGCTTAATTTAATGATAGCTCAATAATACTGGGCCTGCTAATGTTGATACCTGCTATTGGTAATATTGCTTAGCAAATACTACGGCTTCTTAATGTTAGATTGTTTTGTCACATAATGCTTTAATTACCATGAATTCCTGGACCGATAGTACCAAAACTAGTCTGTATGAAGAATGATTGTTTGTTCCCCGAGTCCAGGATTTAATAATGTGACATTACTATGATATAGAAAGTGAATCAGTGTTTTGATCGTTCAGTCCTGCAGCACCAAGGATGGGTTTGATTGCTTACTAGAAAGGAGATTGCCAAATTATTATGGAACAGAAGAATTGTTCTATCAGGGCAGTGGCAGTTCTTTGTGGAGTTTCCAGTAGTCCTATTCCCACGCTATAGAATAATAATGTTATCTTTGGTCTTTTCCTAATCCTTGATTCATAAATTCAAACAAAACTGTGATTTTGTTATTTTTCTTGCCTATTTTGTACTTTAACTTGCATAATGGAATATAACACTGATGATGTGTCTGAAGGTTAAATATCTCAGCCACAGCATGTAAATGAGCAAAATATTTTCACTTCATAGATCATAATATTTAAATGATTTAACAAGTTGCAACTTTCTTGATATCAAAATATACTTTAAAGCTCATTGAGTCATGGAGAGAGACAGCATGGCAACAGGCCTTTGGCCCACCAAATCTGCATCGGCCTTCAAAGAAAATATGTCAATGGCAACTCATGCTGAGAAGAGATTCGATAGAGTTTATTGTAATTTGTCAGTCACAGCACTTTAGTCGCATGTCTCAGGAATAGTATTGTCGGAATTGAGCTGAACAGTTCACTGCTGGTGACTGTTTTCAACTGTGACTCTGATGACAATTGATGAATCATTTGTACCTAATCTCTGCCTGTTGTAAAGCACAATTCGCCATATATTATTCGTGATGATAAACCAAAGGATGCGCTTCCCATGTGTGGTTCAAATAATCAAAAATTAATGATCTTGATTTCTTGAGCATTTATAATATAATTAATTCACGTGTCCCATTGAAAGGGTTAATATCTGTTTGTTTTCCATTTGTTATCAGGTTGATCTGTCTGTCATATGATATGACTGATTCATGCTTGATAGATTTAATTTTGTTTAGAGATACAGCACGGAAACAGGCCCTACGGCCCAACGAGTCCGCACTGACTAGCAATCCCAGCACTTTAACACAAGCCTATACACACTAGGGACAATTTACACTTATACCAAGTATACAAACCCAAGCCAATTAACCTGCAAACCTGCACATCTATATAATGTGAGAGAAAACCAAAGATCTCGGAGAAAACACACGCGGCCACGGGTAGAACGTACAAACTACGTACAGACAAGACAGCAACCGTAGTCGGGATCGAACCCAGGTCTCTGGCACTGTAAGGCAGCAACTCTACCGCCCGAATAAGATAATCTTATTTTCTTTATATCTCAGTTAATTTATAATCCAAGAGATAGTAATGCTGGAAAAGTGGAAGAAAATAATCCTAAAGGTATGTTTTAAGAATCATTTTAGAGGCAGACAAAATTAGAGCAAAATATGTTTTTGAAGGAATCTCTTGTAGTTATAGGGAAGATCGCTAAAGTTCTGCCATCAATTGAGCATAACCAGTGTAAGTTTTCACAATCATGGATGTGTGCAATCAAAATTATAAAAGCACAGATTTGTCCATTTGAGTTTTTTTGTGCAAAATTGTACACCTGTGGAAGAAATACAAAATTATTTTGTCCAAAAATAGAGTTAAATGGCAAATGTATCGATGTAAGCATAACAAAGCTGTAGTTTGTCCGTCAAGACCCTAGATGTATTATTAAATTAGCTCAACCAAGTACCACTACCAAAGAAAAAAGTGAATTTGAAAACTTATATCAGGTGAAGTATGGAAGACCTTGGGCCAGATTAAATGTTTAATGTGTCACAATGGTCAGCAAATAGAACCACCAGTGCTTGAAACTGATCAACCATCAATTTTGGTGATTAGTGTAATAATTGGCTTGGTAAATTGAGGTTAGACTAGGTACTTCAGAATGACACTTTGGCATAGCACTGAAAAATAAAAACAGTCAAGTATAGTCACACAGTATTTGACTTCACCATATCCTCAGTTCAGGGCAATTGGCTGTTGGCTTCATTACTGGCCAGTGACATTGACATCCTGTGAACAGGGTAAAAAAAACATTGCTGTTAATGCTCATATTCAGTCTATGCCAGACATAAAATTAATCTGCCTTAAGTCATGTTCTATATCTGTTGAAGAACCAGGTGCAGGAAGAGTTAGTTAAATTAGAATTAACTGTTCTAGTAAAGATAAGTCACGCTGACTTGGCAACTTCTATTGTAGTAGTACCTAGATCAGATAAGTTTCTTTGACTTTATGATAATTACAAGGTGACATTGAATCAGGCAGTTGATGGCAAAAAGTACTTCACACAAGTTGGCAAGAACTAAAATTTCACCACCTGTTGTGTACATATGCTTAAATAAAATCTGAATAAGGAGAATCAGTAATATTAGCAATCAAACGACTTTGCCGAACACTCGTGCTCTATCTGCTTGGACTGGCTGGAGTTCTTGATTGCCAGCCATTTTAATACCCATTCCCATACCAACCTCTGTCCGTGGCCTCTTCCACTGCCACTTTGACAATTACAGGCCCTAAATAGTTAGTGTAAACTGGTGACGCAGATGTTTAGTAAGGTTTGAGATGTATATTAGCATAATACGATGGTATTAGTGGGATATTTTAACTTCCCAATAATGTTTAGGTCATCCCTAACGCAAAGGACTTGGACCCGGTGGAATTTGTTAAATATATCCAACAAAGCTTTAATAATCAATATACAGAGGACCTGACAAGAGAGGAAGCAACACTGGACCTCCTTTTGGGAAACAAAATACAAGTGACTGCAGTGCCAGTGGAGGAGTACTTTGGGACTAGTGATGAGAATTCTACAGAATTTGAAATAGTTATGGAGAAAGATCTGGCTGGTTTACAAATTAAGGTTCTAAATTGGGTCAAGTCCAATTTTGAAGGCTTTTAGACTGGAACTTGCAGAGGTCAATGGGGTGAGACCGCAGGCAAAGGGACATCTGTCAAGTGGAAAGTCTTTAAAAGTGCGAAAGCAAGAGTTCGGGGACAGCATGTTCCTGTTAGTGTGAAGATAAGGCTGGCAGGTTTAGAGAACCATGGTTGACGAGATATTGAAGCTCAGGATAAAGTAGAAGACAGTTACAGTGGGTATAGACAGTCAGGATCAAGCAAATTACTTGACGAGTTTAAGAAGTGCTGATAGTATGGAAGCTGACCCCAATTATGTGAATAATGTAATGAGAAGACAACATGTAAATGAAGAGAATGACAGGGAATAGTTCAAAAGTGACTGTGCAGATACAGTATGAAATGCTGTTCCTGTAAATATAATTATAAATTTATAGTATGCTAAGATAGTTTATTTAATAACTGCAGTTGAAAAGCACAGAGAAATTATCATTTTTTTATTTACAAATAATGTAATAAACTTAAGTATTGAATATCATTAAGCTTAGTTTTGTTTTGATGAACACATCAGAAATATTATTCACTTTGATAAACATGTCATAGATATGTCAAAATTTACTATATTCATTGATAAAAACCTACGCCCCAACACACATTTCATTCATGTACAGTGCCCTCCATAATGTTTGGGACAAAGACCCATCATTTATTTATTTGCCACTGTACTGCACAATTTGAGATTTGAAATAGAAAAAAATCAAGTGGTTAAAGTACACATTGTTTGATTTTAATAAAGGCCACTTTTATACATTTTGGTTTCACCATGTAGAAATTACAGCAGTGTTTATACACAGTCAGGGTTAAAATAATCAGCTTGCAAATCTTCATACCACAGTGCATTTAAAATGTATTCAATATTTCTACCCATCCTAGTGTCAATAAGAGACATGAGCACACATATAATTGATTTTCATAACATTGAGGTGTTGTCATCTTCACATTAAATCTAACAGTTGTTTGAATATCTTGCATGTTAATAATTCAAAAATGCTTCCTGATTAACTCAGAACTCCCATGCAATGTAACAAAAATACTTAATTTGGTACTTTTGAATTTTATGCTTGGATCAATTAGTGATTTTATGAAACTCCTAATATTGCCTTGGTGCATGGAAATGGTTTGTAGAGGTCCACGCGTTGTGTAAACACTCCGTTTAATAATTAACTGATACAGCCCCGTCGCTCACGCACGCATCAAGTTAATATTTAACTATTACCGTGCTGTCGCTCGTGAGCACACACGAGTTAAACTCCAATCCTTTGTTCTCTAACCCCACGATGGCCCGCCCCCCTGACCGCGTGATTGGTCGGCCCAGATCACGCCCGGTCCACGCAAGAGTTCGAGCCCGACCAACGATGGTTCGATACCAAAATGGCTCAGCCAGCCACATGACCCCCCAGAACCGGAGTAATGGAGGCGGTTAGGCTCCGGGATGAAGTCCCCTGGGACCGTAAGCAGGGCGTCTTACACCAGCTCGGCCGAGAAATTTGCTTGGTCCTCCTTCGGGGCAGTGCTTATGCCCAGCAGGATCCAGGGCAACTCGTCCATCCAGACCGGTCCCATGAGCCGTGCCTTCAGGAGCCGGTGAAAACGCTCCACTAGGCTGTACTGTGATTCAGTTGAGCGCTAAGCAGCCGGGCCATGCTGACCACAACTTAGAGGTGAACTGCACACCTCTGTCCACCGGCACACCAAAGCGGGCGATCCAGTGGGCAGTGAGGACACGTGCACACGTCGCAGTGGAGGTACCCACGAGCGGGACGGCTTCTGGCCATTTCGTGAATTGGTCCACGATGGTGAAAAGGTGGGTGACACCTGTGAATGGGGGCAGTGGATGTGTTCGAAACGCTGGTGTGGCAGGGCGAAATTCTGCAGCGGCGCCTTGATGTGTCGCTGAATCTTTGAGATTTCACAGGGGATGCACGCCCTGGCCCAGTTTCCGACCTGTTTGCACAACCCATGCCACATGAACTTGGTTGCCACCAGTACCGTTGTTGCCCGGATGGAAGGGTGAACCAAACCATAAACCATGATGTCGAAAATCCGACGGCGCCAGGCTGCGGGGATGATGGGTCTTGGCTGTCCGGTAGACAGGTTGCAAAGGAGCATGGTGTCAGCGGGCCCGAATCGCATATCCTCCAACAACAGGCCTTAGATGGCGGTGCGGTAAGCGAGCATCTCCTCATCCACTCGCTGGGTGGTCGCCACGGCTGTGTAGTCGACACCTGGGGCCAAAGCGTGGATGGCATTGATGACAGTGCGGGACAACGCATCTGCAACCCGGTTGCTCTTGCCTGCGATATGCTGGACGCAAGTCATGTACTCGGAGATGTAGGCCAAGTGACGCTGCAGTCGGGATGACCAGGGATAAGACACCTTGGCAAAGGCAAACGTGAATGGCTTGTGGTCGGTGAATGCTGTGAAACACCTGCCCCCGAAGAAGTAGCGGAAATGCCGGATGGCCAGGTAGAGCGCGAGGAGCTCCCGGTCGAAAGAACTGTACTTCTGCTCGGGCGGGTCTCAGGTGACGCCTGAAAAAGGCGAGGGGCTGGCAGCTTCTAGCGATCAGTTATTCCAGCACTCCGCCGATGGCTGTGCCAGATGCGTCAACCATGAGAGCTGTTGGAGCGTTGGCCCGTGGATGTACCAGCATCGTCGCCTTTGCCAGCGCCTCTTTGGTGTTGTTGAAAGCGGTCGTGACTGCGTTGTCCAAAATGAGCTCTCTCAGCTTGTTGGTCAGGGCCTTGAACAGTGGTTGCATGATCCTGACAGCTGCTGGTACGAAACGGTGATAGATGTTTACCATGCCGACAAACTCTTCACCGTAGAGGGTTTGGGAAACTGGCGAATGGTCTCGACCTTGGTCGGGAGTGGGACCGCACCGTGCTAGTTGATGTGGTGGCCGAGGAAACTGATGGAAGGGAGACCAAACTGACACCTGGCAAGGTTGATGACCAGGCCATGCTCGTTGAGCCGCTGGCAGCCGGAGGTGTGCGCGGTGTTCCTGCCGAGAGCGGCTGGCGATGAGGATGTCATCGAGGTAAATGAACTCGAAGTCCAGCCCGCGGCCCATCGTGTCCATGAGCCATTGGAAAGTCTTGGTGGCGTTCTTGAGGCCGAAAGGCATCCGTAGGAACTCAAAGAGCCCGATCGGGGTGATGAGAGCCGTCTTGGGGATGTCGTCCGGGTGGACTGGAATCTTATGGTAGCCACGTATCAGGTCGATTTTGGAAAGAACTTTGGAGCCGTGCAGATTGGCCGTGAAGTCCTGGATGTGAGGGACAGGGTACTGGTCGGCCGTTGTGACGTCGTTGAGATGGCGGTAGTCCCCACAGGGTCTCCAGCCCCCAGACGCTTTGGGGACCATTTGAAGGGGAGATGCCCACGGGTTGTCGGAGCGGTGCACTATGCCCATTTCCTGCATCCTGCGGAACTCATCTTTGGCCAGTTGGAGCTTGTCGGGGGGCAGCCTGCGTGCGCATGCACGGAGTGGCAGTCCAGTGATGGGGATATGGTATTTCATCCCATGCTTGGGGCTGGCCTTTGTGAACTGAGGGGTTATGAATCGGCCAAGATCCGGGCGTAATCGTTGTAAAAGATGTGGCGCAGTCAATTCGGCATGGTGCAACTCGAACGTCTCAGAATTGACGAGACGTTGTCCCTTCACGTCAACCAGCAGGGAGTCCACTCGGAGTAAATCGGCACCCAGCAGCGGTTGGGAGACGTCGGCGATAGTAAAGGGCCACTTGAAGTGACAGGATTTGAAGGTGAGCCGGATTGTGCGGACCCCGTACGTCTTGATGTTGCTGCCGTTGGCGGCGGCCAGGGAAGGTCCCCTCTTTCCAGAACGAGTGTCAGCCTCCGATGGGGGCAAATCACTGACCTTGCTCCCGTGTCCACGAGAAAATGCCGCCCCAAATGATGGTCCCAGGTGTAGAGGAGGCGATGCTTCTGGCCGGCTGCAGAAGCCAAGGACATCCAACCGTTGGAGGTCGGTGAAATCGTTGCCCGTGAGGAGCAAGCAAATGTCATCAGGCTTCTGCTCGAGGAAAACCTGTTCGAACAGGAGGCAGGTCTTGTGTCCGTCGATCAAGGCGAGCATTTCATTCATAAACACGGACGGCTTGCGGTCGCCTAGGCCATCCATGTGCAGGATTCTGGCTGCCCTGTCGCGGTGGCTGAGACCGAAAGTGTGCAAGAGGAGCGTTTTGAGGCCTTCGTACTTGCCGTCGGCTGGTGGCTGGCAAAAGTAATCGATTATGTGCCCGGTGGTGTCCTGGTCCAGTGCACTGACCACATAGTAGTATTTGTGGCATCAGCAGTGATCTGGTGAATGTGGAACTGGGCTTCAGCCTGTTCAAACCATACATGGGGCTGTGATGTCCAGAAAGAGGGCAGTTTGATCAAAACAGCGTTCTGCTGGTCTTGGTTGTCAGCTGCAAACATGATAAAATTCAAAATAGGCCATTTGGATTGTCGGGGTCACCACTGTAGAGGCCCACGCGTTGTATAAACACTCCGTTTAATAATTAAGCGATACCGCCCCGTCGCTTCCGCACGCATCAAGTTAATATTTAAGTATTACCGTGCCGTCGCTCGTGCACACACACGAGTTAAACTCCAACCGCAAAATCCTTTGTTCTCTAATCCCACGATTAGATCTGGGCCCGCCCCCCCCCCCCCCCCCCCCCCCCCCCGACTGCGTGATTGGTCGGCCCAGATCACGCCCGGTCCATGCAAAAGTTCGAGCCCGCCCAACCAAAATACCAATATTTTGTTCAATACCAAAGTTCAATACCAAAATGGCTCAGCCCGCCACAGGTTAACAATTCTGAAGTTGGTTCTGGCATAAGGGAGATACAAACACATTAAACTATTACTTTATTTTGTTAGCTTTCTTACTATTTCCACATATTTCAACTCTGACTGAATCCACTGTGCAGAAATACTTCAACTCACAGCTATGCTAAATTATGTACTAATTAATGTATTGGATGCGTGATTATATTTGATGCATAAAGCATTGGCACCATATCATGCAGCAGAACTTTGTATCAAAAGCACTCAAAGTTCTGTTCAGGTAATTAAAGTGTTTTTGGCAATTGTTTACCATCACTCATGCCTTAGCAGCTCTGGTTCCCTTGCTTATGCTTTTGAACATTAAGATTATCTTTATGGTCTAGTACTTCAACTGCCACAATGATGGTTGGCAAATAAACAAAAATTCCTCTATCAGTGGAGTTCACCCAATTGGTTGCATAAGAAATTCCCAAACTCTTTAACATTGACTGGTTCTCCTAATGATCTGACAGTTTCAAGAGTGTAAAACTGGAATGCTTTCCCATCATTTTGTTGGAAAAAATACCATTCGATATTTTGTGTTTGAAAGGAAAAACTGGAGGAAGTAATAAATCAATATCAGATTGGCAACATATACAATATTCAAACCTTAAGACAGACACAAAAGGCTGGAGTAACTCGGCAGGTCAGGCAACATCTCTGCAGAAAAGAAATAGGTGAGATGCTGTCTGACCTGCTGAGTTATTACAGCCATTTGTGTCTGTCCTTGGTTTTAAACCAGCATCTGCAGTTCCTCCCTACACACTTAATAACCTAAGATTTGTATTTCACGATTTTTTATTTCATTTAGAGATTATGTTGTCACTAGCAACATCAATATAAATTGGCCATTCTCAATTGTCTTGGACTTTGGTTTACCTGATTAGTCTATGTCTGGAGTACCTCATGTCATTTTGGACACCACATGCTGGACAGGATATTACTGGCCTTGGCGGGAATTCATCACAGATTATGCAGAAGTATACTAGGTTAAATTGCATGGATTATATTTTGTTTTCTCAACATCCGAACTGCTCCATCAATATTGACAGAATCCAATCTGCAGCGGCTCACATATAAGATCAGTGTTTTTGTGTACTTGCCTTCTAATGCTCCATGGAGCTTACTGGTGTCTTCGTTCATGATTGTGTGGTATGTTAATTCCTGCTATTGAGATTTGTAAAACTATGAAGGGAATTGACAGGATATTCTGGATACAAATGCGTTCTGGTTGTGAGATAACCCAAAACTAAAGATTATGAATATAACACAGTCTTGAAAAAAATCCAATGAGGGACTTAAAAGAAACGTCCTTAAAACAAAAAGCTCAGGATTAATCAGGTTACAATTTGTAATGAAAAATAGACCTAAAATGATTTCCAGATGTTGTTGAATTTATATTGGTTTGGTTTGGTTTGTGAGGTGCGATCTAGAAAGAAAAGAAAAACAAGCCTCTGAATTTCTTGATCCATTGCTGTTCATTTATTTTAGCAGTGACATGCTAGGGGGCGCCGGAGGAGGGAGATGGCGGCTCTGTCGGCAGTCTGTTCGTTTTTTTCATCCTTTTTGTTATTTTTAGCATTTGTTTAAAGTTTGTTTTAATGTTCTTCTGCTTGTTTTATGTGGGGGAGGGGGAAACTTTTTTTTCAGGTTCTTACCTTCCCGGAGATGTGATCAAGTTTCGGATCACATTCTCCGGGCTCTGCGGCCTACCATCGCTGGAGCGGGAAGCCGCCTCCGACTGTCGTGAGCCCCACCGCTGGGCGCGGACTTACCATTGGAGCGGATCCCTTGCCTGGGATCGCTCCCACCGCGGTCTGCGGACTTACCATCAAGGGCTCACAGTCTCGGGAGAAGCTAGTCTGGAGCTCCAATGCCACAGAAGGTTCGTCCAGCCCCGACACGAGGTTTGATCGCCCGGAGCAGGGGAGCTTACATCCCCCTGATGCAGGAGCTGAACGCCTCAACGCGGAGGGCCCGAACGCCTCCGGCTATGGGAGTCAAGATCATCCCGTCAACGGGGGGCTCAAGGCCCCCAACCAAGGAAGAACAACAAGGGAAGGACTTGAACTTTATTTTCACCTTCCATCACAGTGAGGAATGTGTAGGAGTCACTGTGATGGATGTTTATGTTAAAATGTGTTTTTGAGTCTGTTGCTTTTTAAAAAATTGTATGACTGACCTGGCCAGTGAATTTCACTACACCATTGGTGTATGTGACAATAATTGAACCTTATGAACATGCATTTCCATAGTTTTAATAATAATAATAATAATAATAATAAATTTTATTTATGGGCGCCTTTCAAGAGTCTCAAGGACACCTTACAAAAATTTAGCAGGTAGAGGAAAAAAATGTAAGGGGAATGAAATAAATAGTAGAGACATGACTAGTACACAAAGTAAAGACAGAATTCAATACAAAACACAATATGAGGCAATTAATGCACAGGGAGGGGGACGTGGGGCTAAGGATAGGCAGAGGTGAAGAGATGGGTCTTGAGGCGGGACTGGAAGATGGTGAGGGACACAGAATTGCGGATCAGTTGGGGGAGGGAGTTCCAGAGCCTGGGAGCTGCCCTGGAGAAGGCTCTGTCCCCAAAACTGCGGAGGTTGGACTTGTAGATGGAGAGGAGACCGGCTGATGTGGATCTGAGGGACCGTGAGGGTTGGTAGGGGGAGAGGAGGTCAGTGAGATATGGGGGGGCCAGATGGTGGAGGGCTTTGTAGGTGAGGATCAGGATTTTGTAGTTGATCCGGTGGGAGATGGGAAGCCAGTGAAGTTGTTTGAGGACTGGAGTGATGTGATGCCAGGATTTGGTGTGGGTAATGAGTCGGGCGGCTGCGTTCTGGACCAGTTGGAGTCGGTTGATGTAGGTGGAGCTGATGCCAAGGAGAAGTGAGTTGCAGTAGTCCAGTCGGGAGGAGATGAAGGCATGGATGAGTCTTTCAGCAACGGGAGGTGTGAGAGAGGGTCTGAGTTTGGCGATGTTGCGGAGATGAAAGAAGGAGGTTTTAATGACATGGCGGATGTGAGGCTCAAGGGAGAGGGTGGAATCAAAGATCACGCCAAGGTTGCGGGCCTGGGGAGATGGGGAGACAGTGGTGCCGTAGATGGTGAGAGTGTGGTTATTGATTTTGCTGAGTGTGGCTTTGGAGACTATGAGGAGGAATTCTGACTTATCGCTGTTGAGTTTGAGGAAATTATGTTGCATCAAGGTTTTTATAGCTGACAAACAGGATTTGATATGGGAGAGGGGGGGGGTTGTGGGGGGATTTGGTGCCGAGGTAGATCTGGGTGTCATCAGCGTAACAGTGGAAGTCCAGGTTGAAGTGGCGGAGTATCTGACCAAGGGGGAGGATGTAGATGATGAAGAGGAGGGGGCCGAGTACGGATCCTTGGGGAACGCCTTGAGTGACTGTGGCTGTAGCAGAGGTGTGGTTGTGGAGAGAGATGAAGTGGGATCTGTTGGAAAGGTAGGATCTGTAATCACATAATTTACCAGACTGAGTGATTATTTGAACTTCAAAATAAACTTTGGCAGAAGCCTAGCAAAGGTGATGTCAGATTCCAAGGTAGATTTATAATTCTACCTTTTTCTTGTTTTAATCATTTTGTATATGGACACTACTATTAAATCTTAGTCTGTGAGTCTTTAACCCCTTTAATGGATAGGAGGATATAAGGTAAGAAGTAGTTTAGTTCACCAGCATATTTTATATGTCTATTTACCAGAACGGATTTGTATCCCTCTTTCTGCTGAGTTTGTGCTATTGTTAATCCTATCTGCAGGTATAATTATTTAATGACAAGAAATCCATAAGATGCTTTTGGGCATTGTAACAATATTATTTAGTGGAAAATCAGCGGGGAAAAAAACAATAAATTCTGTTGTTTGTTAAAAGGAGCTGGATTGAAGTTTTGATGATTTAAACTCACCATTGAAGTTATTGCAAACACCTGTGGCTTGCAGCCAGCCTTTTCCCAATGCCTTTCTATTACTCTCCCCATCACCACACTCCTCAACCTGCACACTGCCATGGGAATCTAATTGATCTACCGATAATTGTGACTAGCAAGAAATAAATGATGCTAAAATTGAAAACATTGCTGGGATCAGCAGTGCAGTCCGTGTGCAAAAAGCACCATTCCACCAGTGTATGGTGCAAAGGGAAATATCAGCTATGATTTTCAACTAATGTTCCTGTTGGGCAGGTATGTATTCATCCTTGAATCTCTTTTGCTGCCAACATAGTAATCTCTTTAACAGTGCTTGATATAAATAATTTCAGAAGTCTAGTGTCAAGCAAGCAAGCAACATTGCTTGCCCAACAGATGACCAAGTGCAGCAATGCCTTCAGTGCTGGGGATGTTGGCATAGGGGAGAACACTTGTTGATTCACTTGCCTTTCAAGTGAATGTGGAATATTTTATGGCGTAGAGTTGCTATCTATCCAGTGCCTTCAGATGCTTGCTATAGGTATTCAAGGTCTTAGAAGCATCTAAGAGGACAGGAATGACCGCTGCCACTAGTTTTGCATTAGTTCCTCATTTGATCAAAGACAGTGCTGGTGAATTTCGTTACTGATCCAAACAATTCAATATCCAATTTCCTACCGCTCCCTGGATCCAATGTGAGCTAACCTTCAAGAACAACCAGTATGTCTACTGTCCTTCTCTCATCGACCTTCTTGGCTACGTCTTTAAAAAACTATAGTCTATAGCAGTGCTACCCAAAATGGTGGACCGGTACCGGTACGCGGACCATCAGTTGCCGGTACGCGGCGAGTTTCCAGAAAAGAAAGAAAGGATAGCACCTTCAGAGATCATACTTTTGTTTAATTAAGAAAAGAGTCAAAACGTAGGAAATTTATCTGTCATAATTATAATCAAAGTTCTCTCTCTTTCTCTCTCTCTTCCTGAGCTTAGTGAAATTGCTCTGAAAACCCTTCTCCCATTTCCTTCAACTTACCTCTGCGAGACTGGCTTCTCAACCATGAGTGTCATTAAAACAAAGTACAGGAATACTATGGATATTCATTCTCCATTGCGCGTGGCACTGTCCTCAATTGAACCTCGACTGGATAAGCTGACAGAGAAGAAGCAGGCTCACCTTTCCCATTAGTAAAGAGTATTGTTTTAACATGGCTATTATTGTGGTAATAAAATAATTAGTTTCATTTTTTAGTATTACGATATATTTTCAATTGTTCTGTCTACAATTGAACGTTACCTATTCCTTTCAATCTTTGTGTTAACATCTTTATTCATTGCGGTTTAAAATAACTACAAATTTTGTATATTCTTTAAAATTAACCTACTGTACTTTATTCATTATATATTTTTTATTACTTATATATTATGTGGTAAAATATCTTTGTTAGAAGACTGCTGGTTTAAATTTTTTTTTTTATATTGTAATATTGCATTATTTGCTTACAAACTTTAATATAAGATAAAAACTAATTATCAACTTTTCTTATATTCATTATATATATTGTTTCCTGTATAAATTAATATTACTACGCATATTACCGGTACCTGGCCCATTGGGGAAAAAAATTACCGGTACGCCACATCAGATAGTTTGGGAAGCACTGGTCTATAGCATTTCTTTGCAGCCCCTCATCAGTAAAGGCAGAATATTATCTATTACCCATTCTCCAGTCATCTTGCACCTTACCCAGAGCTCACAGTGATGCATATATCTCATTCAGAGCTACAATTTCTTCTCTAGCTTACCACAGTGTTCTTGGATATACGTGAGCAGACCCTGGAGATTTATCTTTCTTCATACATTTTAAGACATTTAGCACCTCTTCTAATGCAGTGCTGACTATCCCCAAGACATCTCCATTAACATTCACAAGTACCCTCGTCTTGTTTTTCTCCATGGTAAAAAGACACAAAATATTCATTGAGGACCTCACCCATCTCCATTGGCTCCTCATATAGATGTCCTCTTTGGTCTTTGAGTGCCCCTATTCTCTCCCTAGTTACTTGTTTTTGGATTCTACTTAATCTTCAATGCCAAAGTTATCGCATGCTTTCTTTTTGCTCTACTGATTTCTTGCCCTTCACTCTAACAAGGACATGAAGACCTTGAACTCTTGCTATCTCACTTTTAAAAGCCTCAAAGTACAAAAAAAAGACAGACATGATATACATTTAATATTACAGCATCTCTGACAGTATTAAGTCCCTCAGCATTCTGAGGATGTTCAGCATAGAATTTGTGCTTAAATCTTAGGAAGGGGAATGGTTTTTTCAGGTATTCTTGCTCTGATGAGAGATAAGCCCCTGTCCCACTTTCACGACCTAATTCTCGGCCTCTGTCGATCTTAAACGACCATAAAAAAAATCACAGCCGCGGTAACCTACGACCTCCTACGACCTTCCATGACTATGTCTACTGCCTCCCACTGCCTCCTACGACCTCCCACGACTATGAAGACCTCTTTCGACCTCCTTCGACTATGTTGAAGACTATCTCGACCATGTACGTTTTACTGCTGTTTACTTTTAAGAAAGGCAGAAGCGGAAGAGCAAGGGTGAAGAGGAAGCACAAGAAGAGGTTTCAATGGGTGAATGGAGATGATGTGATGGACTGTCCCAGTACACCAGATGTCTGGAAGAGAGTGGCGCTGAGTTTTGACAAAAGATTGAACTTTAAGCACGCATGTGGGGCAGTGGATGGCAAGCATGCCTTTCTTGTCCCTGTCCCGGTACACCTCATTTTCCTTTTCGTACAGGATGGCATTCTGCTGGAACCATTCCTCAAGGTCCCGCTCCTGCTGCCTGGTGAAGGTGTAGGGCATAACCTTCCTCCAGTCCTTCCTCACCATCTGCCTCTGATGCTGTGTCAGACACAGGAGAAAGGGCTACTTTGCTGCCTTCAAATGAGGCAGTGAAGGATGGGGTGGTGGTGAGGACATATACTACCACCCTGTTCTCCTCCTCCAGGGATCTCTAATGCAGGGCTACCTCCTCCTGCACTATCACCTACTGTGGCATCACCCCCTGCCACTGCTCCTCTTGGGTGGGCAACACCAGCATGGCCATTTTTCTTTAGGGTTGTGCCCTCCCCCTGCGCTGCTGCCTTTTTGGTGCCATCTCTAAAACGCAAGTCTCCTCTCTGAAAAACTCTCCAGCTATGAATGAACATGCCTTGGAGTGACAGAGGTGACGTTCTGCTGTTTAAATACCTTTTTTTTCTACTAACCTTTTTTTCACCACGGAGCTATTACCTTCGACTACCTCCGATCAATTACGACTACCTACGACTAGCATCACGACCTACCATGGACCTACGTACGAGTAAAAAGTATCGATTTTTTTCCATGCCAACCTTTTTTTTTACTCGTGGACATTTTTTTATCAGGCTAGAAAAAACGCCACGACCTACTTGATGCCTCGAGTACCTACGACTAGCATCACGACCTACTACGACCTCGTGGCGACCATGCTGTGAGTAAGAGTCAACGGCAAACTCGGCAAAGGTCGTGAAAGTGGGACAGAGGCTTTATGCAACCAAGCTGCAGATGATACCTACTTAAATGCTTCACAATGACTCAACATAATTGGTGCTAGGCTACTAGTCCCAGTAGATTACTTTAAATCTCCCTATTTTGCTTAATTGAGCACCATTCATGAAACACGTTTCCCATTATTTTGTCAATATATATTACCTTGCAGTTATTTGTATTTACTTTTGTCTTTCATAGATATGCCCACCTGAAAGTACACTCATTTATTTTTTTTTAAATCTTTGATTGCACTCTGCTGCCTAGCCTGGTTTGAAATTGTTTTGTATGTGAGCCTGGTCAACTTCCATTACGTTTCTGAATGCAGGTCATTTATTTGGGTCAGAAAAAGTGGGAGCTTGAACATTGATCCCTGGGGCATTCAAGTTTGCTCATACCTCCAATCTGTCACCAGTATTCTGACTGGTAGTTGTTTACTTTCTACATTTTCTTATCCAAATACAAACTTTACTTTTCTACCATTATTTTGAGCTTGCCTTTAACATTGAATATTTTGTTTTGGAATTTCAACCATAATATACCAGGCATAAAATGACTTGGTTTGTTGCTTTCTGAAGTTCAACCACAGAATCTACCCCTTCTGAACTCTGGCTGCTCTTTACTGGAATAATTTCAAAAGGAAAATTTCCAGCTGATGTTCAAATCTGTTATTTTGCCAATTTCCAATGTAGTGTTAATGATTCTCAGTTTAAAAAAAAAATCACCTTTACTTAAGAACGGGTGCTTTATCGACTTGTTTTCATTCCACAGAAATCTATCCTGTATTTACCTGTCACAACATAATAGTTTCACACCCAGTTTCAATACCTCAACATGTATATAAAATCCATCTCTGGAGATTTATTGGTTTGACTTTCATCCAAAGTTTACTCTACTGTTTGTGACACCCAAGGATGTACACCTGACTTGATGTCAGGCTGCAGCTGGTGCCACTTTTGTTTTTACTATTATTTGACCGCACATGCCACATTTCATCACCATCTGAACGAGTGTGTAGGGCAACATTACCCCAAAGGGAAGCAGTGAACCTTACAAGGGCAATCACAACAAGCTGCCTTTAATCACAAAATAGCTTCTCACCAGCTGCAACAAGGGCAGAGTTGGATGAGGGCCTATCCCCTCAGCTAGTAACAGGATATACCACTGAGACAATTTTTTTAAACATTACTAAAATCATCCTAATACTGTTTGCCTATATATATATATATAAATGTGTGATTTGTTATAAAATATGTTTTCTGTTTTCGATTTCATTGCTGCATTATGTTTAGCAATTAATTAATTCAATGCCATGGTTATGACACTACAGGATTAAACCCTAGTGACCTGGACTAATGATCTGAAGAAAATTAGGTTGAATAGAAGATTAAGATGCATGGGATCCATGATGATTTGGTAGTTTCGATTCAGAACCAGTCTACCCATAGAAGATAGAGGGTAATGGAGAGGTGTCATTCTGGCTGTTGGTCTGTTAAAAGTGGAGTTCTGCAGGAATCAATGCTGGGACAATTTTGTTTGTGATATATATATATATAAATGACGGACAAAAATGTAGATGGTTGGTTGGTAACTTGTTGACAACACAGAAATTAATAGAGTTGCAGACATTGAAGGCTGTCAAAGGATATAACAAGATGGTGAACATTTTTAGATTTGGGTGGAGAAATGACAGATGGAGTTTAATTTGGACAAGGTCATAAGTGGTAGGAACAGAATTAGGCTGATCTATCTCTTCCTCCTAACCCCATTCTCATGCCTTCTTCCCATAATCTCTGATACCCATGAGTGTGAGGTGTTACATTTTGGGAGGTCAAATGTAAGAGGAAAGTAATAAGTTAATGGAGGATCCTTAACAGCACAGATGCAAAAGGGATCGTGGGGTCCCCATCCATAACTAAATGAAAGGAGCAGCACAAGTAGATAGAGAAAGTATATGATATGCCTTGGTTAGTTGAGCCATTGAATGTAACAGTCACAAAGTCATGTGGCAGTTTAATAAAACGTTGGTTAGGTCACATTTGGAGTTTGCATTTGTGGTTGTTCCAAACAGAAAGAATTGGAAGCTTTGGAGAAAGTGCAGAAGATGTTCACCAGGGTGCTGCATGGATTAGAAGATATTAACTATAAGGAAAGGTTGGACAAATTTGGCTTATTATTGGTTGCTGAGGTGCGTTCTGATAAAAGGTTGTAAAATGTTTGGAAACCTAGATAGGATTTTTTCCTCGGATGGAAGTCTCAAATACTGGAGGGAATTGGTTTAAGGTGAGAGGAGGAGCTCCCCGACAGTCTTTTCAGGTGAGGCAGAGGTCCACTTGCACCTCCTCCAATCTCATCTACTGTATCTGCTGTTCTAGGTGTCAACTTCTGTACATCGGCGAGACCAAGCGCAGGCTCGGCGATCGTTTCGCTGAACACCTCCGCTCAGTCCGCATTAACCTACCTGATCTCCCAGTTGCTCAGCACTTTAACTCCCCCTCCCATTCCCAATCTGACATTTCTGTTCTGGGCCTCCTCCATTGTCAGAGTGAGGCCCAGCACAAATTGGAGGAACAGCACCTCATATTTCGCTTGGGTAGCTTACACCCCAGCGGTATGAACATTGACTTCTCTAACTTCAAATAGCCCTTGTTTTCCCTCTCTCTCCATCCCCTCCCCCTTCCCAGTTCTCCCACCAGTCTTACTGTCTCTGACTACATTCTATCTCTGTCCCACCCACTCCCCTGACATCAGTCTGAAGAAGGGTCTCGACCCGAAACGTCACCCATTCCTTCTCTCCAGAGATGCTGCCTGTCCTGTTGAGTTACTCCAGCATTTTGTGCATACCAAAGTTTAAAGGAGATGTGCAGGGCAAGTTTTGTTTAACACAGAGAATGATAGGTCCTGGAATCTGCTGCAGGAGTGGTGGAGATGCAGACATGATAGTGGCATTTAAGAGGCTTTTATATGGGCACATGAACATGCAGGGAATGGAGGGATATGGACCATGTGGAGGTAGACTGGATTACTTTAATTTGGCATCACGTTCATCACAGATATGACAATACTGTAGCAGGGATATTTAAATGTATTTAATAATATTTTAATTAAAATCTAGAAACTACTTGATTAGTGTAAAAACCCACCTGGTTCACAAATGTGTTTCAGTGAAGGAAATCTGCCTTCCTTACCCAATCTTCCTTACTCCAGATGCACAGGAGTGAAAGTCTAGTCATCTATTCTTGATATTATGTACTAGCATTGCCAAGACCCTACTGCCAGCATATTGGGAAGTTACCATTGACCAGAAACTCAAATGGACTAGCCAGGAATATACTGTAGCTACGTTCTCGACCCGAAACATTGCCTATTTCCTTCGCTCCATAGATGCTGCCTCACCCGCTGAGTTTCTCCAGCATTTTTGTCTACTGTAGCTACAAGAACAGGTCACGGGTTGGGTATCCTGACGTGAATGACTCATCTCCTGACAGGCCAAAGCTTTTATGCAATCTACAAGGCACAAGTCAGGAACATGATGGAATACTTTCACTTGTCTAAATTAGTGTAGCCCCAGCAATTCTCAAGAATCTTCAAGAGTTCAAGAGAGGTTGGCGCCGACCTGTAGGGGGTATGGCTGCCTAGCCTGCAGCTGTCTGTTTTTCATTTATTTTTTCTTATTTTTAGTTAGTTTAGTGTTTTGTTTTTAAGGAGTTCTAGCTTTTTTATGTGTGGGGGAGGGGGGGGGGGGAAGGGGGAAACTAATTTTCAGGGTCCCTACCTGGTCGGAGATGCAGCTTTTCTCCGGGCTCCACTTTCGACCCGTCCTCGCGGCCTACCAGCGGGCCTGGAGTGGCATTTCCTGAGGGGACCGCCCGGAGCCTCGGCATCGGCAGCGGCGGCGGCTGCGGAGCTGCGGGTCCGAGGAGCGAGGGGACCGCCCGGAGCCTCGGCATCGGCGGCGGCATCGGCGGCGGCGGAGCTGCGGGTGTGAGGACGGCGGTGCAGCGCTGGAGCGCCATTGCGGGGCGGGCGGTGCCTTGCCCGGGTCGCCGCGCAGGAACTCCGGTGAGCTGGGACCGGCGTTAAAAACATCGCGGAGCTGCGGGCGACGGCGCTGAAACTTTCCATCGGGAGCCTGGGATCTCGCGACGAGATCGCCAGTTGAGCTCCATTCGGCACGGCCTTGTCGGCTCCGGAAGCCACGGTCTCGAGTAGGGAGGCGGCCGTTCCAGAGTTCCCAGGCCGCTGAGAGGACTCTCCCGACGCCGGAACATCATCACCCGGCGAGGACGGCCTGGAACATCGGGCCTCCGTAGAGGCAACTGTGGAGGCCTCAATAGGCCCGACTGTGGGTGGACATTGGGGATGGGACTGGACTTTGTGCCTTCCCCCATAATGGGAACCATTGTGGGGGGATGTTTTTATGTTAAAGCTATTTATTATTGTTATGTTTGTATTCTTTCTTATGTGCTGCATTGGCAAAAGGAATTTCACTACATCTAGGTGTATGTGACAATAAATCAACCTTTGAACCTTTGAACCTTTGAGGTTATTGTCATGTGTCCCTGATAGGACAATGAAATTCTTGCTTTGCTTCAGCACAACAGAACATAATAGGCATTGACTACAAAACACATGAATAAATAAACTGATAAAAGTGCAAATAACAGATAATGGGTTATTAATGTTCAGAGTTTTGTCCGAGCCAGGTTCTTGATGGCTGTGGGGAAGTAGCTATTCCTGAACCGGGTTGTTGCAGTCTTCAGGATCCTGTATCTTCTACCTGAAGGTAGCAGGGAGATGAGTGTGTGGCCAGGATGGTGTGGGTCTTTGATGATACTGCAAAGCAGTCCTCTTGATTGATACTCCATCCACTACCTTAAACATTCATTCATGAACAGTGGCTGCAGAGTATGTAATCTATAAAATGCATTGTAGTTACTTGCCCAGACTACTTCAATTGCACCTGCACCACCAAGAAAGACAAAGGCAGTAAACACATCGGCACACACTGCCTGCAAGTTCTTTCCACGATGCCCACCATCTTGACCTGAAGAAGGGTTTCGGCCCGAAACGTCGCCTATTTCCTTCGCTCCATAGATGCTGCTGCACCCGCTGAGTTCCTCCAGCAATTTTGTGTACCTTTGACCTGGAAATATATCCTTTATCACAGTGGGACCTAAATCCTGGAATTCCCCTGTCCAAAAATGCAGCAGAAGTATCTCCACCAGAATGACTACAGAGGTCTAAGAAAGTAGCACACCACCAGCTATACAAGGGTAGTTATGGGCCTGTCCCACTTATGCGACTTTTTCTTGTTGAAAATTCAGCGGCGACCAGAAAGACGCTACGACTCTTAGGGCAACTTTGAAGAGACTACTCACGACCATACAGGCGACACCCTGGCGACATGTCGCGGGATGAAGCCTGTATGGTCGTCAGTAGTCGCCCAAAGAGTCATACCTTGTTCTGGTCGGCGTTGGATTTTTAACATGTTGAAAATTTTCAGCGACCTGCTGCGACGGACGGGTGCCGGCAAGTCGCCGAAAAAATCGTGTATCTTGAACTAATGTTGAAGCAGGATTAATGTTAGGCAATTAATGCTGGTCTTGCCATGACAGCCAGATCCTTAAAAAAAAATAGTCCTGTGCGCTTACAAGGTATCATAAAATTGAACTTATAAGGAAAAGGCTTGGAAAGTTCTGAAGAATGATAGGCTGCCTGAGAATTAGGATTAGGAGAATTTTAGAAACCAGAAAACGATGGCAAAAATATTCACAAAGAGTGAGCAAATAAAACATGGGAGTAAACTGGTATGAAAGTTAAAAAAATTGTAAGGACTTCTGAAAGAATGTAGCAAGGAAGAAAGTAGAAAAAGTAAACATTGGCCTGTTTTAGATTATTATTGTAACGTGTGCCAAGATACAGTGAAAAACTATTGTTTGCATACTATCCAGGATAGAATGACTACATGAATACATTCAAGCTGTTCACAGTGAAAAGACAAAGGGTACAACATTTAGTGCAAAGCTTTAGTGCATCTTAGGTGAAATATGGAAATTAATATTATAAATAAGGAAATGGCAGATATATTTTACAAATATTTTGCATCTTCACAGTAAATAGTACTGACTACGTGCCAGAACCAAGAGACATACGTAAAATAATATCAATGTAAAAATTACCATGTAAATACTAACGGGAATAAGAACTGATATTTTCCTTCATCCTGATGCTAAGCATTTTCAGATTCTAAAATCGGTGATTGCAGAGATATTAGGTATATTAGTGAACTTCCAAAATGTGTTTGATTCTGAAGACGTGACTGTGAATTAGAAAACAACAAATGTGTTATACAAGAAAGGAAAGAGAAAGGAAACTGGGAATTATAAAGCAATTAGCCTAACATCAGTCATCAAGAAACTGCTAGAATCTATTACAGGTCCATCACTAATTTTCCGGCAACTGATGATCCGGCACCTCCTTTAATCTGGTCAAAATTACGAGAGCGTACTCGAAATCCCCCCCCTCCCGGGCGTCCCCCCAAAAATGTGCCACCTAGACTGGGTGAGGCGGCCGATCTCAACCTCATCAGTACTTCTGCAGCCGATTTCCGATCAGCAGGTCAAATTTGTCTCCTTTGGCCAGGGCTCTGGAACTTTGACCTGGCCGGAGCCAGAGGATTTGTTCCCATTGCCAACTTCCTTCGGCAACCTAGGCGGGCTGTTGTAGTACTGTTCAACTCCTCATGGGGGCCGTGAGCTCTGTTGGTCTGGTAAAAGGGATAATTTGGTAATAGGCCTTTTTCACGGGGCGACTTGATGCAAGAGTTAACCAGAGTTTAACATCGTAGGAACCTCGTGCGATAACAGTACGGCATTCGTGGACCACCGTGGACCACCGTGGCGCTAACGGCAGGTAATCGTGTAACTTGGTGACTCGGGAGAAAATTCAAGCAAGCTTGAATTTCTCCAAGAGTGACTTGTACACTTGTGGTTGAGCATTGCAACTTTATATGAACGTAGTGGCCAGTGCGATATCCGTGCGATATCCGTAATAACTCTTGCGGTTACCGTGGGAACTCCTGCGAACGGTAAACCCGGAAGCTGGACAGAGGGGACAGAAGGTGAGTAAAAAAGGTGTTCTCAATATCCTTTAACTGGCGAAAACTTTGGAACTAGTCGTTCGGTGCGAGTTGATTAAAAAGTGTTTGGAAATTTCAAATTTCAAATCAAATGTCTCTCAAACCTGCTGATTGTATCTGATTCCACTTTTCATAGCAAGTTCCACTTTTCGACACAAAATGCTTGAATAACTCAGGCAGGAAGCATCTCTGGAGAACATGGATAGGTGACGTTTCGGTTCCAGCTGGGAAAGAGGAGGCAGGATCAAGCGTGGCAGGTGTCGGAAGGAACTGCAGATGCTGCTTTAAATCGAAGATACACAAAATGCTGGAGTAATTCAGCGAGTTACTCCAGCATTTTAATCTCTGGATGGAAGGAATGGGTTTCCCAAACTCACCCATTCCTTAAACCCATTCTTTCTCTCCAGAGATGCTGCCTGTTCCTCTGAGTTACACCAGCATTCTGTGTCTATCTCAGGTAATAGATGGACACGGGCGAGGGGGCAGATGGTTTGAACAAAGACCCTAGATTAAAGCATAGTCTGTAAGATAGGATTGTGAAGCATGGGGAAGGAATGTTTGGGGGGGGGAGGAGGGGGGGGGGGGGGTGAGAGGGGTGAGGGGAGGGCTGAAAGAGGGGCGAGTCTAGATGGGCCACAGTGGGGTGGGGTGGGGTGCGGGCGAGGGAAGGGTAAGAAATGGGAGGAGAGAGAGGTTGTTAGAGGTTACCTTGTGGCTAGCATCCGTCCATCCATGAGAGATGATGGTGTGGCTTTAGAAACATAGAAAACAGGTGCAGGAGTAGACCATTTGGCCCTCCGAGCCAGCAGCGCCATTCACTATGATCATGGCTGATCACCCAAAACCAGTACCCCGTCCTGCCTTCTCCCCATCTCCCCTGATTCCGTTAGCCCTGAGAGCGAAATCTAACTCTCCCTGATAGTAGGTATGTTGCAAAGCCTACCTGAAGCGTCGTTGAAGATCTGCTGCTGAGGGTGTGCGCGATTTTGGCGCCGTTTAGAGGGGGCGGGTTTAAAACGCGATTTTCTCTAAGCTGTTCCAATCGAAAATGTTCAGCCTAGTTAATTATTAACGAAAAATCGCTGGAAGACCCCGTCGCAAAAGCTATTATTAGGTTTAAAGGCCTTGAATAATAGTTATAGTAGTTTAAAAATCAATCTCTAAACCCGCGACCGCCAGCAACCGCAGGGTCTCATAAAGCAAATAGCAGAAGTTAGGTTGTATATTTTTACATTAAAAAGGGCTTCTAAAGATCCCTTTATACTAAGTTTAATATTGCGAGTAGCTCAATTTGGGCCCATTATATCCCGCAGTATTTTTCTCGGCATTTGGGGCACAAATCTACCGCAATGTGAACGTTCTAAACCAGCGCGTTCCACAGGGACCCACTGGAAAGCTGATTTAAATGGGCATTTATTTACAGCAATTAAACACTAAATTCCTTCCATTTGGCCTATAAATGAATGTAAATGAGATTTAAAAATCATGTTTTATTGTGAATTATTTGTGAATATTATTTGGACATTTAGGCTATTTAAAAATGTTAATCATTTATTAAGAAATGGATAGATGTTTAGATCTAGTAATTGAAGTCTGAAATTAGCTACAATTAGGTAACTAACTAATTATATGCTTTAATTTCAGGTCATCCAAGTAAGATTATTTTATATTTGTTTCAGAATGCTTCAATCTATGATAACTGAAAATTTCATTCAGTTCTCTTAATTTTTAAGAAAGTTATGGGCTTTTGACTGTTCACGATCACAGCTTTTTTGTTATGTCCATAGAAAATCAATAGGGAACAAGATGCTCATTTCCCAGTATGAAAATGGCCATAACTTTTTAAATACTTGAGATATGAAAGTGAATTAGGTGTCAAATTAAACTTATTTTTATGCTTTATCTGATGGGATAAATTACAGACTTGATTTTTAAAATCTCAAAATTTTGTAACATTGCTACTGATAGGAGTAGAATGAGGCCATTCGGCCTATCAAGTCTACGCCATTCAATCATGGCTGATCTATCTCTCCCTCATACCCCATTCTCCTGCCTTCTCCCCATAACCTGTGACACCCGCACTAATCTCTGGGTTAGGCAGCAACTCCACTATTGTGCCGCAGTGCCGTTCCAAAATTCCCTGTCTGCGTGTGTTTTAATATCCCAGCCCAGCTTTAAACCTGGGAATGGGAAGGGTGATTTTACAGAAAATAGAACAATACAGGAGGGGACCAGTAAATGGTCAATTAGGGGAGGGCACCAGTAAATGGGGAATTAGAGGAGCGCACCAGTAAATGGGGAATTAGAGGAGCGCACCAGTAAATGGGGAATTAGAGGAGCGCACCAGTAAATGGGGAATTAGGGGAGCGCACCAGTAAATGGGGAATTGGGGGAGTAAATGGAGAATTAGGACAGCAGCAGTGATAGTCATTGATTGTGTTATGTTATGCACGGATATTACACTGGTGTGAACTTGTATAATACGCTGTGCAGCAAAACTGGACCATGAGTTTAAGATCAAAGTTTTGCGTGTAAATTGATATGACTGATAGACACAAAATGGACCCTTCTTCAGACTCTCTCCAGAGATGCTGCCTGTCCCGCTGAGGTACTCCAGCTTTTTGTGTCAATCTTCGACAGATTGGGTTTGCTGTAAATGTCTGTATGTTAATATGTGTGTCTTTTCCTCTTGGGCATTACTTTGTTTCTGTTAGTGGCTCCACCTTTTATGATAGCCTGAAGTGTGATAAAGCTTTTACCTCAGCAGTTTGATTGTCAGTGCTTGTTTACCTCATTGTTAAATAAATATATTTTTTACTATCAGCTTGATGTCTGCAATTCTTCATTAACACATCACTACAAGATGAATGTCTCTAATGTTATAATCCCTCTCATGCTGAAACACAAAATAGTTGAAGGGAGGTGATATAATCACATTTTCATTAATTTTCATTTTTGAGTGTTCAGGTCCATCAATTGTTGAGCTATTTAAACGTTTGAAAGTTTCACCTCTCGGTAGAAAATAAAATAAGCCAATCAGCACGGTAAATGTGAGACAAAGTCTTTATTCCTATTTGACAATATAAAAAGACGACTTCTTGCACATATTGAGAGAAGGTGCATCACACCAAACATTTGTCTATAAAAGGGCCTCGCAAACACGAAAATCAACAAATGAGGCACGCTAGATTATTTTAAACACATTATATTCATTAACCTCCGCAACAAGCCTAAACTCAGGCATTAAAGGGACAATGCAATGTGCTAAATGGCAGGTTTTGCGGACGAACATCTTATAGGAAGCACTTTTCAGAGGACAACACTAGAAAGTCAGCTTATTTGCTATGCATTTCTGCTAACATGCAGTAGTGTTCCTGTGGTCGGCTAACCATCAATATAGCTGTCCTGCCACGGCACACTCCCCAATTGTGAATTGTAGTAAGCGCAGAGATGGCCTCTTTGCTCTTTCACACCCAGTGAGACTTCCTCTTAATTCTCTTTTTAATTAATCTCTCCCTTCTGCCTTCACGCAAGCGTCCTCGATGCACATAGTGGGCTGCTGCATACAGCGCGTCAATGAAAAAAAACACCATCCTGTACTCGAAACTACTTAGTATAGTATAGGCATGTCTCCAAATGAGCCAATTCAACCAAGGGAGGATATTTATAGTGTGTGAAAAAAAAAGTGACATCATTTGTGCCACGTGTAGTTCACAATGTTCATTCAAGATTTAACGGGAAAGCTCGGGAGACGGACAAGTCACTCGCACAAATAACGGAAATGCCGAGTACCGTGGGAACTCTTTATCTACACCCCGTTATATCGTGTGATATCGTGCTAGACCACGACCACTTCACTCTGGTTACATCTTGCGTCAAGTCGCCCCGTGAAAAAGCGCTTTAAGGCTCTGGAACCAAGGAATCAGTAGTGGACCTGTATTTAATATGTGTTAACAGATTACTTTAAAAAACCCATAATATAATAATACAGTCAGCTTGGCTTCATGAAACGAAACTTGTGTTTAAACAATTCACTAAAGTTATTTAAAGATTAAAATACATTTATTTCAGAATATAGGAGGAGAGACTAAGAAGAATCCGTGGAATACTGTAATTGGATTTGTGAAAGATATTCAATGATTTGGCAGATAAAAGGTTATTCCACAAACTTAGCTTTTGGTTAGAAGATCTGTTAACAGACCAAAGGCCAAAGAGATAAATCGTCATTTTCAAGCTGGCAAGCTGTGGCTCGTGGAGTAACTCAATACTGGGGCCTCAGATGTTTTAAAATCTATGTTAATGGCAAGTGAAGGGATTGAATGGAATGTTTCCAAATTTACTAATGTTACAAAGGTAGCAGGGTCTTCGACCTGAAATATTAACTTGTTTCTATTTCCAAAGATGCTGCCTGAACTGAGTCTTTTCTGCATTTTCCATGCTTATTTTAGAGTGAAAATAAACTTTGGGTGGAACAGTGATCCACAAAATGTGAGGAACTAAGATGACGTGGAATATAATGTGGGAGGGGGGGGGGGGACTGTGAGGATATTCAATTTGATAAAAAGAATTTAAAAAGGAGACTATAATTTCATTGGTAAAGAGTTTTAAACCAGAGTGTTTAATAGAGAAATCTGATTATCTTCCTAATAGCGCTTTCTCACGGGGCGACTTGACGCAAGAGTTAACCAGAGTTTAACATCGTGGGAACCTCGTGCGATAACAGTACGGCGTTCGTGGACCACCGTGGCGCTAACGGCAGGTAATCGTGTAACTTGGTGACTCGGGAGAAAATTCAAGCAAGCTTGAATTTCTCCAAGAATGACTTGTACACTTGTGGTTGAGCATTGCAACATTATATGAACGTAGTGGCCAGTGCGATATCCGTGCGATATCCGTAATAACTCTTGCGGTTACCGTGGGAACTCCTGCGAACGGTAAACGGAAGCTGGACAGAGGGGACAGAAGGTGAGTAAAAAAGGTGTTCTCAATATCGCCAATGGAACATGTGTCCATCGAGGACGTCCCACCTAATTGTCATTGTTGGAGAATCTTTTTAACAGGAACACTTGCAGAGATGGCTCCCAGAAAAGCTCAAAGAAAGGGGGTAAAGCATGTCAGAAAGGTTTTTGCCATGCAGGAGAATGAGGAGGAGACGCAGCAAGAGAGACAGGTGGAGAGGCAACAGGAGATGCCACAGATAACACTGCCTGTGGGCTCCTTGGAGCAGGGAGAGGGTGAGCAAGGTGGATTTCAGATTGCCTCCCCAGTAGCCATTGTAAGAATAGCCTCTACAGACACTTATATAAAGGGAAGATGGCAGAAGGTAAGGCCATATAACTTCACCAGGGAACAAGAGGGGGAACTTGTAGAATGGTACCAATTTAACGAGATTCTCTACGATAAATCCAGAAAGGATTATAGAAACAGGGAGAGAAAATGGAACCTGCTGGAGACGAAGGCTGTGGAGTATCCCGGGTGCTCATGTGAGTATATATAACGATATATTAGTTCATCAACAGGAGAACCATTTAATGTTATCCAAGATTTAAAAACATACAATGCTATAGATGTAAAAGTGCTGTTTTTGCAGTTAACTTAAACTTCTCTTATAAGTCTGTCTGTGCCCTGCAGCTGCAAAGTAAAAAAGTCGCGGACAGCTTTTACACGCTCTGTGTTTGAAGTTGGAATCATGTCTCTAAGAGCCATAAAAAAAATTATGCATGAGGTCAGGCAATTCTCACTTGTAATGCTTGTCTTAAAAAAGGCCATCTGTATTTACAAACTTGTGCTCAGGTATCCAAGAAGCACAAGAAATAGCACATTAAATGCAGAGGGCAGGCTCTTAAACAGGCCTCTATTTACTGTCCAGAACTTTTAATATAACGGAATACATCCAATGCTTGAAGTTCTATTTAATTCCACCACTCTACTGTAATGCAGATGACCAACTCATGCAATGGTTCACTAATCAGAGGACTATCTATGGAAAGGTCACCGCACTTGGGACCAAAACAGGGTCAGCTGGCAGCACACTGACAGAGAGGAATAGGTGGATCGAGGAGAAGTGGCGGTTCCTATCAGGGCATATTGTGCGTGTAGTGACCAGGACTAGCGCACCCAAGGTACTTTTATTACAGCAAATTTTTGAGGTCATGAGGCTCTGGACACTATGTCTAAATGGTTTTATGTGATTCCTACAGGAACAACACATCATTGACCATGCGTTCGATGATCCTCTGGAAGGGACTTCCACGCCGAGCCCATCCACCAGCCAACAGCACCGCAGTAGGCACATTTCCAGCATCGACCTCACCACACCCGGAGGTGCTGAAGAAGGGACAGATGGAAACAGCATTAAAAGTGTGAGTATATAAACTTGATGCTTATTGGACAATGCACCCACCCAGCATTTTGCTGTTTTTTATATTTGCGCTGTGAATTTTCAGCTCAATAATACTGTTCGAGACGGTATTAAATTGTTGGAGGAAGGATGCCTGAGACCGAACAGCTTTACGCAGAGGGCAGTAGACTTCTGTCAAGCTATTATGGAAGAAGAAATAAATGAAGGACAATGGTATTTTGTATGGAATATGATCAATGGGGCAATCACTATGCGAAATAAAAAGGTATAGATCTATCCAGTCTGAAGAAGGGTTTCGGCCCGAAACGTCGCCTATTTCCTTCGCTCCATAGATGCTGCTGCACCCGCTGAGTTTCCCCAGCAATTTTGTGTACCTTAGATCTATTCTTAATCTTCTTCCCTTCATTCAGCGTTTCTGTTAAAACTCTTTATTTCTCACATCATAAAGCAACATAGTTTTAATGTCTGGTGTTGTCTGTGCAGTTAATGGAAGCACGTGCACCTGAGGCGCAGCGTCCACTGGTTCCTCAGCCTCGCCCGCCTCACTTCTATGACCAGGTATTAACAAATATATGTGCGCTTCCCAAACTTAATTCATAATCTGTCTTCTTTTTATGCATTGACTAAAACATCACTCTGTGATTCGAAAGTATACAGATAGGACATATGGATTGCCGCGTGCAATGGGAGCACATCCACCATTCCGTGCTGAACAGGTAAACAATTGTGTTTTGTGGGATTGAATTTAAAAAATAAAGATTTGCATCCGCATATGGACAACAACTTATTCATGAGTTATGTTAATGAGATTCAAGAAAAGAACTCTAATCTTTAAAAGGGACTTTAATGAAAGGTCCCGCAATTTTATGGTCCTGTGAGAAAATTTTCACATGTACTTCTTAATTTCCTTCTAGAGACACTCACCATCACCACTGATGTTTACAGAGCAGCAGCCTGCTAGAAATCCACCTTTGCTTTTTGTTTACGGAGAGGGCCGTGCACAAACACCATTTCAAGAAGGGGCAGATGGTTTCGCTGACGTCAATGACTCCAGTTAACCCTCGGACGTTGAGAATTATTTATGTGGTGTTTAATTAACCGTTTGAGTTTTAGTTTATTTTAGTTGTTGGCCACTCAACATTTGGTGTGACATCTAGAGTCCTTTATAAATGTCTGTATGTTAATATGTGTGTCTTTTCCTCTTGGGCATTACTTTGTTTCTGTTGATGGCTCCACATTTTATGATAGCCTGAAGTGTGATAAAGCTTTTACCTCAGCAGTTTGATTGTCAGTGCTTGTTTACCTCATTGTTAAATAAATATATTTTTTACTATCAGCTTGATGTCTGCAATTCTTCATTAACACATCACTACAAGATGAATGTCTCTAATGTTATAATCCCTCTCATGCTGAAACACAAAATAGTTGAAGGGAGGTGATATAATCACATTTTCATTAATTTTCATTTTTGAGTGTTCAGGTCCATCAATTGTTGAGCTATTTAAACGTTTGAAAGTTTCACCTCTCGGTAGAAAATAAAATAAGCCAATCAGCACGGTAAATGTGAGACAAAGTCTTTATTCCTATTTGACAATATAAAAAGACGACTTCTTGCACATATTGAGAGAAGGTGCATCACACCAAACATTTGTCTATAAAAGGGCCTCGCAAACACGAAAATCAACAAATGAGGCACGCTAGATTATTTTAAACACATTATATTCATTAACCTCCGCAACAAGCCTAAACTCAGGCATTAAAAGGGACAATGCAATGTGCTAAATGGCAGGTTTTGCGGACGAACATCTTATAGGAAGCACTTTTCAGAGGACAACACTAGAAAGTCAGCTTATTTGCTATGCATTTCTGCTAACATGCAGTAGTGTTCCTGTGGTCGGCTACCCATCAATATAGCTGTCCTGCCACGGCACACTCCCCAATTGTGAATTGTAGTAAGCGCAGAGATGGCCTCTTTGCTCTTTCACACTGTATGTGCCCGAGTTACCTTTGAAACGCTGCAGTGGGACCATTTCCGACTTGGTCGCACCACTTCTCCATGTACCTAGTGTTATTCCCTCTGTGTCACTGTCCACTAGGTCACCGTCCTGGATGGATGTTGCTGATCCTGCAGCTGCACCTCTCATTCGGATCAGGTTGTGCAGAACACATGCTGCATATACTATACTCTCCACATTCTTGGGCTTCTGCTCCATTGTCTTGAGCAAGCATCTAAATCTGTTTGCCAAGATGCCAAAAGAATTTTCTACAACCCTCCTGGCCCTTGACAGCCTGTAATTGAAGATCCTCTGTTCCCTAGTTAGATTCCTCTGTGGATATGGCTTCATAATCCAGGGCCGTAGTGCAAAGGCTTCGTCAGCAACCATCGCATATGGGATGTCCGGGCTGTCTTCTCCTGGCAGAGGTTCTGGATCAGGCATGCCTGCTGTTCCACCTTCCATTTTCTTTCCAAGCCAGGTTTCTTTCCAAATCTGGCCATCACCAACACTTCCAGGTGTGCCCACATCCACATACAGGAAGTTGTAGTTATGATCAACCACCGCCAAGAGTACAATTGAGTGGAATTTCTTGTAATTTAAATAATTTGAGCCACCTCTGGGTGGACAACGAATTGCCACATGCTTGCCATCCAAAGCCCCACATGTGTGAACAAAGTTCCACCTGTTTTCAAACCCCAGCGCCACTCTCTTCCACGCATCTGGTGTACTGGGGCATTCCATCACTTCAGCTGAATACAATTTGATGATCGCCTCACAGGTTTCTCGGACAATACCACAGATGGTGTTGGTGGCGACAAAAAAGTTGTAAGATAGACTTGTATAAGAATCGCCTGAGTCCAAGTAGCGGAGGGTGATTGCTATGCGCAACCCTGGTTCCAGTGCCTTTCTCATTACAGTGTCAGTCTTCTTCAGCAGAGGTCCCAAATTATTCTTCAGCTCATTAAAGAGCTCGGGTGAAATTCTGACAAAGTTTGTGAATGCACTTTTATCCTCTTCGCACAGCACATTAAGCAGTTGATCATATCGTCCAAATTGAGGTCTCCGTTGAAAGATGGGCTTCACCCAGTGAGACTTCCTCTTAATTCTCTTTTTAATTAATCTCACCCTTCTGCCTTCACGCAAGCGTTTTCGATGCACATGTTGCGCTAATGCATACAGCGCGTCAATGAAAATAACAACCAGCCTGTACTCGAACCAACTTTGTATAGGCATGTCTGCAAATGAGCCAATTCTACAAACGGAGGATATTTATATAGTGTGTGAAAAAAAGTGACATCATTTGTGCCACGTGATTAACTACACTACAGTCCACGATGTTCATTCACGATTAACGGGAAAGATCGGGAGACGGACAAGTCACTCGCACAAATGACAGAATTGCCGAGTACCGTGGGAACTCTTTATCTACGCTATATCGTGCGGAACTCGTGCTGAACCACGACCACTTCACTCTGGTGACATCTTGCGTCAGGTCGCACCGTGAGAACCGGCCATTAGACTGCAAGTTGTTAGAAAGATAAAAGGAATGCAAGCCTCCAGTTCAGGGGGAATGGATTATAAGAGTAAAATAATTCTTGCTGCAACTGTACAGAGCTTTGGTAAGACCCGTGCACAGTTTTGGTCGCCTTATTTAAACAATATTTACTTGCTTTGGAGGCAATGCAGGAAATATCACAGGATTGATTCCAAGAATATGTACAATGAGGACAGATTGAGCAGAATGTGCCAGTATTCTCCGCAGTATTGAAGAATTCGAGAGGATCACACTGAAATACTTAAGATTCTGGCAAGGTTTGAGAGGTAAACACTCACGGTTTCCTCTAGAGGGACAATCTGTTGAAACGGGAAAAGGGATGAAGTTCTAACACGAGCCACAGTGTGTACCATCCAAAAAACCAAAACAGGAGATTATTGCATCTTGATCAAAAAGGGTTATAAAGGAAAGATAAAGATAGAAATGTTTAGATAAGGAACTCTAAAGGATGGAGCCTTGGTGACAAAATAAGCAAAATCTACAACGATGGAATCTTCATGCTCAGTCCCTCTGAATCAAGGTTAACTTGCTTCCACTCCAGTTCTGTAGGTACCAAGGTGACTGGTGAGGCCAATATGGGAACTTCTGACTCCTCCACACAGGGGACAGGAGGTGCCTGATTTGGTAGGAAGGTAGTTTGTGAAATGGTGCACTTCTGGCATTTCACTGAGCCTAGTGTGTACCTGATGCATGCACTTGGGCTTCCCAATAACATCCCAAAAGCCATTTCTCCATGTTGAGTGGCCAGGGATTCCAATGAATACGTTGAGATGATGTTTTTTTTTTCAGGGAGGCTTTGAGCACACCCTTGAATCTGGTCATTTGTTCTTCGGACAGAGCTTGAATTAGAATGTGTAGGAAAAAACTGCAGATGCTGGTTTAAATCGAAGGAAGACACAAAATGCTGGAGTAACTCAGCAGGACAGGCAGCATCTCTGGAGAGAAGGAATAGCTGATGTTTCGGGTCTTGACCTGGAACGTCACCCATTCCTTCTCTCCAGAGATGCTGCTGAGTTACTCCAGCATTTTGTGTCTACACTTGAACAAGCAAGTTCCGTATTTTGACTGCTTCTGACTGCACATGCCCAGGTCAAAGGTAACTATGCATAAACAGCCCTGGAAAGCAGTGAAGCAGTGGACCTTGTGTTCAAAAGGGAACTGCAGATGCTGGAATATCGAAGGTACACAAAATTGCTGGGGAAACTCAGCGGGTGCAGCAGCATCTATGGAGCGAAGGAAATAGGCAACGTTTCGGGCCAAAACCCTTCTGAGTTTTTAGCTGTCTCCTCCCACCCTCCCATCTGCCCGCCCTCGGGCTCCTCCTCCTCCTCCCCTTTTCCTTCTTTCTTTCCCCCACCCCCCATCAGTCTGAAGAAGGGTTTCGGCCCGAAACGTCGCCTATTTCCTTCGCTCCATAGATGCTGCTGCACCCGCTGAGTTTCCCCAGCAATTTTGTGTACCTTCAAGCAGTGGACCTTCATTTCTTCTGTTTTTTCCAACTTTGATTCTTCTAGGTAAGAAAATATTACTTTCAAACTATGAAATAGTTGTATTTATTGTTCCTTTGTTAAAAGTTAAGATTTTGTCATTTTTATAGCTTTATTATGCTTTGGTGAGTGAGCGAGATCGTGCTTGTCCGTGGTCGGGTGGGGGATAGGAAGGGTGTAGGGAGGAGAGAGGAGTTAAGGAGGGAGGGACTGAGGGTAGGGGATAGGTGAGGTGAGGGAGGGATTGGGGGAGGGGAGGAGGAGAGGGGAAAGAAGAGGGAGGAGGTGAGGTGGGGGAGAAGGGGGAATGGAGAGGAGGGGGGAGTGGGGGAGGTAGGGAGTGGGAAATAGAGGGAGAGGAGGGCAGTGGGGGAGGTGTGGAGGGAATAAGGGGAAAGGAGTGGGGGAAAGAGGGATAGGAGGGGTTTAGGGAGGTGAGAGGAGTTATGGAGGGTGTGACTGAGGGTAGGGGAAAGGAGGGAGGGAGAGATGAATGAGGGATTGGGGGAGGGGAGGAGGAGAGAGGAAAGAAGAGGGATGGTGAAGAGGAGGGGGAGAGAGTGCTGGGGGTGAATGGAAATGAGCTGCGTTTTCGCAGTTGGGGGCTATGGGTGAGTGGTGGAATATTGCGTTGGGGGAACGGGTTGCATTGGGGGACCAGGCCTCCCGTGTGACAGGGACCCAATGGGTCCCACTTAGTCTAGTTTATTATATAACCAAACCATTGTTGGAACTTATCTTTATTGGATATTTTGCTTTCAAAGGAATAATCACTTTATTTAATGGGGTTTATTGGCTGAAGAATGTAGAACCGTACCACTTTTTTCATCCAATATCAACTGTTAAACACAGAATGTTATCCCACTTTATAAGAAAGGTGGGAGAGAAAACGGGGAATTATACACCAGTTAGCCTGACATCGATGGTGGGGAAGATGCTGGAGTCAATTATAAAAGATGAAATAGCGGCACATTTGGATAGCAGTAACAGGATCGGTCCGAGTCAGCATGGATTTATGAAGGGGAAATCATGCTTGACTAATCTTCTGGAATTTTTTTAAGATGTAACTAGGAAAATGGACATGGGAGAGCCAGTGGATGTAGTGTGCCGGGACTTTCAGAAAGCATTTGATAAGGTCCCACATAGGAGATTAGTGGGCAAAAATTAGAACACATGTTATTGGGGGTAGGGTCATGACATGGATAGAAAATTGGTTGGCAGAGAGGAAACAAAGAGTAGGGATTAACGGGTCCCTTTCAGAATGGCAGGTATTGACTAGTGGGGTACCACAATGCTCAGTGTTGGGACCGCAGCTATTATTAAGGGATTCGACATGCTAGAGGCAGGAAATATGTTCCCGATGTTGGGGGAGTCCAGAACCAGGGGCCACGGTTTAAGAATAAGGGATAGGCCATTTAGAACAGAGACGAGGAAAAGCTTTTTCACCCAGAGAGCTGTGAATCTGTGGAATTCTCTGCCTCCGAAGGCAGTGCAGGCCAATTCTCTGGATGCTTTCAAGAGAGTTAGATAGAGCTCTTAAAGATAGCGGAGTCAAGGGATATGGGGAGAAGGCAGGAACTGGGTACTGATTGTGGATGATCAGCCATGATCACATTGAATGGCGGTGCTGCCTCGAAGGGCCGAATGACTTACTCCTGCACCTATTGTCTATTGTCTATCTATAGAATGAATCTGCACTTCAATCTTGTTGTAAAAATCCTCACAGCACCATAGTTGCGTGCGGGCTATGGTAATATTTAAATAAAGCTTGAGATAAAATTAGGTAAAAACTCATCAATTCTTATGTGCTTTATTGATGCTTCCAAAGCCTTTGATCATGTTAATCATAGAAAGCTGTTTGTTAAATTGAGTCAAAGAGGGGTGCCTAAATACACTGTGAGAATTCTGGCTTACTGGTATGCCCACTAGTAAAATTTGGCAATCGGGTCTCAGCCCCATTTGGGGTTAGCAATTGTGTTAGACAACGGGGAATTTTGTCCCCAGTCCTTTTTAATTTTTATATGGATGATCTGTCCAGGCAATTGAAAGCCTGTAACACTGGATGCATGATTGGTAATACTTTAGTGAATCATATTATGTATGCAGATGATCTTGTGGTCTTTAGTCCATCTAGCGCTGGTCTCCAGCAGCTCTTTACTATATGTTTTGTGCATGGTGTGGAACATATCAAATAGAATGCTGGTAAGAATACTGTTATGATCTGTAGAACCAAAGAGGATAAATGTCTAAAATTTCCTGATTTTAAATTGTCTGACAATAATCTTAGTGTCTGTAATAAGGTAAAATATCTTGGACATTTTATTACAGAACAAATGACAGATGATGAGGATATTTATAGGCAACGTCATATGCTGTATGTACAAGCGAATATTCTCTTACGCAAGTTTGGATAGTGAAGATGTCTCTGTTTAGAGCATATTGTACACCACTCTATACTGCACACCCGTGGTCAAACTACAGAAAAACAAGTTTACAGAGACTTAAAGTAGCTTACAATGATGCCATGAGAATTACTAAAGAAACCTAGATGGTGTAGTGCAAGTGAAATGTTTGTGGCTGCAGGAGTCAGTAGTTTACAAGCTATCCTAAGTAATCAGATGTATAAATTTATTTGCAGGATTAATGATTCCGAAAATGACATTATCTTGATCTTATCAAACATAAGGTTTAGCACTACACGCTACCAATCCCAGCTGTGAAGACATTGGCATAGTTGTCTCTTTGTAGGACACTGATCTCTCTCTTTATTCTGGTTATTAAACCATGTATTGTGTTTTTGTATATAATTTTTGATGCTCATAAGTAATTTACTAAGCTTTTATATGTATTTTATGGTGTTTTTATATGCAATGTATTCTATGTAATGTTTTCTTTTATCTGGACCTTGATTCTGAAAATAAAGTAATAATAATAATAATAATAATAATAATAATAATAATAATAATAATAATAATAATAATAATAATAATAATATAAAATAGTGGACTCAAAACTGATCAAGTTTGGTCATTGTGGAATGCTGTGAAGCAAGAAGCCATACACTCACCAGGTGACGCAGAAATATTTGCGTTTAGTTGATCTTTCACATCTAGGAGGGAGAGGAGTATTCATCTCACTGTTTTGGTTCCTGCATTCTGCTGAATTATAAAGCGTTTAGAGAGAATGTATGAAGAACTGTCATGACCCAACGTTGCTTGTCTATTTCATCCGCTGATGTACCTGACCCACTGAGTTCCTCTAACACTTTGTTTTTGCTAAAGATTCCAGCATTTATAGTTTCTTGTGTCTCCATTTTACAGCTCTACTGCAAAATCTCTTTAAAGCCTACTTACTTTGAAGAAGTCAAACTTTGAGGAAGTTCTCCTCTCTCTGCAGGAATTCTGTGAGACCATTTCTCACTAATCCACTTCAGTGATTCCTGCTGCTTTCCTGCCATTCAACTATATTATGTTCCTACTTGATTCTGTTTTTAATAAAGGATCTCGACCTGAAACATTGTCTGGACATTCGCTCCACAGATGCTGCCACGCTGAATTTCTCCAGTACTTTGTATTTTTTTTGCGAGAAAGTATAGCATCTTTATTAATTGCATAAAATTTCATTGATCACCTCTTGTCCTATCCAACTCAGAGAGGCTTATTATCAGTCACTCCTGACATCATGATCACCATACATCTTAATCGGTGTTCCTCTGTCCCTGTGTCACTCCTCTGCCTCGATCGCCGTCTTATGGTTTCATGCCTAATGCATCCGTTTGTTCAGTTCACTTTGGGTATCATGTTCTGCAACCAATTTCTGATGTATTTCTAATTTCAGTGCTGCTGGATGATCAGTATTCACAGCCACACATACAGCATCTATCCAGTAAATCTCTATGTAATTACCAGGATGCCAACAGCACAATCAGCACATTATTTCATTGCTGTTATGGGGATTCATGCGACATGCAAGTTGGCTGCCACATTTTCTACAGTACAGCAATGATTACATCTAACTTCATGGGCTATGGAGTCAAGTGGTGCTGGCACAATCAAAGGTTTTGAAATGTATTATATGAATGTTGAACCTTGTGCAATACTCCTTTGCTTATTACACACTAGCCTCAGACAGCCTAAACACATTTCATGCTGGTTATTTACAGTTAGCAGGGGATTTAGTGAAAAAGCCCAATGTGCCTTGCACATTTTGTTTCTCTTTATTAACTTCAATCCACTTTTCCCCAAGCTGTTACAAAGAAAGATTAAGCAACATCAACAAATCTATTTTATAGCATTCCAAGCTGCTTCAGAGGAATGTTATGGACAGAATTTCATATTGAACCACTTAAAGAGATGTTAGTGGAAAACAACTAAAGCTTACTTTCATGATTGTTGTTGATCGCCACTCATTTTTGAGTGAGACTTTGTCTATCCATAACATCTGACTTAATATTGCGATGTGGATGGAGATGGCTGATTAGACTAATCTGGTATTGAAAGTTTCTTCTGCACCCGAGAGGTTTAGGGATGGTTTTCACGATTCTCTTTTCCTCTTTGCATCCTCTATACCAGCTAACATATGAATAAGCACTGCTTGTTATGTGGGTACGACAGACACGATGATCCAATGCTTTATTTCATGTTGCAACTTAAAAGGGAGAGAGGTGTGGCTTTTAAGGAAGGAATGCCTGAGTGTGTGGTATCAGCAGAAGGTGGCATATTAATGAGCAATGAATTTCGGGAATATGTGAGAACCCAAAATCGGTGGAGTGCAGATATTTCAGCAGGTAGTGGGGGAAGGAACATGGCCATGGAGGTTTTGAAAGAATTGATGGGAATATATGAAAATCAAAGAGTTGCTTGAACAGAATTGGATGCAGATTGCTGAGCATAGGATGGTGGCTGAGTGGGAAATGGTACTAACTAGGAACTCCGCTTCCCACCTCTTGCAGATCAGACCCTTTCACTGAGCTAGGTCTTCCAGCCAGCTAACTATCCAATGCTTAAAGCACCTAGCAATTTATTATTGTGCCAGCTAGGATCAGATTAATCTATCCAAACAGGGAAATCAAACCTGCGATGTTTGTCATTTCGACCTTTAAACTACCCTGTTTCCAAACTAAATAAAAAAATCGGGATTATTAATTCGGAAAAACAAACCCTAGCACAGGGCTTAGCGCTGGGGAATTTACTGAAAATAGAATTTATTATACTGGTAAAAGTATAGCTATAAACTTAAAATGCATAAGCAATTGTAATTTACTGGGGGAATTAAAAATTATAGATCAGAAAGTTCTGAGTTTACTTTTATTTGCTTCTCCCCAAGTGACGAATAAGGCTTTATCCCTTTTTAATGCAGAGTTTGTTACTCCACCAAAATATTCAGTAGGCTTATGTAATGCATTACAGCTGGACATGGGCTCATGTAGGACATGTAACATCAGTGAACAAATTACTTCCTCTCAACTATTCCCAAGAAATCAGATATATCACAGTATTAAAAAACAGGAAGTTTGAGGGCAAGATATCAATTTTCAGTAAGAACAGATTGTAAAATTGATAGTGGCACAGAGGTGCAGCTAGTAGATACCCCACAGCTCCAGAACCAAATATGACCCCCAGTTGTGTCCAACCACATTTGTTCTATAATTGTATGAATTTGCTCTGGATGCTCCGGTTTCCTCCCATATCCCATAGACATACACATTGGTAGCTTAATTGGCCACTGTAAATTACCCCAAGGACATAAGTGAACAAGAGAATTTGGATGAGTTGATGGGAATGTTGCAGTGAAAATAGGTGGGGCAAGAGGATAACTGTGAGCTAGTATGAACTCAATGGGCCCAAAAGAGCCCTTTCTTTGTCGTAAGAAAAAAAAAATTGCAGTTCTAGACCAGCACGTAACATTACAAAGGCAATTTAAGGACATGCTACCCTATTATGAGGAACATTTAAATTCAGAATAATGTAACATATCACTCATCAGTGCATTGAGATAATATATTCAAGCTTCAACTACTTCCAGCACAAATTTAAATCAAGATCCTTTGGATAAAAGTAATATCCAGTGGGTGTTCATTGGCACACATCCAGACCATGTTGCTAACAATATGAAAAAGATACCTCTACTCACACCATTAGCATACTGTGGACTGCTGTACATTCTGTCAACTGGATATACTGCCAAAGTTCACCCCAGCTTCTTGCCCTGCATTTCTTGGAACAGTGACCACTTTCGTCTTAGACATGGGTAGCAGGTGTATCGGAAGGTTGTGGCATCCTTTGTCATACACTCTACAATTAGGTACTGCCATTACTTGATGCAGCAAGCTGTTACAATCTGGAATGCATTCCCTTCAAAGTGATAGATAATGTAATACCAACTTTGAAGAAGGATATTGGATATGAAAAATTTGGCTTTGTGTTCATTCAAAGTATAGACATCTTTATGGGAAGAAGTTATGCAGAATAGCTGAGTTTGAAAAAAATTACAAGTGCTCCTGAAGATTTTTTTTTTAATGAAAACAGGTTTTATTTGGAATTAAAACATTTTACAAATAGTTAACAATCTATTAACACAAAAATATAATCCACAGAATTAAAGAGAAACTAGGGGAAGAAATTACTTGAACAGTCCAGGCTAGAAAATTGATTATTTGAAGGTGAAATTCTGGAGGCCAATTTTCTGAATACCAATATGAAAGGATATCAGAGATGACATGGACTAGAGGAACATAAATGTGCCCCCCCCCCCCCCCCTCCAAACTTCATGCATGTTTCCTATGTTAAAAATAAATGTTTGCAAGTTTAGTTAGGCCTCTGTGAGACCTTGAACTAAAATGACTTCTCTCTGCCAGTCAGATGTGCTGACCTGCACGTTTTTATACAAACCTTACAAAATGGAGGCATCCAAATGTCGAGGTGACTTAGAAAGTCATTTCCTTTCCCTACAGGTCTTTTGTGGCGAGAAGATTTCCTGAGACAACTTATCTGAGTTTAATTAGTCTGAACCGGCAACAACAATTAATGCTCAGAAAACTAAAAGTGACACGACAGGTATTGTATACTTCAATTTTCCCACCCCATATTATCTCTCAAGGCACAATTTCACAAGCTCCCTTCATTATTACAAATGTATTCAAATGGTATTATTCACAGATGAGACTTTCTGAACAGTGATGACAGCTTGTACATTTGCAAATACAAGTTCTCATCTGCAGTTCTTTCTTAAACATTGTGTCTACTCCACTGCGAAATCTCCTCAAGGTATGTATGTCTACTTTGAAGATGTTCTCATCTGCAGTTCTTTCTTAAACATATCATCAATATACATGGAACTTTCAGTACTAGTTTCTGCAAAGTGATTTGGAAATGGAACTTTAAACCAACATTTATTTCTCTAAGGTAGACAAAAATGCTGGAGAAACTCGGCGGGTGAGGCAGCATCTATGGAGCGAAGGAAATAGGCAATGTTTTGGGTTGAGACCCTTCTTCAGACTGATCTGAAGGGGGGGGGGGGGGGCTGGAAGAAGAAAGGAAGAGGCGGAGACAGTGGGCTGAGGGAGAGCTGAGAAGGGGAGGAGAAAGCAGGGGTGTAAACTGCCCAAGCGAAATATGAGGTGCAGGTGAACCTCTGCTGCACCTGGAAAGACTGCTTGGGTCCTTGAATGGAGTCAAGGGGGGAAGTAAAGCGACAAGTGTAGCATTTCCTACGGTTGCAAGGGAAAGTGCCAGGAGAGAGGATGGTTTTGGGTGGGAAGGGACAAATTGACCAGGGAGTTACGGAGGAAGCAGTACATTATACATTCTCTAATGTATAGTGACACAAACTCTAGTCTGACATATGATTTAGCACATACTGGGAATGGGCCTGAGTCTGGAATTTCAATTATATGAATAGGTGAATTCAAATAATAGCTTCTCAAAAAGGCTAGGACTTTATTCCTTGGAGCATAGGAGCCCGAAGGGTGATCTTATTGAGGTATATAAAATCATGAGGGGAATTGATAGGGTAAATGCACAGTCGTTTACCTAGAGTAGGGGAACCAAGAACCAGAAGACATGGGTTTAAGGTGAGAGGGGAAAGATTTAATAGGAATCCAAAGTTCTATTGCCTTAGCAGGTTCTCTGGATGCTTTCAAGGGAGAGCTAGATAGGGCTCTTAAAAATAGCGGAGTCAGGGGATATGGGGAGAAGGCAGGAACGGGGTACTGATTGGGGATGATCAGCCATGATCACATTGAATAGTGGTGCTGGCTCGAAGGGCCAAATGGCCTACTCCTGCACCTATTGTCTCTAGTCTATTATCAAAGGGCAATGTTTTACACAGAGGGTGGTGGGTATGTAGAATGAGCTGCCAGAAAAGATAGTTGCAGGTTGAGGATGAAACAAAACAGGCTGGGTTAGTGTAGCGTGATAAACCATCATCTAAACTTGCTCATATCCAAGTATTCTTGGATATTGATGTAATCAAAAACCTGTAATGCCCATTGTTTCCTCATTTTTAACATTTACTAATATGTCTAACTAAATTTCTGCATTGGACAGAAAGTCAGGATCAATTCAAGTATTGGACCCATTGTCACCTGAAGTATATTTGTGAGCAGAATTAATAAGCAGTAATTATTCTAACTTCACCACCTTTTCTATGACTAGATGCTTCACACAAGTATGCAGGGAATGGAGGTAGATGGATTATGTGCAGGCAGAAGGGATTAGTTTAAGTAGGTAAGTTCAACACAGACACCAGTCGAAGGGCTTGTGCAATATTATTCCACATTCTGTGTTCTGCATTCTAGTAATCCGTTGTCAAAACCCGTGGTCCATCTTTCAACAATTGTTTTGAATTGGTACTTAATGCAAAGCCCACAGCTTTCTTTAGACTTAAGACTCTGACATCACAGGAACAAACAAATATTGAATAAATGGCATAAAGTGTACTACAGAATATAACAAGTCCATTTGGTACATAAATTCAGGACACCAAGTAAACTGGTGTGCTAGTTTCTCAAAGTGGCTGTGAATGTGATAAATATTGAGAGTTCATTCCTCAATTCAGTGCTCGGGACATGGCAGAGAGAGAAAATTGATAAAAGTGACAGCGGATTTGCTCCTGAGCCTGTCGTTGTTGGAGGCACAATAGAATGGAAATGTTGGAATCAACTGGAGGAACTCACCAGGTCGAGCAGAATTTGCAGTGGAAAGGAATTTCAGACCTGACACAGGCTCGTGATTGAAATATTTCCAATATGTTTCCCCTCGCAAAGATACTGCTCGGCCTACTATGTTCCTCTTGCAGATTAGTTTGCAACTTCAGCCCTTGATGTTGTTGTTGAAATGTTACAGGACCATCTGAAGTGCCAGGGAGACTGCAAGTTTGGATGATAAGTTCAGATGATAAGAATGCAGATCTATATTGATTTTGATAGTCACATTTGAAGACCGGTACTGGTTGAAAGAGACGTTGATATGTGGTGATCTGAAGTACCAGCCAATTAAGTAATTAACACTCAAGATTCCAGGATTAGTGTCCTCTTTAATAAGAAACAGTTTTCAAAGCCAGTATTTTGAGACCGACCATGATTTGGCTGATTGAACTGCTAGACCAACATAGAACAGTAGATGATTTATTTTTAGGAAAATATTATATCTAGCGTATTTATAAATTATGTCTAAGAGACATTACGGAAGACAAATGCTTAAGTACTCAGACCTATTTAGCCCAATACAAATATTTTCATTTTTCAAATTATCCTTGGAGTTAAAAATCCTGCATCTTGGAAGCAATGAGATGTGCTACTGCCAAACTGCCGAGAAGGTCAGTAGTTTGTGGGATTTATAACTGCATTAGCTAAAATGTTATTCCTTCATATGATATAATAAGAAAGTGTATTATAAAGGTTAAAGTATGAAAAATAAACCAACAATTTTGTATCATTTCTGAAGAATTTTACATCCACATAGATTAATATCATACAAATATCACATATTCAAAATACAAACAATAATTAATTTAATTTTATAGTGCATGTTTCATTATTAAAATACGCACTGAATATAAATGTTTACTATTAGTGCCATTTTAAAAAATCAAGTCTAATTTGTCTATTCATGTTCTGAAGCGATGGGATTTTCAGGAAGCAGAAGATGACCTGTAAAAACAATACATATGAGAAACAAATTTTACAAAATAATCTTTATAAATGAATAATCTTCAATGTGGAAAGATGATATGGGGCTGGTTCCATATTACTCTCGGACCGAGAGGGTTTTGCTTCAGCTACAAATTCAGAGACGAGCAGAGGGCTGTAGGACCTGTGCCCATGCTTTATCCTCATGTCTCCATCTATCTAATCAAACCTCTCTCAGTTCAGGCCTCAGCTCCTTTACAGAGAAAACGACAACTTGCACATGTGGCAAGTCTGAAAGGATCCAACATATTTGGCCAGATTTTTTATATTCTTTATACAATATGCAGATCAGAATGATTCACAGTAGTACTTAGGGTAATCTTATCAACATACTATTCATGTTTAACAGAACTTCCTGATTTTCAAAATAAGATTTGAACTACTTCACTGGCATCCACGTTGTGTACTGGACATTTCAAACTGCTTTATTGCAAATTAAGTATCTTTGTTGTGTTGCAATGAAGAGAACCTGGTGATGTTGACTTGCTAATTAGGGTTGTCGTGCTGCTCCAAATATTGGGGACTTCCAAAGGTCATGGGTTTGTGCGATACAAGGAGATATTCAGGACGGGGAGGAGTCCCAGTTTTGCCCATGATGATATCTAATAACCAAGTATGCATAAAAAAACATTCAGCAAGCCCTCTGCCTGCTGAGTCAGGTGGTTAACTTCGCTTATGTGTTTTTGAGGAATTTACGTTGCCGCAGCAGTCAAGCAGCAAGTTTCAATGGTACCGTAGCTGTACTTGCTTATGATAGTTGGGCTATCGAGTTGACCGGAGGACACAAAGCGCCTACTAAGGTATATAAGGTTAAATGGATGGGCATGGAATATTATAGTGTCATAGTCATAGAGTTATACAGCACAGAAAAGGATACTTCAGCTCATAATGACCATCGACCACCTATTTACACATCCATTTTATTCTTATTATCCCTGCAACTTCCACCAGATTCTCCCACCCACCTACAGTATACATTAAGGATAAATTGGCAGTGGGACGAACACCACGTAATCATGGGGAGAAGACGCAATCTGCACACACAGGCAATTGAGGGCAGGATTGAAGATAGGTTGGTGGAGTTGCGAGATAGAAAATCTATTAACTGCTACGGGAAATGTGAGATTATCTACTTTGAATCGAAGAATTTAAAAGCAATGTGTTTATTTTTAAACATTGCAACATTACAAAATAGCACAAAGGAATCTGGAGTCCTGGCACTTCTACCGGTAAATATCAACATGCAAGTAGAGCAAATAAATTGAATGTTGGCCTTCATATGAGGGGTATTCAGTGTTAAAGTATGGAACTGTCGATCCAATGTTACAGGGTGCTAGGAAGACCATATCTGGAGTCACAGTTTTTGATCTCTATACTTAAGGATGTGCTTCTGTGGTAGGCAATGTGAAGAAAATTTACTAAACTGGTTCCAGGGATGAAAGAGTTGATGTGGGAAGCAAAATTGAACATATTGTGCCAATGCTCGATTGAAACTTATAATTGCGAGTGGGAGTTTCCCTCGGTGGGGGTAACGGGAACTAGAGGGCATGGTTTCAGAATTAAATGGGCTTGTGTATCTTCAGAATTTTCTACCACAGAGCGCTGTGGGGGCAGAGTCACTGAATATAGAGATTTAAGCCGCAAGAGAGTTCAGGAGTACGGCAAACTTCAAGTATCCAACAACTTTCATGCTCAACCACAAACTTCCATGGTGCTAATTAAAGTGACACTAGATGAGTAATGGTGACATCCATATCACCGCATTCCCATATCAACAGCAGATGCACCATTTATATTGTGTTTAATCACCTGCAACCTCAAGAGAGCGAAGCAGTGTTGAGTGGAAGATTGGATAAACCCTAATTTTACTAAATGAGAACCTGCTTCTTGTTCCTATGTTAATTTAACGTTGTGGGTTGAGGGAATCTGGAAACTCATGAATCTGAGGAAAATGCTGCAAACTGAGCCAACATCGGATTTTGATATTATCTTTCCTCAAATTAATCCCTGTGCCCAGTTTGCTTATTTGATGGATTAATGAAGTAATGTCTCTTTCACACACATGCATCGACCCAAAGCAATGTAAAACCCATAAACTGTGAGTTGCGAATGCTCTTCTATGCAATGCATCAGGAAAATATTGACTAAACTAATGCAGTAACTATTTCATTCTTCTAAAAGATAGCGATCGTATTACATACCGCTGGTAGGGAGGTGGAGAAGCATCATGCTGCCCAGTCGCCACAAGTGCTTGCTCATAGGAAGGTAGAATTGGCTTTGTGTTTTCAGGAATGGGCATAAGGCTAATGCTATTTTCTTCAGTCCTCCTAATAAAACAAGGGATTAAATGTGTCTAAACATTTTCATCAGCCATGATTTTCTTACCAGAAAGTGCATTTTCGCAGGCATGTTAGGAGGAGCAATAATTATCTTTAGGCTCCATTAACTACAATGAAATAAATCCCATAAACAGTTTCACTTGACCCAATATTGTTGCAAATCACATTGTCAATAGACAGAGTTCTCACAAAATTATTACAGTTGTATATAAAATTAATCAGCTGTGAAAAGTCCTTGATCATTAAGTTTAAATCCTGAATGTAGTTTTTTTTTACAATTGCCAACATGTCTACTTCCGGGTCACACGTTGGAATCGTTCCATTTTCATTTTGGAACACTAGCGTTTCAAAAACCACCATGCTCAACATCACAAACTTCCATGGTGCTAATTGATATTACTGTTGGTGAGTAATAGTGGCATCCATATCACCGCATTTCCAGATCATCAGATGCACCATATAAATTGTGTTTAATCACCTTCAATCTCAAGAGAGTGAAGCCAGGTTAAATGTAGATCTAGATCCCAAGTGAGAATTGGAAACCTATGACATTTGATAAACATTAGTAAAAGACATATACTGATTAACATCAGAGTGTTGAGTGTCGAAAAGTGTCTGTGTGTGTGTTGTTTATGTAGAAAATTGCTCCCAAGACAGTAATCAAATTATTCCCTCCTAAGATTTAATTAGGAAGAAGTATTTCACAAGCTTGGTTTGTATTCCCTCAGCTTTGTACAGTTGATTGGTGATGTCACCGAGGTGTTAAAATTTGGTAAAGAGCTTAATTTCTGTGAAGAGAGGAAGGGGCCTCATGTTGTACCTTTAGAATGGAGATGAGGAGGAATTTCTTTAGCCACAGCCACGGAAGGCAAAACTGGGTATTTTTAAAGGGGAGATTGACACCTTTACTAATCAAGAACCTATCAAAGGTTACAGGGAGAAGGCAGGAGAATGGGAAGGGGAAAAAATAGATCAGCCATGATCAAATGGCAGAGCGGACTCAAATGGCCTGATTCTGCTCCCATATCTTATGATTAGTGCTGAACCAGTCCAAGGTGAAACCAGGTACTTTTTCCCCCCACGCACAATAGAATTTGGAACATTTTAGCACCAAATGGTCTGGATACTTGGGAAGATGGAGGGGTTGGGGTATCTAGTGATATTTTTAATTGAATTTGATAGATTATTGTTATTAATAGCATTAAAAGGTAGGAAGGTACAAAGTAAGTTCATGATACCAATGTACAAATCAGCCATCATTGGATGTCGAGGCCTTTTCCTTCTTTGCATGTATTCAAGATTTTTTTACAGATTTGATGCTTAATAATATACTTGAGATAGCTGCCAACTCTAGCTTGAATGGAAAGTGGGCTTTGTGTTTGGAAATAAAAACATAGTAAACTTATTTCCAAGGTTAATCACTAGAATGTTTCTCTTGCAAAACCTTTGTCGAACAGAAGTTGAAGCAAGCTACAGGATAAAGGCAATGGTGAATAAAGAAATGGGTCTAAGGATATCTTAATGGAGGAAAGAGAATTACTTGAGGCAGAGAGTTTACGAAGGGGATTCCAGGACCTCGGGTCTTGCCAACAGAAGGCAAAGCAGCCAAAATGTAGAGATGCCCAAGAGAGCTATTACTTTAGTGGATGTATGGCTGGTTAATTTTAAACAGTTAGGGATAGATAGGACCTTAGAGAGGTTATGCAAAAAAGATAGAGATCATGGATTTGAATTGTTATTTAATTGATGAACTGAGGGTGTGATGAGTGAATGAGACTGAGTGAATGCCAGGATGCAAGCAGCAGAACTTTAGATCAGTGATTCCCAACCTGGGGCCATGCCAGATCTCAGGGGGGCCACAGAAAATTTTGGGGATTTAGGGGGCCACAGGTTCAATGAAGGGGGCCATCTTTTTTCCGCTAATAATGTCAGGGGGGGGGGGGGCCACAGAAAAATTAAAGAGCCCAAGGGGGCCATGAGCTAAAAAAGGTTGGAAAGCACTACTTTAGATGACTACAAGTTTACAAAGGTTGGAAACTAGCCATGAGTGCATTGCCTTGTCACATCTACGGGAAACAAAGGTGTTTTTGGATGAGGGTTTCTGCAGTCAATGAGCTGAAGCAGGAAGAGTTAGTGAGGTTACAAGTTTGGGAACTGGTGATGTAGTGATATAATCCAAAACTCATCGCTGGATTAAAGTGTGCAATAAGTTTTCTTCAGGCTCATGTTTGGCAAGGAAATGGAAGAAGCTACTGGTGGTGGAACAGAGTTTGCATCAAGGGACAGGTGATAATAGTTGATGTAATGAGCTTTTCATTTGAACTACTTTAGAATTTTGGAATCATCTATCCTGGAAAAACCTGTGATCATTCACTTTATCCATGCCCCTCGTGATATTGTACACCTCGATAAGGTCACCCCTCAGCCTTCTACATTCCAATTACAAAATGCCCTAGCTTATCCTTGGGCTATAGCCTCAGCACAATAGCCCAGGTAACATCCTTGCGGATTTCTTCTCCCCCCTTTCCCACTTAGTGACATCCTTCATGCAGCTGGGAGATCAGTACTGCACCCAGAACCAAAATCTGAGGAGCAGTGGTTAAGGGAGAGAATTGTAACCATTTAAATCTACACTGTTGAAGGAATTTCCATCAATTAAGGAGTACATAGAGCATAGAGCAAGTAGAGGAGATTGATTTAACTTGGCATCATGTTCAGCATGGACACTGAAAGGGGCCATGGGGCCTGTTCCTGTGCTGTAATGTCTATGTTCTATTTCATCTAGGTTTTCTTCACTTGGCCACAGAATATTTCATTTTTTAAACTGTCCCTACAGTAAAAATAACAATGAAATTTCAAAAGAACTTAATGTGTCGTAAATTTCGTGCAAACAGATAATGAGTGGTGCGTTGTGAACAAAATTTATTTTTCTTTCTTCATGCGTCAATTTTTTAAAAACCAAGTTAATATGTACCATTTAATAGGGCAGAGCAACTGTATTATGTAATCTAAAAGGGAGGTTTTTCCAAGTCAACAGAAGTTTTATTTCCTCCCTAATGAACATTCCTATTTGATTTGATTTGATTTGATTTGATTACTTTATTAATCCCCTTATTCAGGGGAAATTCAGATGTCCTTGCAGCACACTAATAAAAATACAACATAGCATTCAAGAAGTTTAACATTAAAACATAAAAACATCCCACATTATGAAGCATTCTTTCAATTCGCTATCAAGGTTTGGAGACAAGGAACTGCATATGCTGATTGCAAAAAAAGACACAAAGTGCTGGAGTGAAGAAGGGCCCCAACCCAAAATTTCACGTATCCGTGTTCTCTAGAGATGCTGCCTGAATCGTTGAGTTACTCCAGTACTTTGGGTCGTTTTTTGCTATCAAGGTTTGCTGATTAATTAAGTTGTAATTAATTAAGTTACTGCTGAGAAATTAAATTCTGGGCTTAATACATTAGTGTGGTTCCAGTTTATTTTTATAAAAATGAATTATATATTTTATATCTGAGATCAGTGTGGTTCTCAGCTAGGGTAGGCAATTTCTCTTCAACGAACTGGAGTCCAAAGCGGAAAATAAAATCCCAACTCAGGCTTCCATCTAATGAGACTAACTGGAAATCATGAGCAGTGTTGGGTTGGGCTTTGTGGAGGACTGCGTTGAACTGTTCCCCATGACTCCAACATGCAGAAGCAGTCAGAACAGGTGGTGATGAAATAAAAAGTGATTCATATTCTCAATGCCTCCCTCTTGTTGGCTTGAGTTACAAATGTAAATACAGGGCTCAGATTGCATCTCAATATTTGGCAGAGACATTTGGCATCTTCACTAAGTAATATGGAATGTCCAACTCGTTTAACATTGAAATCCATCTGGCACTTTCCAAGCCATTTTGTATACCAGCACATTGGACACAAAGTCCAAAAACTTTAAAAGTTTTTTGTGGCTGCTTTAAAATAGAGTAAAGGTTGAGCCTCAAGTCAATTCTGTTGGGAGAGAAGCTACACTAGAAAAGAGGGTATTTGCGCCATCACACTGACTTAAACAAAACAGAGGAACAAAGTCAATGTGTAGAACTTATCATTCAGTAGATAATCTGTTACTGATTTAGCTATTCTTGCAATAAATGAACTATGAGCAGTTTGCTAATATTTTTAAAAGATTTCATGAGAAAGAGAAGACAACTGGTTTCCAGCAATTTAATTTTAAAATTTGAATTTGACTCATTAATATTTCTCCAGAGTGTGAGAATTTCAGAGAGATGCAGAGGTGCTCATGTGGAAAAAGTGCAGGAATTATAACAGAAAGGGAAGTTACTAGCTCCGATGATGTAGAATCTGTATGGATAGAGCAAAGAAATACCAAGGGATGGTTTATTTCTAGGATTAACAGTGCAGAGTCAACAGCTTCCAGCATCTAGGTGTGCATCTCTCTGAAGATCTGTCCTGGGCCCAGCACTTTGAAGCAATCACAAAGAAAGTTCGTCAACGCCTCTATTTCCTTAGAAGATTTAGGTCATTTGACATGTACTCCAATTGAACTTCTACAGATATACAGTAGAGAGCATGCTGACTGGTTGCATCATGGCCTGGTTCAGTAAGTCAAATGCCCAGGAACAAAGGACACTGAGCAAGTTAATGTGCTTGTAAAGTAGGGGTCGGAAATTTATGGCCCCCGGGCCGAATGTGGCCCGTAACCCAAAATCATCCGGCCCGCCGAGCAGCAGCGGCCGGGCGCCCCGAGCAGCAGCGGCCAGGCGCCCTGAGCAGCGGGCAAGCTCTGGCTGTAGCGCATCCTGCGCAAAGCCGCCGGAACGGCCGCGCACCCTCTGTGAACACGTTTAAGAAAGAACTGCAAATGCTGGAAAGATCGAACGTAGACAAAGATGCTGGAGAAACTCAGCAGGTGAGACATGCAAGGATTGCATGAGTCTGCCTCACCCGCTAAGTTTCTCCAGCAATTTTGTCTACCTGTGAACACGTGATTTGATGCCTGCCATCCGGGGCGGGATCCATGTGTACACGTGATAGATGTGGTCCGCCATCCGCTCACAGACATGCGTCCCTGCCGCTGTGCAGAACAAGGTTGCCAACCCCTGTTGTAAAACTACAGCAAGTAAGAATTTATTTGTTCTGTTGCTGGTATATATGACAATCAGACGGTCTTGACATGATTCTTGTAAACAATCAAGGAGGACAGGGAGAATGTGCAAATTCCGGACAGTGTGGGAGGAAACCGAAGATCTCGGAGAAAACCCACGCGGGTCATGGGGAGAATGTTCAAACTCCTTACAGACAAGCACCCATAGTCAGGATCGAACCCAGGTCTCTGGCGCTGTAAAGCAGTATCGCTACCGCTAGGCCAACGTGCTGCCGTATTTTGTTTTTTGTAGATGGTATTGCAGCCACAGTGCACCGGAGTCACAAAATTATTATATTGAAACACGTCTCAAAACGATTGGACCCTCGCACTGGCCCCCTGGCCTTCAGTAGACTTTCAATAGCTGAATCATTATTTGTTACTATACAGCCCGTACCCATCACATTTATAGTGTTTCTATTGACAAAACCCAATTCAACAACAAAAAGCAACTATGGAATTTGTGATAAATTAATTAATCCGCTGATGAAGAAAATCTGAAGTAAAACCGAGATTGAGTTTGTTTGCCAGGAGATTTTGAAAGATGCAACTGCGGTGCCATCTAGTGGTCAAGTGGAGGAACAAACACAGACATCTGTTTAAGGTAGATAAAAATGCTGGAGAAACTCAGCGGGTGAGGCAGCATCTCTGGAGCGAAGGAATAGGTGACGTTTCGGGTCGAGACCCTTCTTCAGAGTCTGACCCGCTAGGTTTCTCCAACTGTTTTATCTACCTTCAATTTTTCCAGCATCTGCAGTTCCTTCTTAAATATATTTTGTTATTCTTTCTATTTTTCTTCTCCCATTTAAAATAAATTCCTAGTTGTTCACATCTGAACCATTGAAATCGCTTTCCTTTGCAGTTACTGAGCAGCGAGCCATGCATTTCTGCACTGCTCATATTGATACTGAACCCTGTGGTACCTCACTAGTCATCGCCAGTCCTGTGCAAGACTGCGAGGCTGAAGCAGGGATCCGACCCGAAGCGTTGCCTGTCCATTCCCTCTACAGATTCCTCTGACCTGCTGCATTCCTCCAGCTATGTGCGTTTTGCTTAAGATTGCAGCATCTGCAGTTTGTCGTGTTTCCACATGATATGCTTCGCTGAACTGAACCTCAGCCCTGCTACCCTGAGATGTCAGCACTCCTCCAACCATAACCTCGTTGAACGGCGCCATATTCAATTACACCACCACTGGCAATAATAGCTGACAAAGCCCCAAGTTTGGGAATAATTCTCCTTCAGATACGCTCGTAGAGTTATTCAGCACAGGAACAAATGCTTCAGCCCACCGTGTCCTTGCTGACCATCAGGTACCCACCTATACTAATCCCACTCACTCGCACCTGGTCTGTAGCCTTCTAACCCTTGGTGATTCAAGTCTTTGTTTGGAAACTTTTTAAATGTTGTCAGAGGGCTTAGCTCCATCACTCACCCAAACACTGGGTTCCAGATTCCATTTATCCTCTGGGTTAAACAATTCTCCTTCAGAACCCCTCTAAATCTTTTATCTCTTCCCCAAAACCCATGCCCTCTAGTTTCACACACTCGTGTTACTGGGAAAATGTTTCCTATTATCAATCCTATCCACAACCCTCATAATGTTGTACACTTCTCTTGGGCCATTTACAGCCTCCTCTGCTCAATTTATCCAGTCTCTCCTCATAACTGAAAAACTCCAAAACCAAGCTACATCTCCCCTGCAACCTTTCCAGTTCAATCACACCTTTCCTAATAATGTGGCAGTCAGCACTACACAGAGCCCCACATAGAACTACAGTTGAAATTGAATCAGTGCGTTATAACCAGGGTCCTTATGTGGATCAGTAGCAAATTCTGTTTGATAAATGTTCCTCTGAAGCATTTTCACTACAAAATGTTATATGGCAACTGCAGTTGTTTAAAGTGCTTTATAAATAAAGTTATTATTATTATTATATGAATGAATCTTAATTTCTATTCACTGAAAAGCAGATTTTGCACAATCCGCAGGCATTGCCACTTTCATTTCACTGCACATCTTGTATGTGTATGTGACAAATAAAGTTGACTTGACTTGAAGCAGTTTCTAATTTTTACTCTGTGTGAATAGCTTGTTGCATCACTCTAGACTGCGAGGCTCGGGGTTAACTTTCTAAGCACTGTATTCAAATTTTAGTTGAGAATAAGGGGCACACTGGTAGAGTTGCTGCCTTACAGTCCCATGAGATCCCGGTTTGATTCTGACTACGGGTGCTGTCTGCACGGAGTTGTATGTTCTCGCTGAGACAGCATAGGTTTTCTCCAGGTGCTCAGGTTTCCTCCCACATTCCAAAAGACATTCACGTCTGTCGGTTAATTGGCTTCTGCAAATTGTCCCTAGTGTGTAGGATAGAACTGGTGTACGGATGATTGCTGGTGTGGACCTGATGAGCCAAAGAGCCTGTTTTCACACCGTATCTCTAACCTAAACTAAACTAAAAAGGTTTAGTACGCAACTAATAACATGCTGGAGAATTACAGATTAAAAGATTCACACTTAACCATATCTCAATGGTGTTTCAGATTTCATAAAAACTTGTCTTAAAGAGTGAATCCAAGCACAAATCACGATAATACTTGCTGAGTTTTGAAAAATGACCTTGAGTTTTCTGAAAAGCCTTCTCACGTATACATCACAGATAATGAATGATTAACCCAATGCAGAAACTCACCTCGTCCTATTTCGAGCTTTAGATCTGTACTTCCAATAATACCAGAAGAACAATCCCAATGCAATTACAAATATCATAGTGCCAAAGAAGGCTGTCAGAATTGTAGTAATATCAGATGTAACTCCTGAAGAGAGGGTGAAGAGACACAATCAAAGTTAGCAGCAGCAGGTCTTGGTCCATCTTCAATCGCTATACTTTGAAGTTTGGTATTTTTCCAATACAAATTATTTGAACTCTTGTGGTTTGTGTTCAGCTGTGATAGATTTTGTCTCATGGGTTATAGCAGATTGGAGCAATGTTGTGCAAAATATAAATGAATTTGTGAGTGTCTTTCAGCAAAGGGCATGTCACTGACAAAACGGGTCTTTACTGTCCATTACTATTGCTGATGGAAACATTGCGGGTGAACTACCTTATTCTTAAACATCTGCAGTCTGTATGAAAGTTCCCCAACACTATAAGGTAAACCACCTTCCCATTGTTCTGATGATGAGAATTTCTGCACAGATTCATAGAAACATAGAAAATAGGTGTAGGAGTAGGCCATTCGGCCCTTCGAGCCTGCACCGCCATTCAATATGATCATGGCTGATCATCCAACTCAGTATCCCGTACCTGCCTTCTCTCCATACCCCCTGATACCTTTAGCCACAAGGGCCACATCTAACTCCCTCTTAAATATAGCCAATGAACTGGCCTCAACTACCTTCTGTAGCAGAGAATTCCAGAGATTCACCACTCTCTGTGTAAAAAAGGTTTTTTCTCATCTCAGTCCCAAAAGATTTCCCCTTTATCCTTAAACTGTGACCCCTTGTTCTGGAATGTTGGAACATTCTGGAACATTCCCCTGAAATGTTGTTCTTCTTCCCAGACCATGACTTCCCATCTGCTGTGGTGGATGAGCCCTAGACCACATCTGAGCTATTTCCCACACCTCTGCTCTCACCACTTCTCCTGTACAGACCAAGAACAGTGTTCCCCTGGCCTTTACCATCCACCAAGCCTCTGCATTCAACGGATCATCTTTGCCAATTTCCAACAGTTCCAACAAGACTCCACCACCAGTCACATATCCATACCTACCCATCAGCATTTTGTAGTAATCGCTCCTTTGCGACTCCCCAGGCGATCTTCATCACGCCTTGACTCACAGCACATTCCCACACAACCAGATTTAACACCCGACCTTTCACCTCCGCCCTCCCCACTGTCCAGGGATCCAAACAGCCTTACCCGGTGAAGCAGAGATCCACTTGCACGCCATCAAATCTAGTGTACTACGCTACCAGGGACTAACTCTACTGAACGTTTTTCCTTCCATTATTTATTATGTAAAAGAATATGTGTGTTATGATTGTGTTTATAGTTTGTTTGGTTGTTTGGTTGTTTGTCTTTTGCACAAAAATCCGCGAGCATTGCCACTTTCATTTCACTGCACATCTCGTATGTGTATGTGACAAATAAACTTGACTTGACTTGACTACTTGTTCTTCTCTAGACAGGGGAAACCAGGCGTAGGTTGGGTGATCAATATGCAGAGTACCTGCACTCAATCTGCAAGAGTGATCCTGAGCTACCAGTTGCCATCTGTCTGTAGTCTCCTGCTGCTGTATGACCAGCATCTCATCTTCTGTCCAGGCATGGTGCAGCCTTTCGGACACAATATCAGGTTCAACAACTTTTGGTAACTAACTCTTTTGGTCTGTATCTGTCATTATGTTGATCATTTTTTATTTTCCTTTTTGTATAGTCTGATCTGCTGTGCAACACATTACAGACACATAATTTAATCCCCACTGCTCCCTAACCATCTCATTATTAGTCTTTCCCTATCAGGAGAGCCATTTGTTTAAACCATTCCACTCCACATCTCTCCCATTGAAAACTAACTTGCCTTTCTCTCACTCCCAGAGTTGAGGAACAATCCCCAATCCAGAAACATTGACTGTTTCTCTTTCCACAAATGCTGCCTGACTTGCTGGGAGCACTCAGCACTTTTTTGTTTTATTTCTGATTTCCAGCACCTGCAATTTTTTTTTTCCAGAAAACCTTTGCAATTTGCTCTCCCTATTACAGATCAGCAGACATATACTCCCAGTTTTTTGTTTCTAAGGCTAGTCTCCATCAATACAAAATGCTCTGCATTTATTCTCCTTGGCCACCCTGGCAGACTTGGTCACTATCACCAACAATGGTGGCAGCAGGCACAAGAAAACACCGCCACCTGCAGATTCCCCTTCGTCCTGCACATTGTCCTGACTTGATAATTCTTCATCATCACTGCATCCAAATCATGAAACTTCTACTCCTACAATGTTTTGTTTTTTTGTTAGAAGTAAGTACAATAATGTGGTACCACAGTACCTAATACTTGTTGACATATTACATTTCATATACAACTTCTTATTTTTAATTTAATAATAAAACAGGAGTAAGGAAGTAAAGAATAGAAAAGGAGAGATTGACATAGAGTGGTGCGTGAAATAGTAAGATAGCCCGAAAGAAGAAAAAGGAAGAAGTAGAAAGAGAAAGAGACGGAGTAGAGAGGAAAAAAAAGAAAGAGGAGATTGAAAGCGATATACCTATTTAATGTTCCTGGCCACCCGTCACCTGATTCTGAAACATTTTATTTCTATGGTTGTGTTGCACCATATGCTTGTATGGTCGATAAAAGGAGACAGAATCACTAAGAATTGGTCTACTTTACCTGCTAGGAGGAGTCGCATAGAGGAGTCCTACAATGTTGTGGGAGTATCTTAACGTGAATCATTTTAGGAATTTAAGATGGTGGCTCAGTGGCAATTTCTCAAGTACAATAAAGTGGTATCTTTAAGATAAATAAGATTACACTGGTAATAATAAAAGGATCTCTTACCTGACTGAGCATAAGGGCCCTTTGTTGTGTATACGTTCCAAAAGTTAACCTAAAATTTAAAATAAAAGTATTTTAAAAATAAAAGCACTTTATTCCCCGCAGTAATAAGACGTGTCATTTTGAATTACAATTTAAACAATGTTAAATCCTGGAAGTTTGAAAAAACACATCATTTTGTACAATCACAGAGATTAAGTCCAGATATGATGTCAGCTCAGTGTTGAGTTTAAATGATTTTAATTATTCTCCAAAGAAAAGCATTCATTTCAAACTGGAGTTTGGTCAAAGACAAGATTTGATTTGGCAGCAATACTCCTGCAAAGGGATAGATTGCTGACATATGGACTATATGAACTCAGCGGGTGAGGCAGCATCTATGGAGCGAAGGAATAGATGACGTTTCGGGTCGAGACCCTTCTTCAGACCTGAAGAAGGGTCTCGACCCGAAACGTCACCTATTCCTTCGCTCCATAGATGTTGCCTCAACCGCTGAGTTTCTCCAGCATTTTTGTCTACCTTCGATTTTTCCAGCATCTGCAGTTCTTTCTTAAACATATGGACTATATGAACTCTCTGCCATATGGGCAGACAATGTCAAGGGGCAGCTAGCAGCAGGGCACTGTTTCATACCATTGTGTGGTATGAAGCACGTTTTAAATTTAAAACGGAAGCATTTTATTAAGTTAACAATTTCTTAAAACTATTTTTGAAAATAGCATCAATTGTTAAATGCCATACCTGTTTATGGTGTATACACATCATCAGTGCAAAATAAATAAATTAGGAATGAAATACTTAACTGCTTTCTTATCATCTTCAAAAACCTCTCGTGCTTCTTCATAGTTACAAATCTCTTCGTAACACTCTCTTTCAAGATTTCCTTGGGTGAAGATCTCAAAATCCCACTGATTGTATAGAATACGACGTCCCAAGAAACTGAGAGCTTCATCTTCCCTGATAAATTCTGTCAGAGGCATAAACAAAAGAACCATAGCAGCTCAGAAACTGTATGTATCAACTAATATTTTTAATTAGGAGGCCAATCTAATCACATCCTCAAACCAAACCCAAACCATGTCTGCTCTTTCAACTGTACACACTCTCTTTTTGGAGTCTGTTCCAACCTGAGTAATGATGACAAATATATGAATCATCATTATAGGATGCATCTTTCACTATTTATTCCAGCATTTTATGCCCATTTCACCAGGAAAAAGATTTAGTGAAAGGATGTGTGTGTGTGTGTGTGGAGATAGATAGATAGATAGATAGATAGATAGATAGATAGATAGATAGATAGATAGATAGATAGATAGATAGATAGATAGATAGATAGATAGATAGATAGATAGATAGATAGATAGATAGATAGATAGATAGATAGATAGACAGACAGATAGATAGATAGATAGATAGATAGATAGATAGATAGATAGATAGATAGATAGATAGATAGATAGATAGATAGATAGATAGCACTGTTCTATATGGCAGGCAGCATTTCTGGAGAGAAAGAATGGGTGACGTTTCAGGACAAGACCCTTCTCCAGACTGTCAGAGCAGAGGGAAACTAGAGGTATGGAAGGGTACACTGAACATGTAAGCTGTGAAAAGGACAGATCAAAGCAGATGATGCTCAAGGAAATGTACAATGGTTCATTGTTGGATCAGGAGAAGGTGACAACGAGGCATACAAATAGTAAAATTAAATTAGGAGCACAGTGAAACTAGTAGAAGAACTAGGGTGGGGGGACGGACAGAGAGAGAGGGAAAGCAAGGGTTACTTGAAGTTTGAGAATTCAATATTCATACCGTTGGGTTGTGAGCTGCCCAAGCATATGTGTCTTTTTACAATACTGCACACAACAATGTGACAAATGGGGTCAAATTTCAAATTCGTTCACAAAGGTTGACAAGCACTTTATTGGGTTCATGACTAACATAGTATCAACAACAAATATAAGAAAAGATAACATATTGATCGCAAGTTTCTGAAAATGGCATCAGAATACACAAATACATTTTGTGTAACGGTTGTTGCGTGGTGTCCACCAGTGACCTGGTTGGCACAGTAAGTACACATATTTCTTATTCCTTTCTATGTTTATGAATACCACATGGAACAATAACATTGCAAACACCGTTTCCACTTCATTCACTGATCGGTCCGTACAACATGTAAATAAGGGGCAGTGTGTTGTTAAATTGAAGTTTGGCTCAGTTTCTTAGTTTTGATGACTGATTTATGTCCAAAATTCTTTTTTTATTGATTTTAAAAAGTCAGAAAATATATCGTAAACGGTCGTTGCGTTTTTGACACCACGATGTTTTTGAAATATTAAATTGGAAAAGAATTAACTCACCCAAAGATCGTTACTACCATAGGATACCTCGTTGGGTGTTTGAGAAGCATTAGAGGTTTGGTGCCTCCGTGGTTTAACTTACGGACGTACCAACCCTGATAACGGTCGTAGTGACAATGGACACCAAGCACAACGACCGCTACTGGATCTTTACTGTACTGTATTACCTTTATGTTACGGTAGGTCTCTGTCTGGTTTGTATGATGGATTGCACTACATTGAATAAGCCTCAAACAGAATTTGTAGTGTTGTTGCCTTGAGTAGAAGACTTCAGGTTCAAATCCCAATCGAGCCAATTCAACATCTTCAAGTTTGCGGATGACACGAGGCTGGGGGGCAGTGTTAGCTGTGAGGAGGATGCTAGGAGGCTGCAAGGTGACTTGGATAGGCTGGGTGAGTGGGCAAATGCATGGCAGATGCTGTATAATTTGGATAAATGTGAGGTTATCTACTTTGGTGGCAAAAACAGGAAAGTAGACTATTATCTGAATGGTGGCCGATTAGGAAAAGGGGAGATGCAACGAGACCTGGGTGTCATGGTACACCAGTCATTGAAAGAAGGCATGCAGGTGCAGCAGGCAGTGAAGAAAGCGAATGGTATATTAGCATTCATAGCAAAAGAATTTGAGTATAGGAGCGGGGAGGTTCTACTGCAGTTGTACAGGGTCTTGCTGAGACCACACCTGGAGTATTGCATACACTTTTGGTCTCCTAATCTGAGGAAAGACATTCTTGCCATAGAGGGAGTACAGAGAAGGTTCACCAGACTGATTCCTGGGATGTCAGGACTTTCATATGAAGAAAGACTGGATAGACTCGGCTTGTACTCGCTAGAATTTAGAAGATTGAGGGGGGATCTTATAGAAACTTACAAAATTCTTAAGGGGTTGGACAGGCTAGATGCAGGAAGATTGTTCCCGATGTTGGGGAAGTCCAGAACAAGGGGTCACAATTTAAGGATAAGGGGGAATTCTTTTAGGACCGAGATGAGAAAAACATTTTTCACACAGAGAGTGGTGAATCGCTGGAATTCTCTGCCACAGAAGGTAGTTGAGGCCAGTTCATTGGTTATATTTAAGAGGGAGTTAGTTTCTATGTTTCATCAAATAATTAGAGTGACATGGTAGAATAATAATAAAATGACTGCAGTAATATTCAAAGTCATGTATTCAAATCCATTACATACTGTGGTCTCACTGACTTAACGCCAAAGATATAATGCATTCTCATTGGCCAAGGTAATGTGATCAACATGGCTGTTGAGGCACATTTTATCAGGCTGTTAAACTTTGATTTTTTTTGTTTACTAGCACTTAGAAAAAATATTTTTCCCCTCAGGCCAACAGCGCTATAAAGGATCAGTACTCTGAGGAACTCCATGCGAGATGCCAGCGTGTTTCAAAATAAAGCAAGAGAATTCATGTCAGTGTTCTGGCCAAAATCTATCCCCGAACCAACGTAACAAAGCAAATGTTTTGGGCCGTTATCGGGTTGCTGTGGGTGGGACTTCACTGCCAGAGTGCATACTGACTGTCTGTTTCCACAAAAAATAATTGAGTCATCGAGTCATAAGGTTCAATAATTTGTTAACAGTAATGGGCCTGTCCCACTTAGGCAATTTTCAGGCGACTGTCAAGTTGCCGGCAATCGCCTGAAAAACCGGCAACTGGAACGGCGACTGTCAGTGGAACACACACACAAACACATCGCAAAGGCGATAGCCAGGGCAAGCGGGGGGACACTGTCTGAAATTCACAAAGCCAAGGTGATACAGACACACACAGGAACAGGAAGGTTGGCGCCTTAATTAAGACGGCTAGCACAGTGTACGGTAAGTCCTTTAAAAGGTGGGGGGAGGGGGGAGAAGGGGAGAGAAGGAGGAAGAAGGAGCGGAGACAACTTTAAAGAAGCCAGACAATTTTTAAGAAGTCAGAGATACATGGCTGTGAAGTTCGGCGGACATTAACATTACCGGTCAGTTATCCTTGGTTCTGAAAACTACTGCTTACGTTTTTTTCCCTCAATGAGTCAATGAAATTCACCGGTCAGCACCGGCTACAACCTACGAGACCCTAAGAGAACCATCGACCTCCTGGCAACCCACTAGGACCTCCTAGCGACCCACCTACGGCACGAGAATTCTCGCTACTCTCCATGGCGGCTTCATTCCAGTCGCTGCTAATTTTCAACATGTTGAAAAATTCTCGGCGACCATAATGAGGCAGCGACTAGTTCCCAGAATGTGGGAACTCCTCGCGACCATGAAGGCGACTCCCTGGCAACCACGGCCTAAAAAGTCGCCTAATTGGGACAGGCCCATTATTCTTTAGCTTGGCATTTCAAAAATACTCTGAAAATCACTACTTCATTACAAATTGCCTTTTCCTTTTCATGACATTAGAATTGAAAGGCTTTCCAAAATATCAATCAGGAAATAATGGCCTAGATCGTCTGTCTTTAATCTTAGTGAACCTGACTTACACGGAAATTAAGATAACCACGATAAACACATTGGAATATTAGTTATTGATGCATTTCAACACTTCGATAATCAAAGTGATAATCATGAAAACACATACCCATTATGCAAATCAGATTTACTAATGCACTATTACAAAAGACAAACAAAACTCCTTCTGTGTCCTAATAAGTAAGCTCTGAAGTTGCACTTGTACCTTGACTTGAATCATTAAGTGTTCTGCTCCTGGCACTGATCCCCAGGTTCAGAGCTACACCTACTGCACCAGCAAGAGAGTGCAGAGTTCAGGGTAAAGTAGTGCAATTCTTCCATTTTACAGTCACCGCCGACGGGACTGTTAATATTGCACAGAAAATCTATTTGTGTAAATATACGCGTTCAATATTAGTCCCAGAATGTTTCCAACACAAAAAGCATTTTCACACATAATTGACCCAAATGTGTTCTCGGAAGTTAATTCATATGTGAATCTAACTTTCAAAGGAAACATTAATAACTTGCTGCCCAATGCTACTTCCTCCCACTTCTCTCTATGACATTCTGGTGTTTGTGCAAATATGCGTCAAGAGCAGCCACTTGGCTGATGAATTATTTATTTTCCATTCTATGAAACAGCACCACAACACCTACAGGAAAAGTCGTTGCCATGACTCGAGGCAAAAAGCCTGACACAAGCAGACAATTTCATCAAGCCCACATGAACATTAAAAAAAACAAAGCTAAAATAAAAGAACAGCTTCCATTCATTCAGCACTAATGTGGGAAGAATAAAAATGGCATTAAGTATGATTTTTGTAAATGGGTATATAATGGTTGCCATGAACTCGGTGAGCTGAAGGGCCTGTTGTCTGCCTCCATGATGTTTTGGCCACAGTATATTTTAATCTGGCTAATGAAGATATTTTTCTTCATAAATTTGATTGCAACTTAAAGATAGGCAGATGTTGTCTGGGCAGCGCAGTGGTGCAGCTGGCAGGGCAGCGCAGTGGTGCAGCTGGCAGGGCTGCTGCCCCACATCACCAGAAACCCCGGTTTGATTGTGACTTCAGGTGCTGTCGGTATTTAAACCAACACCAAACCAAAACTATACTAGACGGACTAAACTACAGGGAGACATTGTGTAGACTAGGACTTTATTCCTTGAAGTTTAGGAGACCAAAGGCCGACTTCATTGAGAAGTATATCATCACAAAGACCAAAGATAGGGTGAGTGCACACAGTTTTCTACCTAGGGTTGGGGAATCAAGGGCTTAGGTTTAAGTTGAGAAGGCAACAATTTAATAAGAACATGAGGGGCAATTTATTCACAGAGAATGTTACATTTATGGATCGAGCTGGCACATAAAGTGGTTGAGGCAGGTACAATAACATTTAAAGAAATTTGGACATATACGTGGCTGGAAAGGTTTAGAAGGATATGGGACAACTTGAGGCAAATGAGACTAGCTTAGATGGGCATCTGGGTTGGCATGGGCAAGTTGGGCCTGTCTCCATAGTGAATAAATCTATGACTCTATGTAACAGGCAAATATGTGGCAAGCCGGCACTGTTCCTTTATAATCAGCACAGGTGCGGCACCGAGAGGTTGCAGGGAGACTAATGTGGTTCCCATATTCAAAAATAGCAATAGGGAAGCCAGAAAACAATGAGCCAGTGAGCCTAGGGGGGGGGGGGGGGGGGGGGGGGGAGGGGGTTGGCAGTAGGGAAACTATTGGAAAGATATATTTGCGATATGATTTATGATCATTTGGAATGGCTGGGACATTTGGGGTGTCAACATTGGTTAGTACATGGGAGAGTGGGCAGTGAAGTGGCAGATGGAATATAGTGTAGCAAATTGTGGAGTCATACATTTTGGTCGTAGGAATAAAGGCATAGACTATTTTCTAAAAGGGGAGAAAATCCAGAAATTGGAGGTGTAAATGGACTTGGGAGTGCTGGTGCAGGATTCCCAAAATATCTGTGTCGAATTGGTAATAAAGAAGACAAATACAATGCTAGCATTTATTTCAAGAAGGCTAGAATACAAAGACAGGGAATGCAATGCTGAGGCTCTGCAAGGCGCTGGTCAGGCCGCATTTGGAGTATCGTGAGCACTTTTGGGCGCCATATCTGAGAAAGGATGTGCTGGCTCTGGAGAGTCCAGAGGAGGTTTACAAGAATGATCCCAGGAATGAGTGGGTTAACATACAGTGTATTCAGAAAGTATTCAGACCCCTTCACTTTTTCCACATACTGTTATGTTACAGCCTTATTTTAAAATGGATTAAATTCTATTTTTTTTTATCATCAATCAACGCACAATACCCCGGAATGAAGAAACAAAAACAGGTGTTTAGAAATGTTTGCAACAGTGATAAATACATTTTTGAATAGTCATAAATATTTTATATCAGCATGAAAGGTAAACAGGTTCCTTTTGCATCAGAATCACAAGGGAACATTTGGACATCAAGTCCTTATTAGTTCTTTGTAGAAAGTTCCAGTCAGTGCTGTTCTCCATCTCGGCATGTGGACTTCAGGAGCCACGGTCTAGAACTGCAATGTATTTCCCAACATTTTCTGTTTCAATTCAGATTTCCAATCACTGCATTAAAAAAAATTATTGTGACCAAATTTCGGCTCAATGAGCATAGGCCAGGGAATGGAATTGGAATAAAGCCGCAAACTCATGGGTATTCCTCATGTAAACAGGAGCAGATAAACATGCGCAGATTAGAAGTGTCTGACATTTTAACAATGTCAAAATTCAACAATAGACAAGGATCAACACTTGTTCAACCACGGCAAGAGAAGAGGGGACATTACAATCACTTTAAATTTGTAAAGAAAACTTACCTTTACTTTGTAGCCGTGGAGTGTGGCTGCTTTGTGTTGCCGATATATCAGCACAGCATGATAGTACAATAAAGAGGACAAGCTGATTGATAAGCACAGGCAGGTAGTGTTTGGCTGTCATCCTGGTAAGGGAGAACTTCATTAACACCGGATGTGACATGGTAAGCATTACAGATAAGGTAAGGGCATCATAAACAACAAGGTCAACATTTAAAGTTTCGGTTTAAGGTGAAAGAAAGGAATTGTTTTTATATACAGAGAATATCAGCTAATAAAGGAAAAAGTATCCCATGTGACTTTTTAAACAGCCTTATCTATCTGTCACTAAGAATCAGTGGACAGGCACCAAAGTCCTTTGTTCCTCCACATTTCTCAGTATCCTCCCACATACAGTGCAATTGCTCGCCTCATGGCATCTTCCCAGTTAATTAACCTTTGGACTAAATTCTTTATACCTTCTTTTGAAATGAACACATCACCTCTCTCCTCCTGAATTCTAAACCTTCCCCTCCCCGCAGTTTCATCTTCGGATTTATTTACTCTGCCCACACGGGTCTAAATCATTTGGGAGTGACACAGTGGCACAGTAAAGCCGCTGTCTCATGGCTCCATGGACCTGAGTTTGATCCCAGCAACGTGTGCTCTCTGTGTGGAGTTTGCACGTTAAGGGGCTGTCCCAATTGGGCGGCCTAATCCGCGAGTTCTGGCGAGTTTGCCCTCGACTCATACTCGCAGCATGGTCGACACAAGGTCATAGGAGGTCTTTGCAACTCTCCTTCGTGCTCAAGAGTAGTCCCTGCATTCTCGAGGCCTCAGCTAGGTCGCGCCGTATTTTTCAACATGCTGAAAATTGCCCGCGAGTAAAAAAAGGTCTCCATGGAAAAAATCTTAGGTTTTAGTCGTAGTAGGTCGGCATGTTAGTCGTAGGTAATCGAGGGTAGTCAAAGGTGATCGTACGGATAGTCTTCATCATAGTCGAAGGAGATCGAAGGAGGTCGTCTCCACTCTCCACTATTCGGTGTCCAATTTTCCCGAAGTTAGCCGTAGCTAGTTGTAGCTAGTCAAAACTAGTCTTCAACATAGTCGAAGGAGGTCGAAGGAGGTCTTCAACATGACATTTTTTCAAACTCTCCTAAACTCTTCTAAACTTGCCAATTAGGTCGCCCAAGTGGGACAGCCCCTTTATCCATGACCATGTGGGCTTCCCCCAGCTGCTCCGGTTTCCTTAATTATCCTGAAGACTTGTGGATTTGTAGATTGGTAGGTTAACTAAACTGCCCCCAGTGTTTGGGTGAGTGGTAGGAACAGAGTTAATAGATGGAAGGTGGGGAGAATAACATGGAATGAGTGCAGGGTTAGTGCAAAACCGGGGTCAAGGAAAGAGCGTTCACGTAGCGGCCCTGTTTTCACCAATCTTTCCATCACCACGCACAAGAAGCGCAAGACAGACACCATTGTATGCAGATGCCGAGAAGTGTGTCCAGCTCTGACTGAACGAATCTTGTGTGTGGACTCAATAAGAAGAAGAATTGCAACACTGAGCGTGTGATTGGATAAACGTGGAGTGTTTTCTCTAGAATTGAATTGAATTGAATTGAATCCTTTATTTGTCATTCAGACCTTTCGGTCTGAACGAAATGCTGTTGCCTGCAGCCATACATGTAATAATAACAAAACACAGTAAACACAAATTAACATCCACCACAGTGAGTTCACCAAACACCTCCTCACTGTGATGGAGGCAAAAGTCTTAGAGTTACTGTCTCTTCCCTCCTCTTCTCCCTCTGCGCCGAGGCGATACCCCACCAGGCGATGGCATCAGTCCCACGGTTCAAGCTCCGCGGCCCGGGGGTGGTCGAAGCTGCCCGCAGCTGTTGCAACGGGTGCTCCGGAAAACAGGCACCAGCCTGTGACCTGCGAGCTCCCGACATTGTCCTCCACTGGCCCGCGGCCGAGCCCCGGATCCAGGTCGCCGCCGCCAGAACGCCGCCTCAGCCGCCGTAGCACCGTCTCCGCCCCGCACCGGGCCGCCCACAAGGCAGCGTCTCAGCCCCGCACCGGGCTGCCCCCACGAGAGCACCTTCCAGCCGGGAGCCGGTCCGCCCACACGGCAGCGTCTCAGCCCCGCACCGGGCTGCTCACACGGGAGCACCTTCCAGCCGGTAGCCGTGCCGCTCACACAGGAGTGTCTCAGCCCTGCGCCGTCCGCCCTCACCGGAGCGCCGAGTCGTGCCGCTACCCGGACGTCGCCACAGCTCGAAGACGGCCAGCCTCGCGTTGGTGAGTCCTGGCTGGCTCTACCTCCGGACCCTCGAGGTCGGTCGCAGGTTGGAGGCCGCCAGCTCCGCCATTAGGCCTCAGCGCAGATGGGGGGAAGAGAAGGGGGATACGACAAAAAGTCGCATTCCCCCGAAGGGAGAGACAGAAAGCTCTGTTTCACCCTCCCCCCACACACATAACTCCACCTAATAACCAAAAAAATTACTAAACTAGACAAAAAAAAAAAAGTGCCTAGAGCCTGAGGTCTCCCCTCAGGCTCTAGAGTGTTAGAGCCTGAGGGGAGACCTGACAGAAGTGTATAAAATGTTGAGCGTTTTAGATAAGGTGGACAGTCAGACCATTTTACCACAGTGTGGGAATGTCAAAGATTAGAAGGTGTAACTTTCACGTGAGGGGAGCAATTTTTAAAGTGGATGTGTGGGGAGTGTTTCTTTTGCAGAGTGGGGGGAACACACTGCCTGGGGTGGTAGTGGAGGTTGAAATTATAGTGGTATGCAAGAGTTTTTTGGACAGGTAGATGAATATGCATGGAATACCTTACAGGTTGATGTCCAATATTCTTATGCAAGCAATCTTACAATAAATCTTTTGTAATTAGTTTTCAAATCAGAGGAATTTGTGTTAAAAACTGTTTGTAGGGCATAGACATTAGGAATCTCAAAAGACCTTGCAAAGTATGAATTGGATAGAATAATGCAACTTTCCTAGCACACAGGTGGTCTTGCAACAGGTTGGCCCTGGCACTGACCCTCTCTGGAGGTTCCCTTACACTGTGATCAGACAATACCAATTTTGATCTGCATTTAAAGCGATCTTTGTTTCACAACATTCTGGCAAACATCCAGATTTCAGCTTCACAATTCAGCTTGTGTTCTTCCCAAGTGTCTGATCAACATATATCTCAATCAACATGCTGCTGTTTGTGGGATCTTGCTGTGTAAAGCTGTTTACTATGTCACCCACAATAAAGACTCTGCATCATTAATATAACTAGTTGGATATAAGGCTGCTTGGGACGACCCAAGAGAAACCAAAGGACAAGAAAAATAACAATTACCATTATTTCTTCACGCACAAGATGTGATGATCTCAAGAGATCTTTTTCATTCTGAATGGAAAAGGCAGGGGTTGGAATGGTCACAGAGAGAAACATACCTAACATTAAAAATCAATTATCTTTCTTCAGAACCTCCGATGAAATGACTCTGAACTGAAAACATTAACAACTTTTCTAAACAAGGCAAATCAACAGACACCTGCATGCAAGGCTTGGATAGAGTGGGTGTGGAGAGGATGTTTCCACTAGTGGAAGAGTTTAGGACGAGAGGTCATAGCCTCAGAATTAAAGGACGTTCTTTTAGGAAGGAAATGAGGAGGAATTTCTTTAGTCAGAGGGTTGTGAATCTGTGGAATTCTTTGCCACAGAAGGCTGTGGAGGAAAAGTCAGTGTATATATTTAAGACAGAGATAGATCCTTGATTAGTACAGGTGTCATAGGTTATGGGGAGAAGGCAGGAGAATGGGGTTAGGAGGGAGAGATAGATCAGCCATGATTGAATAGCGGAGTAGACTCGATGGGCCAAATTCTACTACTATCACTTATGACCTTATAATATCTGTTGATCCATAGCACCAACAGGAACTCAATGTTGAAGGCAAACTCCTTAAATAAGCCACAATTGCTTGCTTTTAAATTAGAGGTACAAAAGAGGGAAGGCAAATTTAAGTAGGAATCAAAGGGATACAAATACATTGAGGGGGAAAATAGTTGCTGCATCAAATGCCTGCAGGATATACAGAGTAAAGGGCAGAGACATTAGGAATGTTGATGTACAAAGAGATCTTGATGTGTACGTTCATAATTTCATGAAAATGGCGACACAGGTGGATGGGGTAGTGGAAAAGGCATTTGGTATGCTTGCCTTCATGGACCAAGGCATTGAGTACAAGAATAGGGATGTCGCATTACAAATAACTCATTGGTTAGGCTGTACTTGGAGTATTGTGTACTGTCCTGGTTGCCGCACTACAGGAAAGATATAGTAGCAATAGAAAAAATGCAGAAAAGTTTCACCAGGATGTGGCATGAAATGGAGGGCAGTCATTACAAGGAGAAAGTGGATTGGCTGGGTTTATTATCAACAGAACATAGGAGGCGAAGGAGAGATCTTATAGAGGTGTACATAAGATCACAAGGGCCATGGGTAGGGTGGACAGTGAGAGGAATCTTTCAAAGAGAGACTAGAGTATCTCAGGCAGCATCCCTGGAGAACTTGGATAGGCAACGGATCAGGTCGGAGCCCATCTTCAGACTGATTGCAGGGGAATGGGAAAGAAAGCTGGGATAGTGGAGGCCAGTAATAGGTGAACACAGGTGAGGGGGGGGGGGGGGGGGTAAAGGGGCTGTCCCACTGCGGCGACCTAATGTCAAGTTGAAAACCTCCTTCCACTATGTAGAAGACCTCCTTCGACCTACTTCAACTATGTTGAAGACCAGCTTTGACTAGCTTCGGGCAAATTGGACACCGAATGGTGGAGTGAAGACGACCACCTTCGATCTCTTTCGACCTCCCTTCGACTATGTTGAAGACTATCTACGACTACCTTCGATTACCTTCGGCTACCCTCGATTACCTACGAATAACATGCCGACCTATTATGACTTACTTCGACTAAACCTACGAGTAAAAAAAATATTGAATTTTTCCATGGCAACCTTTTTTTACTCGCGGGCATTTTTCAGCATGTTGAAAAATACACCGCGACCTAGCTGAGGCCTCGAGTACGTGGGGACTGATCTCGAGCATGAAGGAGAGTTATAAAGACCTCCTAGGACCTCGTGTCGACCATCCTGCGAGTACGAGTCGAGGGCAAACTCTTCTAAACTCGCCAATTATGTCACCGCAGTAGGACAGCCCCTTTAGTTGATAGGCAGATTGTTGGATAAAGGCCAGAGAAGAAGACAGGTGTGAGCCTGAAAAGAAATAGAGTTCCAAATTGAGTATTTTTCCCCTAGGTTAGGGGAGTCTAGCACTAATGGAAGATAGAAACAAAAAGCTGGAGTAACTCCGCAGGACAGGCAGCATCTCTGGAGAGAAGGAATGGGTGACGTCTCGGGTCGAGACTCTTCCTCAGTCCCGAATAATCACCCATTCCTTCTCTCCAGGCTCCAAAATCCTACCTCCCTTTTCATAGAAGTGCTTCCTAATCCAAGATGCAAAAATTTAGAATGTAATTGTTCAAATAGGACAAATCAGCTATTTCCCCTCATTTGCAAGTCATTTAACAATGGAAATAGTTTCTTCTTGCCCTGTGTTTGTAATCATAAAAACTGATCAAATCATCCCATAATATTCTGAATTTCAGGGAATGCAACTGTAGTTGTGTAATCTCTTGCAATTTAATCTAGAAAGACCAAATGTGCTTGAAAAGCTGCAGCAAATGAGAATCTCAGTGTCCAGTTCATATCCAGGGCATGTGAGAAATACACTCTTGAAATGCTCTTTAAATTATGCTAAATGTAAACCCCATGCCCATATTTGTTTCCCCAAGATAAGTTAGTTAGAACCTAATGTTGGTTGTGCTGACTTACATATATGATTTGAATTGCAAAATTTAGATAAAATGTGACAATTTATTGGTTAGTACAAGAAAATAATCAGCATGACACTTAATACAATGGGTTAAATAATTTCTGGCTTACATGAGTTAGTAACCACAACTCATATTTATATGGGACTTACATTTGAATTCAGTCTGATGAAGGATCCCAACCCAAAACGTCACCCATCCTTTTTCTCCAGAGATGCTGCCTGTCCCGCCGAATTACTTCAGCTTTTTGTGTCTATCTTTGGTTAAAACCAGCATTTGCAGTTCCTTCCTACGCACTAGCACTAATGGATACAGGCGAGAGGGAAATGTCTTTAAAGGATATTTTTTACATCTGGAATGAGTTGTCAGAGGAGGTGACAGAGGCAAAAACAATGACAACGTTTTAAAGACATTCGGACATATACTTGTTGACACAAGGAACTGCAAATGTCCTTTATGTTATGTTAACTTTTAGGTAGTTGTGTGTCATGTTGCTTTTTTTTAGTGTGGCTGAATGGTAAATCGAATATCACTCACTGTACCTTAATTGGTACACGTGACAATAAAAGACCTTTGAAGTGCTGGTTTACAAAAAACAACAAAGTGTTGGAGTAACTCAGCGTGAAACATCTGAAATACTGTAACAACCTGGCAGACATCAAAAGTGATACCATGATATATCAAGTGGTTTCACTTTGTATTTCTGAAGGACATGGATAGGTGAAGCTTCAGGGACTGAAGAAGGGTCCCAATCAGAAACGTCTCATATCCAGGTCCCCCAGAGATGTTTGAGTATTGAATATGAACCTCATATTCCGCCTGGGTTGCTTGCGTCCGGATGGCATGAACGTTGAATTCTCCCAGTTTTGCTAGCCCTTGCTGTCTCTCCTCCCCTTCCTTAACCCTCGAGCTGTCTCCTCCCATCCCCCCGTCCTCGGGCTCCTCCTCCTCCCTTTTTCCTTCCTTCTCCCCCCATCAGTCTGAAGAAGGGTTTCGGCCCGAAACGTTGCCTATTTCCTTCGCTCAATAGATGCTGCTGCACCCGCTGAGTTTCTCCAGCATTTTTGTGTACCCCCCAGAGATGTTGCTTGACTGGCTGAGTTACTCCAGTACGTTTATCTTTTTTTTTTGTACAGATACTTGGATAGGAAAAGTGCAAAGAGATATGGGCATTAAGCCAGCAAATAGGATTAGTGTAGATGGACCAGGCCGTCCCCAAGTACCTATGCTTCTATGAAAGCATGGACACTTTGTATCGGTTACAAACACGTTAGTGGTCAAGGGGAAGTGAAACATTTGGAATACAATAACAACTTGTACAGACATCAAAAGTGATAACACAATATATCCAATAGTTTCACTTTGCGTCCAACCTGTTACTAGAGGTGTTAACCCCAAGCGAAGCCTGACGCCAGGAACTCTACCACACGCACCACATGTGAAACTGAAACTTTTAATGTACACAGTCTTCTCTAGATGCTCCAACCCAGCTTTCGAAGATGCTAAATACCCGAGTTGCAGCTATAACGCAGGAGGCCGGCCGGCATTATAATGGCAAGAGAGCGCAGCTCCCTGCACAGACTGCCCCTCACCCTCTCTCTGCCACCCGATCAAACCCGTAGACTAAACAAACATGGTACACATGCAAGGAGGGGCTAGTGGTAATGGTCCTTGTTTAACGCGGATGCGGCAAATGCAACGTTCTTGTACGGACCCCGGACCCGGGTGGGGGTTGAGAGGAGGGTGAGAGCGGAGGGGGTGAAGTGTGGTGGCGAGGGATGGGGTGAAAGGGTGGGGGGTGATGGTTTGAGAGTGACGGGTGCGGTGTGACGGTGAGTTGGAGTGAGGATGGAGGCGAGGAGATGGGGTGAAGAGTTAGGGTGGAGGTGTAAGCGGGGGGTGTGGAGGTGAGGGTGGGAGTGGAGATGAGGGGGGGGGGTGGTGAAGAGTTGAGGGTGGGGGTGGGGTGGGCGGCAGCTGGACGCAGCCCGGAGCTGTGGCGGGGGGTGGGGAGAGGGACATCGGGCGGGGAACGAAGGTCGCCCGCCGTGCACGGGGGTCCTGACTCACCTGCCAATGGAGGCGGCGGGGTAGTTCCTCTCCCGCGGCGGCGGCTCCGCCGGTCAGAGTGCGGGTCGGCGGCGGCGCACGCAGGCCGGGGCGGGACCGTCTGCATGGGCGGAGGATGGGAATGGGAATGGGAATGGGAATGGGACAGGGATGGTGGGGCAATGGGGCGGTGGATGCGGTGGGAATGGGGGTGAGGATGGGTTGGGGGGCGGGAATGAGCATGGGGTGGGAATAGGACGAGGTAGGAAGGTAATGGGATGGGGTGAGGATTGCGGGGGAGGAGGGAATGGGACAGGGATGAAGAAGGGGGGGGGGGGGCAAGGTGAGAATGGATGGGATGAGGAGGATGGAACGGTAATAAATAGGGTGCAGGGAAATGGTCAGGATTGGGGGGGGGGGGGAGTATAGGAAGAGGCTGAGGATGGATGGGGGAGAATGGGACGGGGAGGGGGAATTGGATGGGGTGAGGATTGACGGGGGAGGGAGGGAAATAGGACGGTGGTGAGGATGGTGGGAGGGAGGGAAGAAACGGGACAGTAGTGAGGATGGATGCTGTGGGAATGGGAGTTTTGTAAGATTTGGTGAGGGAGTCGGGGGACAATAGGTGCAAGAGGAGACCATTCGGCCCTTCAAGCTAGCACCGCCATTCACTGTGACCATGGATTCTGCCTTCTCCCCATATCCCTTCACTCCGCTATCTTTAAGAGCTCTATCTAACTCTCTATTGAAAGCATCCAGAGAATCGACCTCCACTGCCATCTGAGGCAGAGAATGCCACAGATTCACAACTCTCTGGGTGAAAAAGATTTTCCTCATCTCCGTTCCAAATGGCCTACCCGATATTCTTAAATGTGGTCCCTGGTTCTGGACTCCCCCAACATCGGGAACATGTTTCCTGCCTCTAGCGTGTCTAATCCCTTAATTATCTTCTATGCTTCAATAAGATAACCTCTCATCCTTCTAAATTCCAGTGTATACAAGCCCAGTCGCTCCATTCTTTCAACATACGACAGTCCCACCATCCCGGTAATTAACCTCGTGAATCTGCGCTGCACTCCCTCAATAACAAGAATGTCCTTCCTTAAATCTGAAGACCAAAACTGCACACAATACTCCAGGTGTGGGGTCTCACCAGGGCCGTGTACAACTGCAGAAGGACCACTTTGCTCCTATACTTACTCCTCTTGTTATGAAGGCCAACATGCCATTAGGTGTCTTCACTGCCTGCTGTACCTGCAAGCTTACTTTCAGTGACTGATGTACAAGAACACCCAGATCTCGTTGAACTTCCCCTTTTCCTAACTTGACACCATTCAGATAATAACTTGTCTCCCTGTTCTTGCCACCAAAGTGGATAACATCACTTTTATCCACATTAAACTGCATCTGCCATCTCACCCAACCTGTCTAAGTAACTCTGCATCTGCATAGCATCCTCATCACTGTTCACACTGCCACCCATCTTTGTGTCATCTGCAAATTTGCTAATATTACTTTTAATCCCTTCATCTAAATCATTCATGTATATTGTAAATAGCTGCGGTCCCAGCACCGAGTCTTGCCGTACCCCACTAGTCACTGCCTGCCATTCTAAAAGGGACCAGTTAATCCGTACTCTTTGTTTCCTGTCTGCCAACTAATTTTCTATCCATGACAGTATCCTACCCCCCAATACTATGTGCTCTAAATCTGCCCACAAATCTCCTATGTGGGACCTTATCAAATGCTTTCTGAAAGTCCAGGTACACTACATTCACTGGCTCTCCCTTGTCCATTTTCCTTGTCACATCCTCAAAAAATTCCAGAAGATTAGTCAAGCATGATTTCCCCTTCGTAAACCGTGCTGACTGGGCCAATCCTGTTACTGCTATCCAAATGTGCTGCTATTTCATCTTCTATAATTGACTCCAGCATCTTCCCCACCACCGATGTCAGGCTAACTGGTCTATAATTCCCTGTTTTCTCTCTCCCTCCTTTCTTAAAATGTGGGATAACATTAGCAACCCTCCAATCCACAGGAACTGATCCTCAATCTGTTGAAAATTGGAAAATGATCACCAATGCGTCCACAATTTCTAGAGCCACCTCTTTAAGTACCCTGGGAAACAGACCATCAGGCCTTGGGGATCTATCAGCCTTCAGTCCCATTAGTCTACCCAACACAATTTCCTGCCTAATGTGAATTTCCTTCAGTTCCTCCGTCATCCTAGGTCCGCTGGCCACTACTACATCTGGGAGGTTGTTTGTGTCTTCCTTAGTGAAGGCAAATCCAAAGTACCTGCCCAACACGTCTGCCATTTCCTTGTTCCCCATAATAAATTCACCTGTTCTGTTTTCAAGGGACCCACATATGTCTTAACATTTTTTTTCCTCTTCACATACCTATAGAAGCTTTCACTATCCTTCCTTTATATGCTTGGCTAGCTTACTTTCGTACCTCATCTTTTCTCTCTATAGTGCCTTTTTAGTTATCTTCTGTTGCTCTTTAAAAGTTTCCCAATCCTCTGGCTTCCCGCTCATCTTTGCTATGTTATACTTCTCTTTTATTTTTATACTGTCCTTGATTTCCCTTGTCAGCCTTGGTCACCTCTTACTCCCCTTAGAATCTTTCTTCCTCTTTGGAATGAACTGATCCTACAACTTCTGTATTATTCCCAGAAATACCTGCCATTGTTGTTCCACCGTCATCCCTACTAGGGTCTCTTTCCACACAACTCTGGCCAGCTCCTCCCTCATGCCTCCATGGTCCCCTTTGCTCAACTGTAATACTGACACTTCCGATTTTCCCTTCTCCCTCACAAATTGTATATTAAAACTTATCATATCATGGCCACTACCTCCTAATGGCTCCTTTACCTCGAGTTCCCTTATCAAATCCAGTTCATTACACAACACTAAATCCAGAATTGCCTTCTCCCTTGGTAGGCTCCAGTACAAGCTGCGCTAAGAAATCATCTCGGAGGCACTCCACAAACTCCCTTTCTTGGGGTCCAGTACCAGCCTGTTTTTCCCAGTCTACGTGCATGTTGAAATCTCCCATAACCACCGTTGCATTACCTTTGCTGCATGCCAATTTTAACTCATGATTCAACTTGCACCCTTTATCCAGGCTACTGTTTGGGGGCCTGTAGATAACTCCCATTAGGGTCTTTTTACCCTTACAATACCTCAGTTCTATCCATACTGACTCTACATCTCCTGATTCTATGTCACCCCTCGCAAGGGACTGAATTTAATTCCTTACCATCAGAGCTATCCAACCCCCTCTGCCCACCTGTCTGTCTTTTTGATAAGACGTCTACCCCTGAATATTCAGTTCCTAGCCCTGGTCCTCTTGCAACCATGTCTCTGTAATTCCCACAACATCATATTTGCCAATTTCTAACTGAGCCTCAAGCTTATCCACTTTATTTCTTATACTTCATGCATTGATATATAATACTGTAACCTCCCCTCTCACACTATTGCCCATGATCTTACGCTCTTATCCCTTCTCGAACTTTCCTTCCCATTAATTCGGGTTTAAACCTACATGTGCAGCACTAGAGATGGGATGGTGGTGATAATGGCTGGGTGGGTGGGCAATGGGATCGAGTGAGTACGGATGCGTTGGGAATGGGATGTGGGTGAGGATGGGTGGAGGGGAATGGGACGGAGGTGAGGATGAGGATGGGTGGAGGGGAATGGGACGGAGGTGAGGATGAGGGTGGAATGGGTCGGTGGTGATGATGGGGAGAGGCAATGGGCTGAGCAGTCTGACAGGAGAAGAGCATTGAGTGATGGAGTGAGGAGAAGGACATTTGCAATACAGACGATTGAAGAGGTGTGGGTGTAGAATAAAAACAAAGTGCTGGAGGTACTCAGCGAGTCTGGCAGCATCTGTGGAGGGAATGGTCAGATGCCATTTCTATCCGGACTCTTCATCAGTGTGAATAAGGGTCCGACCCTAAACATTCTCTGTCCATTCCCTCCACAGATAATGCCTGAAGCACTGAGTTCCTCCAACAGTTTACGTTTTGCTCAAGATTCCAGCATCTGCAGCTCTTTGTGTCTCCTGTAGGCTAGGGATAAATGGGGGTGAATAAGTAGAGTAGGAGAGAGATAGGATGGGGATCAAGTAATGGTGTGAGGCAGAAAGGGGAGGGCGGGGAATAGGGCAGATGTTAGTGAGAATGACAGGGAGTAGGAAGGATTTGGAAGGGATATTTCATATTTTGTCTATATCTGAGTGTATGTTCCTGTGATGCTGCTACTGTAAGCAAGATTTTCATTGTACCTGTACCTCACCATACTTGTGCACATACCAATAAAATTGACTTGATGTAAGTTGGGGCCATGGAAAGGAGAGTAGAGGTTGATGTTTGTTTATTTTTTGTGTTTCTTTAACATTTGATGATACCAATAAATGGATCACTTTGTCAGTCCTTTATGATGTTTTATGATTGCCCACCTGAGATATTGTTTACGTATCTGTTAGTTTGGGCCTTTCCCTTATTGTCTGATTGGACTTTGCCATTTTCAAGATTAACATCTATTGCTCTGGCCATTCATTGCATTTTCACTTTGGAGTGCAGTAATATGACCAAAGGAAGAAAATTGAAATTATTCCTCACTTTTCACAACCGTGGGAATTTTGAAGTGTAGTTTATGCAGCAAAATAGTCGAACTACAGATCTCTGTAATCAACCTTTTCCTATGCATTAATATTTCCTTTTCTTAGCATCCTTTACTTATACATTAGGATACTATTGCATATAAAAGACACCACATAAACAAAAATTCTTGCAATTGCTTTTTTATTTTGCACCTATGTTATTTTGCCTCAACATTTCCCATGATTAAATCATGCATTTTCAATGGGACACAGGTGGGTAAGTCCCCAGCTTGAAACCATTACATTGATTTTACCTTCTGTCTATCTGTCATCAATATTACACATACAATGTGGTAGAGCTAATAGGACTTGATGTTTCAATCCCTGTAGTAAGTCGGCACTCTTGATATTTGCAGTGGGATTGGAGTGACCACGGGGAACAGTGGAGGAAGAGACTGACTTTGGTGCCTTCCCACACAGTGGGAAACTTTGATTCTGCTGTGTGGGGATGTTTTATGTTAAATTCTATAATGTGTGTTCTTTATTTTTTTTATTGTATGGCTGTATGGTTATCTCATTTCACTGTGCCATCTGGCACATGTGACAATTAAATGTATCTTGTATCTTGTGGTGAAAGGTAGGGTAGTTACGTCATCGGGGCCATCAGGTGGGCACCCTCCTTCTTTGACGTTTCATTGATAAGCCCTCAACATCTCCAGAGGGCTCAACCGTGATACCTGGCGTCCCAGTTACACCCCCCTCAATTCCATACCCTCCTGTCTCCATTTTGCTGCCCAATTGTTGTCTCTCCTTTTGATCCAAATCCAATTGCTGCTTTTTTCTGCAGAATTTGATAATGATGTGATTGCTTGTTGGAGGGAGCGACCCCTCACCCCCATTTTCTTTAATAGCCTGGTCATAGATGTAGCAACAAATCCCCTGGAAAATCTAGTTGTGTTCAACACTAGGAAGGCTTGTGTATTTAACTGTATGTATACAGCCTCCCTAGTTTTAAGTGATTTGATTGACACCTTTGGCGATTTGGGAAATTATTATCTGCATGGCCCATTTTCATCCATGACATTGAAGAGGAATGAAATGTTCGTCGTGTTCATTTTACTTTCAAAGAAGGCAACAAGTGAAGATGTATCCCATAGTCCACTTTTTTTTGGTATTGGTTTATTGGTGTACCGAGATACAGTGAAAGGCCGCGATTGCATTTATATACGATCAAATCATACTATACATGAGTACTATCAAGGAGTACACAAGTTCAACAGGAAGTGCAAAGAGAAAAGTACCAAAGTATAGTGTTACAGCATTATAGTGTTACAGTAACAGGGAAAAAGTCCAAGGTTCACAATGAAGTAGGTTGGGAGATCGGGACTATGCACTAGCTTATGGGAGGTCCATTCAAACGTCTGATAACAGAGGAAGAAGCTTTCTAGTTTTTGTATCTTCTGCCTGATAGGAAAATTGTTTTTTAGGGTATTTATGACTCCTCCCCAATATTAATGTGTTTTACAAAAAACGGAAATGCTGAAAAAGCTCAGCAGGTCAAGCAACGGCTGCGGAAAGAGAAACAAGAAACAATGTTTTGGGTCTTCAGCCTGAAATGTGAACTCCATTTCCCTTTCCACAGAAGCTGCACGACTTGCTGTGTGTTCCAGCATTTTGTGGTTTTGATAGGTTAGCTGTGGGAGAAATGTTCACACTTATGGGGAACAGTGTAACTGGGGAGCATAAAATGTCGAATAGTCACAGATAACTCCACTAATGATTCAGACAAAACCACATTACAAAAGTATGTGATACTCACTACCACAGGAAGTGGTTGCAGCAAATTGCCTTTCAAGATGACTTTCAGCGAAATCTAGATAAACTTACGAGAGAGAGAATGGAATTGAGCGATAAACAGGAAGGGCTAAGAGGAGGCTTGCTTGTACTTTTAACTCTGACTTATTTTCTGACACGATGGCAGCCAAATATTTTTATATTTTATATTTGCAACTCTCTGGGGTGGAGTCCTTGTACCGTATCAGTGACTGTATGGAAATGGATGACACATCCAGATAGTGGTCATAGACATGTTGGGCAGAATGGCCTGTTTCCATTCTGTTTGGCTCCATCTTGAAATATTTGTCATTTCATGTGAGTTTTGTCAAAGTACATTTTCCTTGTCGGTTCAAAAATAAAAGTTTACCGTGAAATTACCAGTCCCAGTGACATTTTGCTGTCATCAAGCGGGGAACTTTAACAAACTTATTACAAGCAAAGCTACTGCCAAATGTAATTGCTTGGCAGCAAAACCAAAACTGATTGTCCTTCTGTATTGCTTGCTTAACCATTAGTTTGCTTAATCATTTCTGAGGTCTGTTCGGCTTCACATAGGTCATGCAGTGATACAAAGCCAAGGCTAGATTTTGTTCCCCCAAGGAACATTAGTGACCAATTGAGTTTATGAAAAACTAGTAGTTTCATGGTCACCTTTAATGTTGCTGCCTTTGTATTTTGGATTTATTTAGTTGATTAACTGCAATTGCCTCAGCTGCTGGGTTAATATTTATACTTGTGTCTCAAGGCCAATAGTGCAGTACCTTTCTGTGCAAAGGAAAAACTACTTTAGAAGATACAGAGTTTTATATCTGTAAAGTGTAAATCCAAAAAAAACAGATAAAGCTGTGATGTTGGTCACTGAAGGGTCTCTGTCCTGAAACATTAACTCTGTTCCCTTCCTACAGTTGGAAGCAGAAGGGCAGCTGCTGAAGGAAACAGCATGTTCGCAGGGATCTCAAGACGTGGAATCGGTCGAGGCTGATGCAGAGCCCCTTCAACAGCCGTGTAAGCACAAATTACTTCTAAGGAGATAGAAGACACAATAAACACACTAAAGAATGGAAAAACACCAGGACCAGACGGATTCAGTAATGAATTTTATAAAGCCTTTTACGACATAGTTACCCCATGATTACAGAAAATGTATACATATGCTTTTAAAGAGCAAAGCTTACCTGAAACATTAGCAGAATCAACGATCACATTAATACTTAAAAAAGATAAAAATATAGAAGAACCAGGATCATATAGAGCTATTGCTTTGTTAAATACGGATCAAAAAATAATAGCGAAAACACTAGCCAGAAGACTAAGCAGGTATGTTAGTAGACTAATAAATGAGGATCAAACAGGATTTATACCTAAGAGACACTCATTCAATAATTTGAGACGCTTGCTTAACATAATGCACTCACATAAATCTCATGACCAAGAGTTATCTATCATCTCACTGGACGCAGAAAAAGCGTTTGATCAAGTAGCATGGGATTATATGATTAAAGTATTGCAAAAATTCCAATTGGGAGAGAACTTCATCGCATGGATAAAACTATTATATAACAAACCTACGGCTAGAATACTAACTAATAATATACTATCCTCGAAATTTGAACTATCAAAGGGCAATAGACAAGGATGTTCACTATCACCGCTGTTATTTGCTCTGGTAATTGAACCCCTTGCTGAAAAAATAAGTACACACCCGGATATTTATGGTTATAATACAAAATATTCAAATAACAAAATATCCTTATATGCCGATGATGTACATCACAAAACCACAAATTAGTATACCAAACATATTAAATTTAATTGAGGACTTTGGATCCTTCTCAGGAAATAGAATAAATTGGAACAAAAGTGAAATTATGTCGATAAAACCAAAAGACTCAACACACCTCCGGAAATTCCCCTTTAAAATAGCCACAGAAAAATTCAAATATTTGGGAATTGAAATTACTAGAAACTACCATGATATGTTTAAAGCCAATTATAATCCCTTACTTAAGAAACTAAATAATTTGATTAAATTTTGACAAACACTTCCGATGTCCCTAATAGGCAGAATAAACGCTATAAAAATGATCTTTTTGCCACAAATCCTATACCTATTTCAATCAATACCTATATATCTCCCAAAAAAGTTTTTCAAAAAATTGGACTCAGACATAACAAATTTTATATGGGATTATAAATCCCATAGAATACAAAGAGCACACCTTAATAAACGAAAAGAGTTGGGGGGTCTAGCGCTCCCTAATTTTATGTATTATAATTGGGCAGTAAATATTAAAAATATGATTCACCTGCTGGACAATTCTGCCCAGCAGGTGGACTGGATTGTAATGGAAAGAGAGGACTGCTCTCCGTGTAATATAGGAGCGACTCTCCTCTCACCAATATATTTGAATAACAAAAATTATAATAAAAATCCAATTATACATAGCACAATTAGAACATGGAAACAAATAAAACAGAATCTAAAATTAAGAAACCTACCTCTTTTAATACCAATAGTTAATAATCCATCGTTTAAACCATCAATTATAGACAAATCATTTATACAATGGGAAAGAATGGGAATCAAAACGCTCGAAGATCTGTATGAATTGGGAAAATTACTAACATTTCAACAACTACAACTGAAATATAATTTGAAAAATAATCAATATTTTAAATATCTTTAAATTCGTGATTATCTGAAAAAATATACAAAAGACTATCATAATATGCCTACCGACTTACTGGATGAAGCAATGAAGACAAAGGCGGAATCAGCTAATTTAATATCGTACCTATATAACATCATCTTAAACATAGAAATACCCACAACTGATGGAATTAGAAGAGACTGGGAACAAGAATTAGCTATAAAAATTTCAAAAGAGAGCTGGGATAATCACTTACTACAGGTGCATAAATGTTCGATCAACGTACGACATACTCTCATCCAATTCAAAACATTACATAGACTATATTATTCAAAAACTAAATTAAATAAACTCTTCCCTAATGTCTCACCCCTCTGTGATAAATGTCTGTGTCAAGAAGCTACCATAGCGCACTCTTTTGTTTTTTGTACAAAAATCCAAAAATTCTGGTATGAAATATTTGATATCTTTACAAAATTAATCAAAGTAAAACTGGTACCAAAACCAGAATGGATCATTTTTGGAATATCGGAAGGTAACCCTGAACTAAACGTGTTTCAGAAGAACTTACTCAATTATGGGCTAATAATGGGAAAAAAGCTCATACTTAAATTCTGGAAAAATGCGCCCACACCAACAATAAAAATGTGGATATCAAATATGTTTGAAACACTACATCTGGAAGAGATGAGATTCCTCTTAGCAGGTAAAGCAGACCAATTCCAAAAGACGTGGTCTACGTTTTTGGAACTATTACAAGCATGAGGTGCAATAGTAATTTAAAAAATAAATAAATAAATAAATGGTACCAGGATCTGGTAACGGGGGGTAAAACAACAAAAACAGTTGGTAGTCCCCTTTCTGCGGAGTTTAATGTTATAATAGAGCGATTGTTTCTCCTTTCTTTTTCCTTCTTTTCTAGGGTCTACTTTCTTTCTTTACTTCCTTCTCTAACTTCTTTTCTAAGGGGCTTTCTTTTCTCAACACTCTCTTGCACCTTCACGATTCTTGCGCACTTTCCTTACTTCCTTTACTTCTATCTTTTTCTTAAAGCTCAAAAAATGAAGCGGTACAAAAAATGTATTAAGACATATGTGTTGTGTATTATTGTAACTTACCGTACTTCTAATAAAAATTAAAAAAAATAAAAAATAAAAAACAGCCGTGTAAGCAAGTGAGTCAAAGGCAGCCTGCGACAGCTATATGGAACAGCAGTATAAGAAGCCGATGGCATTGCACTGGGCCAGGCCGACTCCTACTTCATCAATCTAGTGCCACCAAGATATTGGGCCTTAAAGTGAGAATATAAGAAACTGCATATCTCCTTGGGTCAAGATCAGATTTTTCAGTAACTTGGAAGTTAGATAATGGTACCAGAATGTGACCACTCTCTATGCTGTTCCAAAAGAGGATCTATTGTACTCATGTATAGCATGATCTGATGGATAGCATGCAGGACAAGCTTTTCCCTATATTTCTGTACACATGATAATAAATAAACCATTGACCTTTTAAGTATTCCAGCTTTCTGTGCTGTGTAGCTAGTTCATTAAAGTTGTGTAGGAAGGAACTGCAGATGCTGGTTTACACCGAAAAGAGACACAAAATGCTGGAGTAACTCAGCGGGACAGGTAGCATCTTTGAAGAGAAGGAATGGTGACGTTACAGGTAGAGACCCTTCTTCACTCCTGGCGAAAAAGGATGGGTGACATTTCGGGTCGGGACCCTTCTTCAGACTGAGAGCAGAGTGGAATGAACTGGAGATGTCTGAATAAGGGTCTTGACCCGAAATGTCAGCTATTCCTTTTCCCCAGAGATGCTGCCTGACCCGTTGAGTTACTCCAGCTTTTCATGTCTATCTTCTGGAGATTATAAAAGGCCAGAACAAAGCAGGGCCTGCAACAGATGACCAAGGAAGATAAACACAAAAAGTTGGATTAACTCAGCGGGACAGGCAGCATCTCTGGATAGACGGAATGGGTGACTTTTTGGGTCGAGACCCCTCTGCCTGTCCCGCTGAGTTACTCTAGCTTTTTGTGTCTATCTTTGGCTTAAACCAGCATCTGCAGTTCCTTCCTACAGATGACCAAGGAAGCCTGTATTGGAGGCCCACCATTCTCTGTGAAAAGACACATCTCCTGACATTTAACCCAACTGCTTTTATTCCCCGTAAAACCCGAGCTCTGATCCTCATCCCCATTTGGTTGGATCAAACTATTAAAACAACAAAAAAACATTTCTTTTGAATCTAGATCAAGTCTAATCTGCTCTTTTTGCCCACTTTAATTATCAAAGTACTATCTTGTGTGGGTGAATGACCTTTGTGGCAAACATTCTGTAACCCACCAGATCACTAGAAACAAAGTTTAAAAATAATTTAACTGCACCCCATCCTAATATTCCATTCAATTACCTCAAAACTATTGCTATTCACCTTTCTACGTGATTTGTCAGAACATTGCACAAGACAATCATGTGTTGGCATTTACGGTGCAAGGTGTATGCAATATAACCAAAGCAGTCAACAAACTATTGAATTCATCCCATCTATTTTTCCTCACCGTTTCCTTATTTTACATTGCCTTTACATTGTCACCACTTCCACTTTTAATCCCTATTGGGACCTCATGGAAGTCACACAATGGTGTGTTTAGCTCCTTGTGCACTTTCTCGTTGCTTGTAGCAATTCCTACCGATGCTAATCTGTTTCAACATGGACTTCTTCCAGGTTTGGAGGAGGTCAGAGGCTGAATATCCTATCTCACTTACTGGCACCCCATGGCCTTTTCATTATCTACAAACCACAGCACAGGAGGAAGATGGAATACTCTTACCTGAATAACTGTAGCATCAACAATCCTCCAACTCTATACCATCTACTCTTCATGTTGCACTGGGAAAACAGCCAACCTAATCAAGGACCATTGACACCCTGGTCTTCCATCCCCTCCTCTCCACTCTCCTGTTGGTCAGAAGATGCAAAAGCTTGAAAGCACACATAATGAGATTCAGGAACAGCTTCTTTCCTCCTGATATCAGACTACTAAACAGTCCTCTCATAAGTTTAGAGTGTAGTCCCAATCTCTCAATTTACACTATTCTTTTATCTGCACTTTCTTTGTAATTGCACTATATTCTACACTCTTTTTCTCTTTAGACAATAGACAATAGGTGCAGGAGTAGGCCATTCGGTCCTTCGAGCCAGCACTGCCATTCACTGTGATCATCCACAATCACTGTCTGTTGTACTTGTGTGGAGCTTGATTGTACTAATTTCTGGTATGATGTTATGGAATAGGACCCAAACAAAAGATTTTCACTGTATCTCAGTATAGGTGACAATATAAACAACATCAATACCACCATCCAGGATAAAGCAGCTCACTTGATTTGCAATCCATCAACCACCCGCAAACTCACTCCCTCACCATAGCCACACAGTGGCTGCAGTGTGTACCATCTATAATATGCACTGCAAGGCCCAAACAGCATCTCCCATAACCACAAAGCCCATGATAAAGAAGAACAAGAGGAGCATGTTCATGTGAACACTCCTATCTGTGGGTTTCCCTCCATGTGACATATTAACCCGACTTGGACTGCCTATTTTTCATCATCACATCTAAATCCTGTATCTAATTTCCTAACGGCATGCTCAGAAGGACTGCCACAGTTCAAAAAAGCATCTTATCACTACTTTCTCAAAGCCAGTTAAGGATGGGCAGTAAATACTGGCCTTACTGGTGATGCCCAGATGAAAACCGTGGTTATACATGCAAATGAGTACGCATCATGAAAATGTATAAATGCTATCCAGTGAATTTGATTCAAACTTCACACATAGACGAATGTCAGCTACTATGTTTCAATGTTTTTTATTACTGTACTCAGATGCCTTTTAACTTAACACACCAGTCCAGGACTTGACACTGTTGCTTCTGATGGAGTATTTTGTTCAATTACCTGGTGTGGAACAACAACACATTGCAGATGGATCATTTCTCTTTATTAGTGCAATTACTTGGTCAAAAGAGGTTCCGTAGTATTGTGGTACTGAACATTGTTATCACATCTTAAAGCACAAAGTCTTTGGCACTGAATTCTTGGATCTTTCACAAAGAATGTAGGTTTGGTTGCCAGGAAACGCCCTTTGTGCTGGAAAGATAAGCAGTGGGAGAGATCCTTCTGGTACGGACTCATGAAACAATTTGTGCATTCCATTTTGAAGCAATTGTATTAAACTTTCTTGCTCGATGATGTACATTTGATACAACAGTGTACATGCACTACAGCACCACAGCCTTCTAAACAAAAGGCTCTGCCTTATTAGCTAAAGATGCATTTGTAAAATGTTATGGTAAATCCTCCATACAAATACCAAATATTTTGCTCACATTTGCTGGTGGAAGATTAATTAGGACCAGTAATGACTTGTCTTCTTTACCAATACAGATCTTTAAATCTAAATGTGATAGCTTACCATTTTTGATAATTATTAAGGATACTGTAACAATATCTACTTATTTGGTAGACATCTCATGCAAAGAACCTCAATACTTATAGAACTGTTTCACAGGACTAGAGACCTGGGTTAGATTCTGACCTAGGGGCTGACTGTGTGGAGTTTGCACGTTCTCCCTGTGTCCTCCATGTGTTCCGGTTTCCTCCCATAACCCAAAGACGTGCATGTTTGTAGGTTAATTGGCCTCTGTAGAATTACTCCTAATGTGTAGGGAGTGAACGAGAATGCAAGATAACATAGAACTAATGCGAACTAGTGATTGTCGTCAGCGTGGACTGAATTTTGATGCTGTATTTCTAATCTCCTAATGTCAAACTACAGCTAAAGCCTGCAAGGACATCACTTCAAACTAGATTATCAAATAGTTTAAAATTAAGTGAAATCACTCCATCATTGTATGCTTAAAAATAACTATTTTAATACAATGATTGAAAGATTCAGAGATTTTTGAATATAAAATGACATTATAACATTTTAAAAATAAAAGCATTTGGCACCATTAACACAAATCCAAAAATGAGTCCAATAATGGCTGCCCCAATAGCATGGTGACGCATCACACAATTTATTATCTGGACGGCGCCAATAACTATACCAAGCACAATCCCTGGCATGAGGTTTCTCCACCTTGAAGTTTCTTCTGAAAAGTCTTCTTCATTACTCAATTCCTCTTTGTTTCTTTTAATCATTAAGTACTCACAAATTGAGAACTTATAATTCAGTCCAACTGGACAACTGCCAAACTTTCTTAACACAGTTAAGATTACATGGCAGAGTTTTTGACCCAGGAAACTGAAGAAGAAACTGACAGGAACAGAAGCGATGATAAATCCGGCCCACCAACTCAGCCACCAGCCATACCAAAACCCCAGCCAGTGGCCATACTTGTATTTTTCAGAGACTTTGTGTTCATTTATGGATGCTAGAGGTGTCTGTTGTCCAGGGATATCCAAAGAAACGGTCTCGGTGCCCATGGTTATGATTTCCGCATTCTGCACAAAATTAACAAAACAAAAAGCACTCAGAAACTTTTGTTAGAAATTGAGGCGTCTTTGTATATCCCTTCAATCTTCCTGCAAAGCAGGAATCCTCTGCCAACCGAGGCAAAGCTATTGTGCAAGTATTTTAATTTGTACAAGGAACCATCATAGGTAGCTTAGATATTTGTTGAGTCCAACACCCTACTTGATTCCTAAATTATAATTACATCACTATATGAGAGTCAATAACCGCAGGTTAGGCACCTGGCATCAGAATTTTTCCGCGGTTGTGCTCTCATCCCTTTTAGTGGTCAATTCAGAAGAATAATAGCCGAGAGTCAGACTGAGCCCAGTTAGGAACAGGAATGATCCCCTTGATCCTCAATTGACAGCATTAACTGTGGAAGTGTTCCAAAATCCTACCTCCCTTTTCATAGAAGTGCTACCTAATCCAAGTTGCAAAAATTAAGAATCAAATTGTTCAAATAGGACAAATAAGCACACTTGACACTCATATCAGCTATTTCCCCTCACTTGCAACAAAATGGAAATAGTTTCTTCTTGCCCTGTGTTTGTAATCCTATAAACTGATCAAATCATCCTATAATATTCTGAATTTCAGGGAATGTAACTGTAGTTGTGTAATCTCTTGCAATTGAATCTACAAAGACCAAAAGGACGAGGTTAAAAGGACGAAGGTGAGCGCGTTGCGCGCCCCCTTCACTACCTGACAGGTGGTTAATAGTGCCATAAACTGAGGCGATGCGCGTGCACGCGGCCGCACCCGCCACCTGACTGCGCGCGCACGCGGCCGCACCCGCCACCTGACTGCGCGTGCACGCTGCCGCACCCGCCACCAAAGCTCCGCTCTATGATCTTTGCTCGCCACCCGACTGAGGAGGTGAGCGCTGCGCGTGCACCCTTCCCGCTTTCAGCCCCCGACAGACGCGAGGTGCGGGCGCGCCGCGCGCGCGGGCCGGGTCCAACCGCCACACGCATCCGGACAACTCGGGAGCCGCGCGGGCGCCCGCGCACACCAGCCCACCCGAGGCAGTCGGCTCTCCGGCCGACAGATGTCGGTCAGGTCCCGTCGACCTGCCACCCTGGTCTCCCCCCTCTCCTCGCCTCCAGTGGGTGGGAACGGCTGGAGGACACGGTTTTATTTTGGCTGACGGCCGCTGCAGCCCAAACCTACCTTCCCCGATCTGAGCTCGAGTTTGTCTCTCCGGCGGCCGGGCCGGGCCGTGCCGGGGCCAGTTAGCGAGCTACGCGTGCGCAGTAGCGGAACCATGCGGAAGAAAAACAATCCCCCACCCCATCCAGTTATTGTGTAGGAAGGAACAGATTCTGGTTTCAAACGAAGATTGACACAAGATGCTGCAGTAACTCAGCGGGGCAGGCAGCATCTCTGGAGAGAAGGAATGGGTGACGTTTCGGGTCGAGTCCCTTCTTCAGAGAAGTGTGAAAATGACAGATCACCAGTTTGAAACGTCACCCATTCCTTCTCTCCAGAGCTGCCTGTCCCCACTGAGTTAATCCAGCACTGTGTTTCTATCTTCGGTGTATAGGGTGATTTCACGAAAGGTCACTGGAGCGTAGTTCCGCAAAATTTAACGTGTACATGCGTCACTTCCGGTACATGTTAGTGGATGGGAAAACACGCACTTTCACACCCGTTAAAAACATCGAAACCGGCCAGTTTTTGAGCTGCAATTTACTGTGCCAGTCGGGGTGACCGTGAGGCACAGCTACCTAAATTCACAGTCCAAAAGAAAGATAGACACTAAGGTAAATTCAAGAGGGAGCTGAAGATGCAAAAACAGCGGAAGTGCTTAGCGGACATTTGCCGTGGAGATATAAAGATCGAAAATATCGGGAATTATCGCGTTTGCTCACTGCATTTCATCAAAAGTAAGGCATTATTGGCTTTGTTATCTTTATTCATTTGTTAGATGAAAAGTATTAAAAGTTAGAAATCCTTCAGTAAAATTGCAAAATCGCCCATGGTTCTCAGGTGGGTTTTAACATGCAAAATGAAGTTCAGCATCAACTTGCAGAGCTATAGATGCTTGAGCTGCAACCAAATCTGCTTTAATACTCTCTTCTTGTTGCACGTGCATGGCGTTCTTGTGCACATTGTCTATCCTGCTCATAGTGGGTGCCCAATCAGGATTGTTGACATCATTCCATGCTGCAGGCTTGTCTGTTATTAGATGATAAATAAATAAATAAGTAGTTTGGGTGATTGTGCAGGCTTTAAACAAGAAACATTGAGAAATATATTTTGGCAAATAATAAAATGTCCTAATTTTGTCCAACTAACAGCTGACAATTATCCCATTCCTTAGCTTGCAAGTAAAATTTATTTCAAGCATTGATAGTTTACGATTATTTAAATGGTAAATGGAGCTTCAGAAACATTTTCATTTTGCATATTAAAATCCACCTGAGAACCATGGGCGATTTTGCAATTTTACTGACGGATTTTTCACTTTTAAAACTTTTCATATAACAAATGAATAAAGATAAAAAGTCAATAATGCCTTACTTTTGATGAAATGCAGTGAGCAAACGCGATAATTCCCGATATTTTCGATCTTTAAATCTCCACGGCAAATGTCCGCTAAGCACTTCCGCTGTTTTTGCACCTTCAGCTCCCTCTTGAATTTACCTTAGTTTCTATCTTTCTTTTGGACTGTAAATTTAGGTAGCTGTGCCTCACGGTCACCCCGACTGGCACAGTAAATTGCAGCTCAAAAACTGTCTGGTTTCGATGTTTTTAACGGGTGTGAAAGTGCGTGTTTTCCCATTCACTAACATGTACTGGAAGTGACGCATGTACTCCAGTTAAATTTTGCGGTCACGTGAGTGCGGATCTACGCTCCAGTGACCTACACAGACAAAGCAGGCGATGATCAAGGAAATCATCAAGGGCAGTCACGGTTGGAGAGTTGCTGCCTTACAGCAAAATGCAGTGCCGGAGACCCGGGTTCAATCCCGACTACGGGTGCTGTCTGTTTGGAGTTGTGTACATTCTCCCCGTGATCTGGTTGGGTTTTCTCCGAGATCTTCGGTTTCCTACCACACTCCAAAGACGAACAGGTCTGTAGGCTTGATAACATTTGTCCAGTGCCGAGTTATGCTCTACCTAGAGCTTTTCAGCGTACTACATCCAGATCCAGAAATGTAGAATGGGTCACCGTTGCCCGAGGAGATAGATGACAACGAGGCAAACAATCAGTAAAATTAGTCAGGAGGATAGTGAAACTAGTTGGAGAACTAAGGTTGGGGAGGGGCGAAGAGAGAGGGAAACCAAGGGGAAAGAGAGGGAAACCATTTGAAGTCAGAGAAATTAATATTGGTACTGCTGGGTTGTAATCTGAAACAGACCTGAAACAGGTGGAAACGCAACACAGGCAGCATCTGTGGAAAAAAATACCTTGTTGATGCTGTTCTAATATAGGAAAAGGGGCAGTTGATTCTGTGCTCAGCGTAAGTTCATAAGACATATGTTTAAAATTAGGCCATTCGACCCATGGAGTCTGCTCCGCTATTCAACCATGGCTGATCTATCATTTCCTCTAAACCCATTCCCTCCTGCCTTCTCGCCATAACCTTTGACACCTTTACTAAATAAGAACCTGTCAATCTCTGCTTTAAAAATATCCAGACTTGGCCTCCACAGCCATCTGTGGCAATGAATTCCATACATTCAGCACTCTCCAACGAGAACATAGAACGGTCCAGTGTTTCATCGCATATGTACCAAAACGGAACAATTAATTTTTTACCTGCAGCAGCATAACGGGTTTGTTGACACTTGTCATAGATAACACAATAAAAGAAAAAAGTTAAATAAATTAACCAAAAAAAATAGTGCAAACCAAAAGCTCAAAATCCTTAGTGCTGCCAAGACAGTTTGTAGTTCAGTTGGTGTTTGTTGAGCTGAACAGTTGTTGGGAAGAAGCTGTTCAAATAGGACAAATATTTGGGTCCCGGAGCTGGGGCAGCGGCCTGGAGCTGGGGCGGCTGGGGCAGCGGAGACTGCGGGACCCGGAGCTGGGGCGGCGGCCCGGAGCTGGGGCAGCTGCCCGGAGCTGATGCTGTGGCGGGCCGTCTCGGAACGGAGACGGCGTTCCGGCTTTCTGCGGCGGCAACATCCGGCTTTCTGCGGCGGCAACGGCAAGCACTTCATCACCACGGACAGTAGTGCCACCGGTCCGTAGTCATTGAGGCATATCACCTTGCTCTTCTTGGACACATGTATTATTGATGGCCCTTTAAACAGCATCTCAACCCAAAACGTCACCCATTCCTTCTCTCCAGAGATGCTGCCTGTCCTGTTGAGTTACTCCAGCATTTTATGTCTACCTTCGATTTAAACCAGCATCTGCAGTTCTTTCCTACACAGGTTATACTACAATTACACTGTGGTTTTCATATTACTTTAAATCACTATACTGATCATTAAGAGTTTGAAGCTGTAGTCAGTGTTGTACTCCAAGAAACATGTACATTATAGCAATCAATTTGTGCATGATAAACTCTTGGAATGGGATTAGGATCAGATACTTTTTTATTTATGAATGTAGAGAATTAAATATTAACCAAGGCACGGAAGATAACTCCCCTGTTCTTTGAGAGAGCGCCAATGAACCTTTTGCATTGCCAATCCCATCTTACCTTTACATTAGAATGGTACAGCACAGGAACCAGTCCTACGGCTCACCAAACAGGATGCCAAGATAAACTAATCTCCTTTGCTTGCAAGTGATTGATATTCCTCCATTCCCAACATATCCACGTGCCTATCCAAAGGCCAATTAAATGCCACTATCATACCTGCCTTTACCACCAAACCTGGCAGCGCATTTCAAGCACCCAACAATCTATCTATTATTATATAAAACTCTGTGGCTGCCGCCTGCTGTCCGGCTGCCTTTCTGCCTTTCGATTCGTTCCATCGTGTGATGTCACAATGCCCAATACTCGCAGATGTCCAATCGGAATGGCCGATGCTCGCAGATGTCCAATCGGAATGGCCGATGCTCGCAGATGTCCAATCGGAATGGATCCATTTACATGTACGGCTGCCGGCTGCATTTCTTCCTTTGATTCCTTGCCACGCCGAATCCAGACGCACAATCGCCGAGATCTTTTCCATTTCGGTAGAGATTTCACTTTTCTTTCTAAGTATCCGCTCCTCATTAGATTTCGTCGTGTTTAAGTACACCTTTTTAATCAAATCCTTCTCCCCCCCACCCCCCAATACTTCAAAAAAAAAATGGCTTCTCACCCATAGAAGCAGCCATTTCGGTAGACATTTCACTTTTCATTCCAACTATCCACTCCTCATTAGATTTCGTTATGTTTATGTCCACATTTTTCATTAAATCCTTCCCCCCTCCCTCCCCCACACTCACTCATTTTGTCGCCTCCTGCTGGCCAGCGACCATAACGGCTGCTGGCGCCCGCATCTCGCCTCAAAGACGCCATTTAAAACCAGCCGCACTGCTCATTCCTGAGCCGCTTGAGTTGGAGGACCACGTCTCCCGTGGGGGCTACGGGTAGGGAACGGCTGCGTTGGGGAATACATAACTAAAACTCTGATCTTGTGCTCTTCTGGTTTGCGCGTTTTTTCTATTTGGGCAAAAAACAGTACACGATAGCGCCACGATTTTTCGTCAGCTCACTCACTGTCCTTCCTGTGCTGCGAGTGCACCAAGTTCGTTCCGATCAGTAGCATGTTGTAACAGCAAGGTTTAAAAATCGTAAAAAACGCATCGTGCGCAGATTGATCTCCTCTCCTGCCAGTCAGTGCCGTGCGGATTGGTCGCTTCTTCTGTCACTCCCCGGGACGGTCTGTCCCTTCCTGCGCCATGGCGTCTTTACTGAAGCGGAGGATGGCCGGCGGAGGTCTCCAACCGGACACAATTTTCGCCCACAAGCCGGTGCGGTCGTAACCGCTGGTGCTTCCAGGCTGGGCCGAGCCGAGGACCAGCGGCGATGGCTGCTCCTCCTCCGGGACAAGCGAGAAGGGTGAGGAGCGGCAACCTTGAGATCTTGGGGAGGGAGAGTGGTGGAGGAGAGGGGATAGAGGGAGAGGAGGGCAGTAGGGAAGGGAGAGGTATGGAGGGAGGGAGGGACTGAGGGTAAGGGAAATAAGAGGTGAGGGAGGGATTGGGGGGGGGTGGGAGGAGATGAAAAAGAAGAGAGAGGTGAGGTTGGGGAGGATGGGGGAGCAGTAGAGGAGGGGGGGGTGGGGGAGTTAGGGAGTGGAGAATATAGGGAGAAGAGGGCAGCGGGGGAGGTGAGGGATAGGGGAGGTGAGGGATAGAGAGATAGGAGGTGGGTAGGGAGGGGAGAGGAGTTATGAAGGGAAGGAGTGCATGAAGGTAGGGGAAAGGAGAGGGAGAGAGCGGTGAGGGAGGGATTTGGGAAGGGGAGGAGGAGAAGGGAAAGAAGAGTGAGGGTGAAGAGGAGGGGTAGAGTGCGAGGGATTAGGGGAAATGAGCTGCGCCTGTGCAGTTGGAGGCTATGGGTGAGTGGTGGAATATTGCGTTGGGGGACCAAGCCTCCTGTGTGACAGGGACTCAACGGGTCCTACTTAGTGTATTAAAAATAACGTACCCGCACATCTCCCTTAAACTTTATCCGTCTCACTTATGCCTATCTAGTTTATGATATTTCCACCCTTGGAAAAGGGTTCTGACTGACCACCCTGTCTGCCTCTCAAAATTCTATGTACTTCTGTTAGGCCTCCCCTTAGCCTTGGATGCTTCACAGAAACAATCCAAGTTGGTCCAACCTCTCTTTACAGCTAACACCTTCTCATCCAGGCAATAATCTGGTAAATGTCTTCTACACTCTCCAAAGCCTCCACATCTTTCCTGTAATGGGACAATTAGAATTGCACACAATACTCCTATTAGTATGGCCTAATCAAAGTCCTATAAAGCTGCAATTTACTTTCCCTTTAATGTGAGACCTTGGCTTAATGTCAGGTTCAAAAGAACGCATCTTCAACAATATAATAGTCCTGCAATACTGCATTGGAGTTTTGTGCACCGGGGAGGCAATAGAACCATAACTATCCAACTCAGATGTACACGAATTACCTACAGAACCACAGCTGTCAAATTGATAAGACTGCTGTATGTGTTGACTGCTCTGCTAAAACTATTCCTCTGGCTGTTAAGCACTTTGGGATCTACCGAGTATGTGAATGGGGCCATAGAAACACAGGTGTTTTATTATTATGAATACAGAAAAACTAACAACTGAGGGGTTACTGCTGCACGTATGCCTATTATTAGTGTGCTGCCAGAAAACATCACAATCGGGATATATTGCACGAACGGAACCAATAAAAGCTGCACATGATGTCTTGAAGTCCCATGATAGGAAATATATTTCTCTCAAATACCGTGACAATAATGGGCTTGCTGTTCTCCACTGACCATGCAGGAAATTGAATGACATTTACTGAAAAGAGACATAAAACAAAGAATGGCAGGTGGCAACAGGGAGCAGAGACAAGAATGTAGCCGATTTTAACAGATGTGAATCTGCTGGACATGAATGACTTAAAAACTAATTTTACCCAATTAAAATGATTTAAAAAAAAACCAGTTTTCTGTGTCAGCCGCGAGAGCTAATTCCACACGACATTAAAACCATTTCCTGATTTTCAATGCAAAATGTGAATATCTTTACTCATCATCACAGAAAAAAAGTTCAGATTTTATGACTACATTAAGCCAATTACTACTTAAAATGTCACAGAAAATATTAGACATATCCTTTCTATCAGCCCCAGCTCCGTTCATAACACTTTTGCCCCTTAGTTAGATGATTGTGAGTTTAAGCATCTTAAGAAAATATCGAAATCGATCGGAATTTTAGCTGGGGATGTCCTTTAGGTAACATTAAATTAATGGCATGACTTTATTCATAGAGGTTATGTGTATCCCATCATGCTATTTTGAAGAACAGAGAATTACTGTCTCTGCTCTGGACAATCTCTCAGCCACCATCACAACACTTGCATGCGGCCTAGCTACGCCTGCCTTTTTGTTGGCGATGTAGAACAGTTCTTGTTCCTCCCCTAATCTGGCACCATTCCAAGTCAAGTCAAGTTACATTTATTGTCACATGCACCAATTGGTACAGTGAGATTTGAGTTACCATACAGCCATACAAATAAACATAACACAATACACGATAGAGTTCAACATAAACATCCACCACAGCAGAATCAACGTTCCCACTGTGAGGAAAGGCAATAAAGTTCAGTCATCTTCCTCTTTGTTCACCCGTGGTCGGGGCCTTTGAGCCCTCCAAAGTCGCCGCAACGGGCGGCCCGATGTTCAGGCCCTGTCGCCAGGATGGTGGAACTCTGACGTCGGAACGGAAGAACACTCTGAGTGGCTTGGAGTTTCCGAATCGGCCGTTTCGCTGGGGGGCGGGGGTAGAGAGAGAAGGGGCAGAGACAGAGAGAGAGACAGAGACACGGGGAGGGGGGGAGAGGGGGGAGGGGGATGAGGTGGGGAGCAGGGAGTGGGAGGGAGGGTGGAGGGGAGGGTGGAGGGAAGGGGGTAGGGGTGTGTGGAGGGGAGGGGGGTTTAGGGGAGGGACGGTGGGGGAGGGGATGGAGGGGAGGAGGGGGAGATACGGGGGGAGAGGAGAGGGGGGAGAGGTGAGGAGGGGGGGGGGAGAGGAGAGGAGAGGGGGGGAGAGGAGAGGAGAGGGGGAGAGGAGAGGGGGGAGAGGAGAGGGGGGAGAGGAGAGGGGGGGAGAGGAGGGAGGGGAGAGGAGAGGGGAGAGGAGAGGGGGGGAGAGGAGAGGAGGGGGGGGGGGGAGAGGGGGAGAGGAGAGGGGGGGAGGAGAGGGAGGCCGTTTCGCTGGGGGGCGGGTTGTAGAGAGAGAAGGGGCAGAGACAGAGGGGGGGAGAGGAGAGGGGGAGAGGAGGGGGGGGGGAGAGGAGAGGGGGAGAGGAGAGGGGGGAGAGGGGAGGGGGGGGGGGAGGGCGGGGGAGGGGAGGGGGAGAGGAGAGGGGGGAGGAGAGGGAGGCCGTTTCGCTGGGGGGCGGGGGGTAGAGAGAGAAGGGGCAGAGACAGAGGGGGGGGAGGGGGGAGAGGAGAGGGGGGGGTGTGGAGAGGAGGGGGAGGAGAGGGAGGCCGTTTCGCTGGGGGGCGGGGGTAGAGAGAGAAGGGGCAGAGACAGAGACACGGGGGGGGAGAGGGGGGAGGGGGATGAGGTGAGGAGCAGGGAGTGGGAGGGAGGGAAAGGGGTAGGGGTGTGTGGAGGGGAGGGGGGTTTAGGGGAGGGACGGTGGGGGAGGGGATGGAGGGGGAGAAAAAGAGGGGAGATGGGGGGAGAGGAGAGGGGGGGGGAGGAGAGGGGGGGGAGAGGAGGGGGGGGGGAGAGGATAGGGGGGAGAGGAGAGGGGGGGAGAGGAGAGGGGGAGGAGAGGAGAGGAGAGGGAGGCCGTTTCGCTGGGGGGCGGGGGTAGAGAGAGAAGGGGCAGAGACAGACCCGGGGGGGAGGGGGATGAGGTGGGGAGCAGGGAGTGGGAGGGAGGGAAGGGGGTAGGGGTGTGTGGAGGGGAGGGGGGTTTAGGGGAGGGACGGTGGGGGAGGGGTGGAGGGGAGGAGGGGGAGAAAAAGAGGGGAGATGGGTGGGAGAGGAGAGGAGAGGGGGGAGAGGCGAGGGGGGGAGAGGAAAGGGGGGGAGAGGAGAGGAGAGGGGGGGAGCGGCGAGGGGGGAGGGGAGAGGGGGGAGGGGAGAGGGGGATGGGGAGAGGAGAGGGGGCTGGGGAGAGGAGAGGGGGATGGGAGAGGAGAGGGGGATGGGGAGAGGGAGAGGGGGATGGGGAGAGGAGAGGGGGGGATGGGGAGAGGAGAGGGGGGATGGGGAGAGTAGAGGGGGGTGGGGAGAGGGGGGGGGGAGAGGAGGGGGGAGAGGAGAGGAGAGGGAGGGGGGGAGGAGAGGGGGGGATGGAGGGGAGGGGGAGAAAAAGAGGGGAGATGGGTGGGAGAGGAGAGGGGGGGAGAGGAGAGGGGGGAGAGGAGAGGGGGGGAGAGGAGAGGGGGGGGAGAGGAGAGGGGGGGAGAGGAAAGGGGGGGAGAGGAGAGGAGAGGGGGGGAGGGGAGAGGGGGGGGAGGGAGGAGGGGAGAGGGGGATGGGGAGAGGAGAGGGGGATGGGGAGAGGAGAGGGGGGTGGGGAGAGGAGAGGGGGATGGGGAGAGGAGAGGGGGGTGGGGAGAGGAGAGGGGGATGGGGAGAGGGGAGGGGGATGGGGAGAGGAGAGGGGGGTGGGGAGAGGAGAGGGGAGGTGGGGAGAGGAGAGGGGGGGATGGGGAGAGGAGAGGGGGGGATGGGGAGAGGAGGGGGGGATGGGGAGAGGAGGGGGGGATGGGGGTAGGAGGGGGGGATGGGAGAGGAGGGGGGATGGGGAGAGGAGAGGGGGTTGGGGAGAGGAGAGGGGGATGGGGAGAGAAGAGGGGGATGGGGAGAGGAGAGGGGGATGGGGTGAGGAGAGGGGGGGATGGGGAGAGGAGAGGGGGAGAGGAGAGGGGGGATGGGGAGAGTTGTGGGGAGAGAGAGAGAGAGAAAGGAAGAGAGACAGGGGGGGGAGAGAGAGAGAGAGAGAAAGAGAGAGGGATAGGGAGAGAGAGATGTGGGGAGAGAGAGGAGGAGAGAGAGAGAGAGCGCCTTTTTACTTCAACCCAATCCACCCCAAACAACCATTTGCAGGCATTGCTTACTCACAGTTGTGTAGACATTTGTTCAGTCATTCAGAGGTCAGACTGCCCTCCAGCTTGCAGACACTGATTGAGGCACACCACTTACTGGTTTTATAGTCCCTCCCCCTCCCTCCAGCGGGGGCAGCAGAGAGAATGGGCAATTTTGTAAAAACATTAATATCTCTGTCATTTTTCATCGACGGGAAAAATCCTCGGCACATACGCGGCGGAGGGGGGCTCTGAGCGAGGTGGCCAAAAATGACGGCCGTAGGTGGCGGCGTTCTCTCGGAAATCGCAGCACAGATGGCGGTATCTTTTTGTTTTTTCGTTTTTTTTGTTATGTTGAAGTGTGTTTTTTATGTTTTTTTTAATGTTTTAATGTGGGGGAAGAGGGTACAGTAAGGGGGATACCGTCCTTCAGTCACTTCCTGGCGAGGACGCGACTATTATTCGAGTCGCGTCCTCACCCCCCCCCAGCGGCCTACCTACTGGATTGGCGCGGCCTTTCCTGCCTGGACCGACCAGAGCTCCAGCAGCGGCGGGACAGCGCTGATACATCACGGGGCTGGCGATGCCTTACTGGGGATCGCCGTCTGGAGCCCGGAGTGCTGGGCCTGCGGCACCGACATCCTGGAGCTGTGGTTCGCGGAGCTCCCAACGCGGGCAGCGCTGACAAACATCGTGGGGTCCTGCGACTCTGCCCGGCTCGGCCTGCGGACTCGGGAGCTGCGGACTCCGGTGGGAGGCGGCTGATTGGGAGGTTCGGGCCGCTGAGAAGGATTTTCACCGTCGGGGTTCGGCGTCGGTGTTCCATCAGCCCGACGAGAGGGCCTGAGCATCGGGCAGCCCGGGGTGGCGACTGCGGGTGCTCGGAAGGCCCCGACCACGGGTGAACATCTGGGAAGATCGGAGGGGAGGCTGGTTGGACTATGGTGCCTTCCTCACCTTGGTGCCATTGTGTTATGTTGTGTCGTGGACTTTCTGTGTTTGTGCTTTTTTTTAAAAATTCTATTTTATTTTTTAAATGTTTTATTATTTATTATTTATTTATTTTTATGATACTGACTGTAAAGGGAAATTCATTTTGTTGTCTCTAATTGAGACAATGACAATAAATTTGAATACAATACAATACAATACAAAAGCGGTCAAGAACAGAGATTTAGTAATATAGATAGATGGGATCCCCAAGAATGTGTTGATACTTGCCATAATGCAAGAGACTGGATTCCCACATGCAATTATATTTGAAAATTTAACTGATCTTTAGTAATAATTCCTTTAAATCAATAGGAGTGGGAATTGAATTAGCTTCATATGAATACATGTTAAACGATACTTACACCTTACAAGTTGTTACATGCGAGTTCAAAAGACTTGACCAGTGTTTCGAAAATAGCACAGGTCTGAAAGTTGGCAACTGACAGTATGAACATATATCGTTGCAATTTCTTTTTAATTAGAATGTGTTGATTATGATGTAATTGGCCTAACCTACCTGATCTATTATTTAAACAATCATAATATATTTCAAATCACAAGTGTTACCATGATTCTAGAGGTTACATACATCTTTGTATATTTCAAAAGGTTTTGATAACCAGTGGGGTAGACCAAGCAATGATTTGAGGACTGGCAATAAAGTCCAAGCAAGTAGGATTATTCTTTTGCCTTCTGCCATCCAGCTAATTTCATAGTAAAACAATAAAAGGGATTTAAAATAAAACATAGAAAACCGTCTTTATTTGTTTGTCTACAACAGATCGAGGCAGATTAAAACCCTTAGAGAGCTTTAGAAAACAGATCTTCCCAAGGATGCTGCACTTACATGTTACATGTTGTAAAATAGGTTAATGTCTTCAATAAAATGACAAACAGGATTATTAGGTGATTTGATTTGGTTTGTTCAAAATTAGCCAACAATAATTTCTTAAATCTCGAATGGATTTTCTCTGATTCATGGCAAATGTATTGTGAATTATACATTTCCACACACATTTAAATGCAGAATAATGGTGAAAGGGATATTCTCCAAATAACTGATTTCAAACTCAATTCTGGATCTGGATGTAGTACGCTGAAAATCTCTCGGTAGAGCATCACTCAGAATTATGTCTACCAGGGACTTCTCACCAATAGGTTGCATATAGTTTGACAATTTTTTTTCTTACATGTTACTGAACCACAAAATTATATTGCAGAACATTCTCAACTTGGTGGTATTGGTTTATTATTATCAAGTGTACTGAGTTACATTGGAAACAATGTTTTGTGTGCTATCCAGGCAAATCATATTATTCATAAGTATGTCAGGCAGTGAAAAAGAGAAAATAAACAGAGTGCAGATCACAGTCAGAGTCATACAGCATGGAAACAGGCCAAACTTGCCCATTCCGACCAAGGTGTCCCATCTACACTAATCCCAACTATCGCTCGCTTCCCAATATCCCTACCAATTACTTCAGATTTTACCACCTACCTGCACAGAACAATTTACAGTAGCCAAATAAACCGCGAATCAACACATCTCTAGAATGCGGACTCTGTAGTACTCAGAAGAAACGCATGCGGTCACGGAGAACGGACAGATAACGCACAGACAGGGTTGATTCCAGTGATGGGCTGCAAGGTAGTAGCTCCGCAGCTGCATCAACCACAGGCACGGTAGGCTGATCCCCAATTGTCCTTTAGAAGGTGCTAGTGCACCTTCTTCCTGAACGGTTACAGTCCTTCTGTTGAAGATATTCCTACATTGTTGTTGCATGGAAAGTTTCAGGATTTAGACCAAACAATTATAAATAATTAAATGTGTTGGTATCAAATGCGTCATAAGATCGCGTGATAGGAGCAGAATTAGACCATTCGGCCCATCGTCAACAGCATTTAATCATGGCTGATCAATCTCTCCCTCCTAACCCCATTCTCCTTCCTTCTCCCCATAACCTCGGACGTCTGCTGCCCTTTCTTGATAACAAAGTTCATGGATTTTGGAGGAGCTATCCGATTGCACCAGAGAAACAAATTACAAACTTCCAAACCATATCCTTTCAAAAATCTTAAGACAAAATACTGCAAATGCAGGCACGACAGATGGCGCAATGGGCTAAGTGTTTGGCTGGCAACCGGAAGGTAGCTGGTTCGAATCCTGCTTGGAGTGCATACTGTCGTTGTGTCCTTGGGCAAGACACTTCACCCACCTTTGCCTGTGTGTGTCCTTGGGCAAGACACTTCACCCACCTTTGCCTGTGTGTGTGAATGTAATTATGTGAAGCACTTTGGGGTCAATGCAAGTTGACTAAAAATGTGCTATATAAATAAAGAAATTTAATTTAATTTAATTTAAATGATAGAAATCTGATCAATTTCCCTCCTGGGATAAATACATTTATATCGTTTCGTAAAAACTGAACATACTGGGACGAAACAATTCTGACCTGCTGAACGTTTTGTAAAAGGGTCTCCACCCGAAACGTCCAGAGATGTTGTCTGACCTGCTGAGTTACTCCTGTTTTTTTGTGTGTCGACCTTCGGTGTAAACCAGCATCTGCAGTTCCTTCCAACACACTCTCCCATCTCAATCTTACTTTTCTATCCTATTCGCGCTGCCGGTGGATGTTCAAGCGGCCCATAATGGCACCCGTGTTATCCCGTCATGCACAGCTCCAGGGAAGGCGCCCTATTCCCCAGCCCGCCGCACGAGCTGCTTTCCGCCTTTACCCGCCAACCGAGCTCGAGCCGCGGCGGCGACGGTGGAGAGCAGGTAGGAGCAAAGATGAGCGGGGAGGCCGAAGCTCGTTTAGTTAAATACATGGATTGGGTTGGCCGGGTTCTCCTCAGCTAATCACCTCTTTACACACAATCGAACGACGACCCGGTACGTGGTTGCCAACTCTTCAGGAATTTCTCGAAATTAGTATTTAATCTATTAACTGCTATAGTCCTCGAAGAAAAGAAGCCCCTTCACGTTATTGATAACGCTGGATATAATGTAATGGGAGTTACTCGGATTTGTGATGAAACTTCCAGGAATATCACTAGCCTCGTGCTCTTTTCCCTCATCCTTCCTCACTCATCCCGTCAGGACCAGTTGACCCTGGGCTAAAACAATTGGAATGGGTGTCTTGCTGTCTCCTCCCCTTCCTCAGCCCTCGGGCTCATCCTCCTCCTTTTTCCTTTCTTCTCTCCCCCCATCCCCCATCAGTCTGAAGAAGGGGTTCGGCCCGAAATGTTGCCTATTTCCATCGCCCCATAGATGCTGCTTCACCCGCTGAGTATTTTTGTGTACCCTGGAATGGGTGATGTGTATTTTAGCCACATTTAAGTTGCCATGGTGAGCAGGGCTGACCTTAGGAGGTGTGGGGCCCAATTGGGAACAATTTTGGTGAGCCCCAGGTTCCCAGCTGTAGATTGGCTATTGCATGCTAGCCAATTAGAATGATTATTAATTATAACTCCGGGTTGGCAGAGAGGTGGGGTGAGAGTGGAGGCAATTGAGGAGACTTCCTGATTATACGCAGAGTTGACGGCCGCTCACGGAGTTTGGCTGTCGATTGAGTGCAGCTGCAGGGAGGGACCGTGCCGGTCCGGAGGTTGGGAGAGAGAGGAGACACTGAGTAGTAATAGTAGGGAGATATTGTATTGGGGTATCGGCCGACGGCCTGTATAGGTCCGGTAAACGGTGCTCTGCCAATATTCCCTGCTGTTACAAAATGACAGGAGAGAGTGGGTCTAGTGGTATGGAGGCCAGTGGAGGAGAGGATAATGAAGGAAATGTTGAGAAGGAATGGGAAACCGTGGGAACACGGGGTAGTCCCAGGAAGAGCAGCCGTAAAAGAAGGAAAAGCAATATTGGTGGATCGGAGAGTGAAGACAAGGAACCAGAAAAGGAAATTTCGTTAAATGTAGTGGTGAGGTTTGAAGGAGAAGGAGGAGTAAAGAAGATAGAGCCAATGAAGCTGACAAAAATAATCAGAGCCCAGGTTGGGGAAGTAAAGTATGCAAGAGTGCTGGAAGATGGAAACATGGTAATAGGGTGCAACAGTGAGGCTCAAGTTGAAAAGGCGATGAAAATGAACAAGATTGACAAAATCAAAATAATCAAAGTAGTGAGAGTGGGAGAACGGAGGAGGGCAGGGTGTAAAGGGGTTATCTATGGAATCCCTCTCAAAGTCAATATGAGTGAACTGGTTCAGGAACTCAGAAAGAGATGTGAATTAATTATGAATGCCAAAAGAATCACCAAAGGAGCAAAGAAAGAGGAAACTGAGTCAGTCCTGCTTGAATTCAAGACAGAATCCCTTCCAAAAGTGGTCCATTTTGGATTCATGCGATATAGTGTAAGAGAACATACCCAAACCAATGAGGTGCTTCAAATGTCAGAAATTTGGGCATATAGCTAAAATGTGCAAGGGGGCGAGGAAATGCACAAGGTGTAGTGGGGACCATGAATATGGTCAGTGTGGAGAGGGGGTCAGACCAAAGTGCTGTAATTGTGGAGGAGAGCATAGTGTGGCTTACTGGGGCTGTGAGGTGATGAAACGTGAAGCTGAAGTACAAAACATAAGAGTGAAGGAAAAGGTCTCCTATGCAGAGGCAGCAAAAAAGGCTGACCCTACAAAACAGATGAATGAAAGAAGGATCAGGAGGGAGCAAGATATGGGCATAATGGAAACAATAAAAGAAAAAGAAAAGAGTATATGGAAAGAAAAGAAAAACCTGGTTATATTTATAGCAGGAGTAATAAATGCGACAGCAGAAGTAAAATCCAAAACAGAAAGGATCCAAATCATTGTAAAGGCTGCAGTCCACCACTTGGGCATGGCAGGATTGAAGTGGGAGGAAATACATGATGGTCTCAGTATCCAGGCGAGCCAAGAGTCAACATGTGTGGGTTAATAATATTAATGTTAATCCTACAATGGAATGCAAGAAGCTTGTTAGCCAATGGGCAAGACTTTAAGCAATTCATAGACAGTAGGAAGGAAAAACCAGATGTCGTATGTATCCAGGAAACCTGGTTGAAACCAAGTTTAGATTTTGTTGTATATGATTATGTTGCAGTGAGATGTGATAGGGGAAATGGGGGAGGAGGGGGTTGTGCCACTTTCATTAAAAAAGGGATACCATACAAGGTATTAGGAATTGGGCAGGAACAGGAATATGTGGTAATAGAAGTGTGGTCTGAGAGGAGGAAAATAGTGGTAATAAATTACTATATTCCATGTAAGCGATTAGAGGTCAATAAGTTACAGGAAGTAGAAGGCCAGAGCAAATCTAATGTTATTTGGTGTGGGGACTTTAACACACATAATACATTATGGGGCAGTGGAAAGTCAGATAATAATGGACAGGTAATTGAGGAATTATTAAATGATGGTAATCTAGTATGTCTAAATGATGGAAAGAAGACCAGGGTAGATGTTAGGACAGGGAAGGAGTCTGTGTTGGACCTTACACTTGTTTCTAATAGGATTGCTGCTAAATGTAACTGGGAAGTATATGAAAAGGGTACCATAGGAAGTGATCATCATCCTGTGCTATGCAAAATAAATATTACTTTAACTATGAGTAAAGAAAACAGAAGTGGACGATGGGTGTTTGGAAAGGCTAATTGGGAGAAATTTAAGGAGGAAAGTGATAGATATGTAAAACCGATACAAGAAGAGACAGATATAGAAAACTTTGAGAATAAATTGTCAGAAAGTATCAAAAGAGCAGCATTAGTTTCCATACCTAAAAGTAAAGGAAGATCAAAAAGGAAAGCTGTGCCATGGTGGGACAATAAATGTAAAGAGGCAGTGGTGAATAGAAACAGAGCATTCAGATTATTAAAAAGAACTCATAACTACCAACACATGATTAATTACAAACAGGCTCAGGCAATTGTAAGGAGGACTATAAGACAAACAAAAAGAGCATATTGGAGGAAGTATTGTGATTCAATTGGAAACACAACACAGGTAGGGGAGATATGGGGGATGATTAAAAAAATGGAAGGTGATAAAAGGGAGTGGAGTTATCCTATCGTCTCAAATAAAGACAAAGCAGAACTAATGGTTAACACTTTTAGTAGGGTTCACAGCTCCCACAACTTATCAGATGAAGGAAGAAGAGGTAGGGAAAGAACAAGAGAGGAAAATGTTGAGGCCTTACAAAGGAAAGGTATCACAGAGGACAAGTACAATATTCCATTTAATTTGGGGGAGCTAAAGAGAGCTCTGGCCAAGTGTAAGAACTCAGCCCCATGGAAGGATGATATTTGCTACATAATGATAAAGCATCTAAGTGAGGAGGGACTCCAAAAGATACTTGCACTATATAACAAGGTGTGGGAAGAAGGGCGAATACCGGAGAGGTGGAAGGAAGCAATCATTGTGCCTATTAGGAAACCAGGGAAAGGTGCAAGTAATCCAGTAAATTATAGACCTATAGCTTTAACAGCACACATGTGTAAACTGATGGAAAGAATGGTAAATGAAAGATTAATGCATCTAATGGAAAAAAACAGTATAGTGGCTAATTATCAGAGTGGCTTTAGAAAAGGGAGAGGTACTAATGATCCAGTTCTGTGCTTGGAAGATGATATAAGGAAAGCACAAGTTAAAAAATAATCTGTAGTTACCGTATTTTTTGATGTAGAGAAGGCTTATGATATGTTGTGGAGAGGTCTTCTAATAAAGCTGCATTTAATGGGAGTAGGAGGAAATATTTTTAACTGGATAATGGATTTTCTTAACGGTAGAAGTATCCAAGTTAAAATAGGGTCAGACATCTCTAGTAAATGTGTAGTCGAGAATGGAACTCCCCAAGGAAGTGCGATAAGCCCGATCCTATTCTCAATCATGATTAATGATATATTTGCAAACATTCAACCAGAGATGGGGCGATCGCTCTTTGCAGATGATGGCAGCCTATGGAGAAAGGGGAAGAATATAGATTTTATCGTGGGTAAAATGCAGCAAGGGATAGCCCAGGTGGAAGAGTGGGGAGTGAAATGGGGTTTTAAATTCTCTATAGAGAAGACAAAGACAATGGTTTTCACAAGGAAGAAAATTAAAGAGGATGTCCAGTTAAAACTATACGGCAACAATTTGGAAAGAGTAAAAGATTTCCGTTTCCTGGGAGTCCATTTTGACTCCAGATTAACATGGAGGGTCCACATTACAAAAATAATTGGAAAATGCAAAAAAGCCATCAATGTAATGAGATGCTTAGCAGGTTTAGAGTGGGGAGCAGATATATTATCTCTTAAACATATCTATGTATCACTGATAAGATCCAGACTAGAGTATGGCAGTATAGCTTATGGATCAGCATCTAAGACAGTGTTGTCCGAGTTGGACAAAGTCCAAGCGGAAGCTCTAAGAATCTGTATAGGAGGTGTGCGGACGTCACCTGTATGTGCACTACAGGTGGAAACTGGGGAGATGCCGTTGAGACTGCGCCGCAGACAACTAATGGCTAATTACTGGCTAAGCCTTAAGGGTCATGGCGAGAACCACCCAACAAAACAGGTAGTACAAGAGTGCTGGGAGAGAGGGGTGGCTCAGTCTGGAAGCTTCGGCTGGGTTGGAGGAGGTGTGGCAAGGGACATGGAAGTAGAGGACAAAGAGTTCTGCCCTGCAGTATTGTGGCCATCTGTCCCAATATGGTTACTGAACATCCCAAAAGTTGATCTGGAGATATGGGAGGCAAAAAGGAGGGAAAAAAATTCGGACCTAAAACCAGAATACCATAACCATATATATAATAGATACAGGGAACACCTCTTAATTTTCACAGATGGATCAAAGGACCCAGTAGCTGAAACAACAGGGGCAGCTGTGGTAGTGCAAGGGATGAATGTTGAGATTTGCAAAAGAACAAATAACTATTTGGCAGTGTATACAGTGGAACTGTACGCTATTTTGATGGCAGTTCGGTGGATAGAACAGGTGCAACCATGCAAAGTATGGCCTGACCTAGTGTATGAAATTCTACTACTATTAAGCCAAGTAACAAGGAAGGGCAGTGACGTGACTTTGTTGTGGGTCCCAGCACACATTGGTGTGCTAGGAAATGAAAAAGTGGATAAATTAGCAAAAGAGGCCGTTAAAAAAGAGAACATAGAGGTAAACCTACAATTATCCAAATCTGAAGGAAAACACATTGTGTGGAAGAAAATAAATCAGGAATGGCAACAATACTGGGAACAGGAGACAAAGGGGAGACACCTCTATTCGCTACAAAATAGAGTGGGCATTACAGCAAGAAGAGGGGGGAACAGGAGGGAACAGGTAGTATTAGCAAGATTGAGGATAGGACACATTCACCTGAACAGCACATTAAAAATGTTGGGAAAACACCCTACTGGGCTGTGTGAGGAATGCCATCAGCCGGAAACAGTTCAGCATGCTCTAGTTGCATGTAGAAGATATGAAACAGAAAGAAGAGTTTTGATCAGTGAAATGAAGAAAATTGGAATGACAGATATATCAGAAAAGAACATTCTAGAGTATGGAGGGGAAGGAAAAGGAGTAAAGGTGTTGTTTAATTTCTTGAGGGCCTCTGGCCTTATAAAAAGGATATAATGTAAAGACATGAGGACTGTGGAGTGAAGCCAGAAGGTGGCAGCAATGCAACATTGTGGATGCCGGCTGCCGTAAAACTCCGAAGAAGAAGAAGAAGAAGAATTATAACTCCACCATGCCAGACATAGTTTGAACTCCATCTTCAAGTTTGCTGACATCACCACCTTTGTTGGACGAATTACAGATGATGGTGATGATCCAGAATGTAGGAGAGAGATTGATTGACCGACCAATTGCTGCTAGAACAACAACCTTGCTCTCAATGTCAGTAAGACCAAGGAACTGATTGTGGACTTTGGAAGCGGAAGGATGAGGATCCACAAACCTGTCTTCATCGGTATGATGATGGTGGTGAAGAGAGTCAAAAGCTTCAAATTTCTGGGCGTGCTTATCTCTGAAGATCTGTCCTGGACCCAGCACATTGATGCAATCATAAAGAAAGCACACCATGTCTCTATTTCCTTAGAAGATTGAGGTGGTTTGGTATGTCAACAAATACTTTCTTAAAAGTCTACAGGTGTACAGTAGACAGTATATTGACTGGTTGCATCACCGTCTGGTTAGGCAACTTGAATGCCCAGGAATGAAGAAGATTGCAAAAAGTGGTGAACACTGCCCAGTCCACCATGGGTACTGACCTCCCCGCCAATGAAGAGATTTACAAGAGTCGCTGCCCCAAAAAGACATCCACGCCATCCTGGCCACACTCTCATTTCACTCCTGCCATCGGAACAAGGTATAGGAGCTTGAAAGCTGTAACGTCTAGGTTCTGGAGCAGCTTCTTCACTACAGCCATCAGGCTATTAAACACTACAACCTACAAATAGGCTCCAAACTACATAGACTCGGGGTCATTATTTTTGACTTTGCATTATTATTGTTTATATATTTGAATATAAACAAATAATTTGCTGTTTATTATGGGTTTTACAGAGTACTATGTTTACATATCTGTTTTGCTGCTGCAAGTAAGAATTTCATTGTACTCTTTCAGGACATATGACAATAAAGCACTCTTGACGATTCCTGCCTCCATCGTCTTCCAGGGTAAAAATGATAAAGATTAACCACCCTCTGCTTGAAGAAATTTCTACTTTTCTCAGTTTTATATAGCTCATGCCTTACACTTAGACTGTGAAAATAAAAACATGGATAGTAGTGTGGTAAAAATACGTATGCCATGCTTGCCTTCATTGATTGGGGTTTTTAGTTTAAAAGTAGGCAAGTCATATTGAAGTTACATAAAACTTTGATTAGGATTGGAGTATTGTATCTAGATCTCACTAGCAGCATGTTCTAGGCTCCTACCAACCCGTGTACAAAAAAATCTTGCCTTGTAAATCTAGAGAGAGTTAGATTTAGCTCTTGGGGCTAAAGGAATCAAGGGATATGGGGGAAAAGCAGGAACGGGGTACTAATTTTAGATAATCAGCCATGATCATATTGAATGGCATTGATGGCTCAAAGAGCCGAATGGCCTACTCCTGCACCTATTTTTCTATGTTTCTGGTCACAGCATTATAGGAAGAATGTGAAGGCTTTGGAGAGTGTGCAGAAGAGGTTCACTGGGATGTTGCCTGGCTTGGAGTGTATTAGCTATAAGGAAGGTTGGACAAACCTGGATTATTGTCTCTAGAATTTCAGAGGCTGAGTGGCAACCTGATACAAATATATAAAATTATGAGGGGCAGATGGTCAAGATTTTGTTTTCCAAGGATGCAAGTCAGACTCTAAAGGGCAAGGTTTAAGGTGAGGGGGAAGTTTAAAGCAGATTTACAAGGCAAGATTTTTTTGTTCACAGGTTGGTACGAGCCTGGAACATGCTGCAATGGAGGATTAGTAGAAGCAATACAACAGCAATATTTAAGAAACGATTAGTCAGACACAAGGACAGGCAGACGATAAAGGGATATGGATCTTGTACTGGCAGATGGGATTGGTTTAATTTGACATCATAATCAGTGCAATCATTGTTGGCCAAAGGGCCAATTCTTGTGCTGTGCTGTTCTGTGGTGTCTATGGAAAAAGAATAGGGGGGGGGGGGGGGTAGGCCATCCAACCCTTTGAGACTGTTCCATGTGGCTGATATTCTGCCTCCATGCCATTATCCAGTCCTATCCCCACTACACTCGATTTCCCTCATATTTAACAGTGTGTTTTCAATGAACACAACAAATGAGCCAACCACAATCCTGTGAGATGGAGATTTGAGTTAGGCAAGTGTGATCACACTTTGACCAAGGTTACAGGGAAACAATCAAACAAAATACAAAACAAAGCAAAAATCCAAAAATGGTAGACAGTTACATTCTGAACCAGAAATGGAATAGGTTTGTTCACATCCAAAGTGTTAGGGAGTGTGCTTGAATACACATTAACTCACAGAGTGGAGATACCTTTTCATATCTGAAAAAGAAGAGGTTGTTGAACATTTTAATCAGAAAAATAGAATACGGACATGATTTAAAACATCAATTCCTGTGATGAATTGTGAGTAAATGGTGTAATGCATTACATGGAGGAAAGTGAACATCTGAATCGGACGGCCCAGAATAATTTAAGGGGAAATTAGATATCTCTTTACTGAAGATATCTGGATGAATAATCCAATTTCTTTTGTAATGTTTTAATTTAATAAATGTTGACATTAAGCACAGAATGGCGCCATTTTAAGCACATGTATATGTATGGGCTTGTACTATTGTACTATTGGGTTGAATTGCAAGAAACTGCAATATGTAGAAGTTAAAACTACCTTTTTAACTTCTGTCTGATTAAAAATTCTCATCCTGCACAAAGGGATGGTGATCTGCCATTACCCAGTACCAGAATCACAAAATTCTGAGAGCAGATTTAGAAAAAGAAAATCTTAAATACGTACAACATAAGAGGTGGGTATTCAGCTCATTCTTCTCCGCCACTGAAGCAAGATGTTGAACACTTGTGTTATGTCTCTGAGACTTTACTGTCCGAAGGAGAATAAACCCAGCTTCTCTCGTCTCCTATAACTGATTACTTTAACCGAGCCTGCAATTAATTCGCTAAATTTCTTGGGCACCCTCTTTTAACTCTTGCCAACCTTTCCAGAGTATTATGCCCAGAAAAATATTTAACCCCTTTCTACGTTTAGACATTTCACATATGATGAAGCTGCTACATGGCTTTCATTTTTTAATCCATTCTAGAAACCAAAATTACCACATGAAGTTATCAAAGGCGAAGCAGGTATTAGTGTTTATTTCTAGAGGGATTGAATTGAGAAAACGGAGAAGCATTATTTTAGTTGCAGCTTCTAATACTGGCGCTAAAAAATAGGTGCTAAAAAGCATTCTTACAAATTATACTAGAACTGTGTGGTTAAGCTGCTAGAAATGGAACAGGCTATATTGTTTTATATTTTTGAAAACTAAAAGGCTAGGATGTGACCTAAAGTGGAAGTATTGCTGAATGAAATGCAGAGATTCTATTTGTGGAGAAGAACAAAATTAAAGTCATTAATATTAATATAGTAATTCAGAAGAACTTTCTTATTTGATGAACGATTTGAATGTGCAACCTTCTGTAATGGAGTAATTGAAATAAATAGTAAAGATGCATTTAAGGGGAATCTTGGGAAGAAAATGAAGAGGGAAAAATAAATTATAGAGCAAATGTTAATTGAGGTAGGATGAGAAGAATAAATAAGAATTAGCTAGGTTGAAAGACCTATGTATGTGCAGCATAAGTGTGTACTTCTCAGTAATTTAAAAAAAAAGTGCTTAGACATTTCTAGCATACACTGAAAATTAACAGAAGTATTGTGCCCATTTAGCTTGTATGTTGACATTTTAATCCACTAGATGGTGATACAGCTTGTCTCATGTTGTAACAAAGTATAGGTTTATACGCGCAATAAAAGTTTTGGGTTTGTGTAGACATTTACATTTGTCTGTTTTGGTGGGGGCAAGTTGAATAGATACATTAACTACCAATTTGAAGAGCAGAGCCCACCTCTGTGGTTAACTAAGGGCGTTAAAAATTCTCACAAAATGCTGGAGTAACTCAGCGGGACAGGCATCATCTCTGGAGAGAAGGAATGGGTGACGTTTCAGGTCTAGACCCTTCTTCAGACTGATATCAGGGGAGAGGGAGATACATAGATAAGGAAGTGTAAGGTGTGAAAATAGGACAAGGGAATGGAGATCAAGGAAAATGTAGAATTGCTCATTGTTAGCTGGGAGAAGATATAACAACAAAACAAACAGGTAAAATGTAGTCGGAGACAGTAAGACTGGTTGGAGAACTGGGAAGGGGAGGGATGGAGCGAGAGAGGAAAAGCAAGGGTTACTTGAAGTTAGAGAAGTCAATGTTCATACCGCTGGGGAGTAAGCTGCCCAAGCGAAATATGAGGTCTGTTCCTCCAATTTGTACTGGGTCTCACTCTGACAGTGGAGGAGGCCCAGGACAGAAAGATCAATGTGCGAATGGTAGGGGGAGTTAACATGTTTAGCAACCGGGAGATCAGGCAGGTTTAGGTGGAGGTTTTCAGCGAAACGATCGCAGAGCCTGCGCTTGGTCTCGCCGATATATATATAGGAATCCACACTGCAACAGCGGATACAGTAGATGAGGTTGGAGGAGGTGCAAGTTGAACCTCTGCCTCGCCTGAAAAGACTGTTGGGGTCCTTGGACGGAGTAGAGGGGGGAGGTATAAGGACAGGTGTTGCATCTCCTGCGGTTGCAGGGGAAAGTACCTGGAGAGGGGGTAGTTTGGTTGGGAAGGGACGAGTTGATCAGGGAGTTGAGGAATTAACGGTCTCTACGGAATGTGAAAAGGGGTGTAGGTAGGAAGATGTGGCTAGTGGTGGGATCTCGTTGGAGTTGGTGAAAATGCCAGAGGATTATGTGCTGTATGCGAAGACTGATGGGGTGGAAGGTGAGGACTAGGGGGACTCTGTGAAGTAGCCATTTAGCTTAACTCAGTATGTTATAAACTATAACCAGTTACCTTTAAATTTTATCTGCCTGTAATTATGTGGGTGGGATTTATTACGTAGTTGGAGGCGTGTTTGCGGCTTGGATTCTTGTGCAGACGCTAGTAGTTTTTAGTTTTAGTTTTGAATAAGCATGGGGGAGAAGGCACAGCTTTCGACCATGCCGGAGTTTGACCATGCACGTGTTTGACTACGAGTAAGATCAAAATGTACTTAAACAAGAAGAAGTTTGGATGAATATCTCACTGTTTTTACTACGACAATAAAGAAACTATTAATTAAGAGACTGAATGTCTCGTGGAGAGCTCGCATGCGTAACAAAGCTATCTCCTTACCCCTGTCTTCAATCATAGTGGCTAGAGGAAAAATTCCTTGAACGATATAATAATTTGCCACTACATTCTGTCCCTGTTATGACTTGGGGGAGGGGGAGCAATAGCAGAGCTGTGGTATAAGAGGAGACCCTAGTGAGGGCCTCATCTATGATGGAGGTGGGGAACCCCCATTCCCTAAAGAATGAGAATTAAAGATTGTATTGTACTTGAAGAAAAAGCATGTTACTGTGCAAAGACTGGTGGCAAATCAGAAGATTAAACATAATGGGAAAAAAGCAACTAAGAATGATACCACAATGCTGAGAATTTAATTTTGTGCTCTGTATCTTACCCTTTGCTCTATCTATTATACTTAAGTTTGACTTGATTGTATTGATGTATATAGTACATCTGATCTGTTTGGATTGCATGAAAAACTAAATTTTCATTGTATTTCAGTACACCTAAACCTATAAAGAAGAAAACAAATGATTATAATGTAAAGTTAACAAGAAAGATAAAAACAGCTATAAGAAGGGTGTCATTAAGCCGGAAAGAGTGCAGAGATTTAGGAGTGCAAGATGTTCCCAGGACTTGAGGAACTGAGTTATAAGGAGAAGTTGGGCAGGCTAAAACTTTATTCCTTGAAATGCAGGATGCTGAGAGGTGATCTGATAGAGGTGTATAAAATCATGAAAGGAATAGATAGGGTGAATGCAGAGTGTTTTACTTAGAGTAGGGGAGTCAAGAACCAGAAGACACCCGTTTAAAGTGACGGGCATAATTTAATTCGAACCTGAGGAGCATGTTTTTCACTTAGGTGGGTATATGAAACATGCTGCTAGAGGAGGTAGTTGAGGCAGATACTGTAACAGCATATCAAAGACACTTGGACATGGACATTTGACCAGAAAATTCGAAACAGAGAGTCTGGCTGACCTAAGAGTTGCATTGAGTACCGCACAGAATATTGATTATTAATGGAGGCTATGCTTCAGTTATACAGATCATTTTTACAACCACATTTAATTATTGTATTAGTCTCTTTATTTAAAGAAGGTTGATTTTTGCACTGGAGATGGGTTACTGGATTAATATCTGGAATGGGTGGGTTGTACGGTAGAAATTGGTGAACCCATGGGTTGTAATAAATGTGTAATTGGATTTAAAATGTATTGAAGACCAAAACCATAAGTTGCAATATGGAAATATAATAGTTTTTTCTGTAGCTACATGAACTACCCACATTGGATTGAGTAGAAATGAAAAATGAAAGAGTACATTTTTTGAGATGGAGAAAGGACATGCTTTCTGATTATGTTTAACATAATCTATTCTTTTGCAGGCTTTATGCCTTTTTGGTGTTGAGTTAGAAATGTTGACTAAATTCTGGTATTATCTATGAAACTTAATTTGGAATTTCGGCGTGGTGTGTGCTAGTTTGAAGCAAATGGGAAGTCAGGCGGCAAACAGAATTTCATTCCACAGTCTGAAAAGTAAGTGAATGAGGAGGTCCAAACTAATTGGAAGTTAGAATTTATTAAGCAGCTTGCCAATGTCTAATATATCTTGTGATGTACTATAGTGAGCTTCTAGCTCTTTTGATTTATCTATGATATTTGTTACGAATGACCAGTCAGCATTTGATATCATATTAGAGTCAGCAACAAAGGTCGTATTTAATCTCTCCAGTTAGAGAACATCCAGTTAAATTACAATATAACTTTGCGACTTGTCTGTGTGCTGGAAACTGAAACCTTGCTTGTATTCGCATGTGTATTTCTCCCATATTTTGGAATCTGAATTGCTAAGTATTCAAATGACTGACCATAACTCATTTTCAAGTCAGCACCTCATTGTGTCTCTATTAAAACTAATACAGTATGGGTAATGAAAAACTTAATATTTGCTGACCCTCTCAGCTTGCTATTACCTTGAAAGAGAAGCTTCATTCCTGTTGGGGTTGGAGCATTGGTAGTCATAATACCTGTAAATGCTAACAATTCCCAAATGTCTTGATCCATAGCGTTTTGAGGTTACCTATTTCTAATAGCCAGGCAGTTCAACTATTAACTCTTAGCTAATTGAAATGAATTGAATACTTTATTGTCACATGTGGCAAACCACAGTGAAATTATTTGCTTCCCTGCCCCAATAAGCGCCCTAAAAAGCTTTTGCCTGAGGGTACTACTTATATTGACTCGATAGAATCATCAGTTCCGGTGAATGGATAATGTTCAAATGTGATATTATTTTATGGTTAGAATCCAATATTGATCAATTTTAAATACAGTATGCCACACCAGATCAAATAGTACTTGTGAGAAGAATTTCAATTTCAACGGTTAACTTTTTAAAAGTTCTATTCCCCTTCATTAACTTGATTAAGGCAGTTTATATCTTGTATGTAAGCACAAAATATTTTGGTTTTGTTCAGTCTCCTCCAAGCCACCTTTGGTGTTCCAAGGTGACAAATTGAAAATGAGAACCAGATGGAATTGAGAAATAAATGAATTGGGTGTAGGAATTTATAACACTAGAAAATACTAATAGAGCATCCATGATAAATACATTTATCAAATTCAAATAATTAATTCTAAATGTTGCCTGGACATTTAAGATATTTATTAAATCTTTGAGTCTTCAGAGAACATAAAAAATACAATCCTGTTTAATTTTTTTTGTGTAGCTCCAAAAATGCAGTAAACAATTGGTAAATTGAATGGTGGTAAGTGAGACATGTGTCTGTAGGACACAAAGGCAAATATTGTATAACATAGAATATATGTTCTAAAAATGTGCATTGTAAAACGTACAGTGTTTAATAATTTATCTTTTAAAAAGTTCTGTGTCTGAAATTTTTAGTTTTTGTTTGTAGATTTATTTTGTTTTTGGCCATATGCAGCTTTTTGGTTGCTTAATAGCACTAATTATTTGTTAGTTTTCTATTGGACCTAATCAATTTCAGAATAAAAGGACCATAAAAATAGGAAATTCACTAATAAATACATCAAGAAATTAAGGAGGTTACCCTGATTTGGAATTTCTGCTGATCTGCTCTATAACTTTATCCTTGGAATGATTTTATATGATTTAATTTTCTTAATTTTGAGGACATAGATATAGAACGTTTTTAGTTAACATTTATTAAATATGAATGTAATTCGGTAAACCAATACAACTTGAAAAGTTGGATAGAGATTTGTTCAATTTGGTTGAAGAAGTGAAACCATTTCAATTGGCGGTTTCACTCTTTATTAACGCAAAAACGTTCAAGCAATTAATAGCCATAAATCCTTTTCTACCCAATTTCCTTTCAAATGTTGCACTCTTGAGTATACTTTCATTGACCCTATACGATACGATACGATAAAACTTTATTCATCCCCGGAGGGAAATTGGTCTGCCGACAGTCACAACACCCAAGGTACACAAAAACTTGACATTGAAGTGAAAACAAAAAGAAAAAGACAAGCGACTGTTGGCTGGCTGCCGTGTGCACAGCACTTTCACCAGAACAAATGAACAAACAAACACCGACTTATCCCCTGGGCAGAGGATTCTAACGCTAGAGTGCCCCCATCCCCTCCCCCACACCGGGTCCCCCTTTGTTCTCCCACTGTTCCTCACAGCGGTCTCCCCATGCCGGGTCCTCCATTGTTCTTCAGGGAAGTCCCCCCACGCCGGGTCCCCATTGTCTTCCACTCCCCCCTCACGCTCATCGACCGCGAGGCCCAACTGCCACCAAGGTTCCCGTTGCCGCCAAGGCTCCTGCTACCGTTGAGGCACCCGCTGCCGAGACTCCCACTGCCGCCGCTGAGTCTCCCACTGCCGCAGCCGAGTCTCCCATGCCACAGCCGAGGCTCCCATACTATAATAATAATAATAGTAAATTTTATTTATGGGCGCCTTTCAAGAGTCTCAAGGACACCTTACAAAAATTTAGCAGGTAGAGGAAAAACATGTAAGGGGAATGAAATAAATAGTAGAGACATGACTAGTACACAAAGTAAAGACAGAATTCAATTAAAAAAAGACAGAATTCAATTCACTACTACTCTCCTATACTACTTTAGCAAAGCATAGATTGAGCATTGGAGCGTGGACTGCTTCTGTACATATTACTATGTTAAATACTTTCATCAATAGAGCAATTAGAGAACCTTTTACACGTTTTAGTGAGAAGGTGAACAGAATTTCACACCTTGTTATAGTTTCCAGAGCATAGCTTGTAAGATAATATTTAAAAAATATTTCCACTATTCAAATAGACGTATGATTAATTTTTTGAAAAATAATACACTCTTCACCATAATCTGAAGTGCAGTCGATGTATTGCTTGGGGCATTATTGTCTAAAGGTTATGTGTATCTGAACTAATGTTTTAACACTTGTCCTACAGGCGCTTAACCATATTGTTAGCCATAAAACATGTCTTTCATGACCTTTACATTTGGGGCCTTCCCTTCACCTTCAGGTCATTATCTTAACCTTGTTTCAAGTAACCAATTACAAATCCTGAAGGTTTACCATGAGTGTTTTCTACCTTCTTACAATTTGCAGAATTCTTGTAGTACTTTCTTAGCTTCTACAATACTTGCACAACTGATCGTAATTCTCCTATAAATTTGACATATTGAAATTAAGTTATATTTTAAATTTGAGGGGTACCAGTTTGTACCACGTACCATCATGGTTGTAGCAATTGAAGTTTTAAATGTTGAGAAATATACAGTTCTACACCTTTTAAGTAATTGTCAAAATATGTTTCCAGACATCAGTATAATGGATTGAAATAAACATTGTGGAATGAATGAAATAAGGAATAGACCAGTGAAGTATTATGTTTATTGTATTGTTTTTAATATGGTTTGCGAGTAATGAGCTTTTGCAAAGTATACATTTTGTTAAAGTGGTCTTTACTGTACACTTAGAGATAAAGGGGGGGGGTCAAAGAAAGAGTGTTCACGTTGCGGCCCTGATTTCACTAATCTTTCCACCACCACGCACAAGAAGCGCAAGACAGACACCATTGTATGCAGATGCCGAGAAGTGTGTTCAGCTCTGACTGAACAAATTCTAATCTTGTGTGTGGACTCGATAAGAAGAAGAGATAAAGGAAATACTTATATTAGAATGAATGCGCAGGAACTGTAATGTTTACAAGTACAGGATTCTTGGAATAATTATGTTACAAATAGTGCAGGCTTTGAATTCAGAAATAGATTAACCTACGTTTTTAGATAAAATAACTGTAAGAGTTGGTTCTATCAGGATTGTCAACATTGCAGGGTGGCATTATAAGAAAAATGTTTAATATATTGGGATTCAAGTTTAAAAAAATCATATTTATATTTTGGGAAAATGCCCAAGACTGATGCAAATGGCTAATTTCCCTTGAGGAACACAAATCTAAGGGCACTTACATTGATTAATTAATTTCAAATGTATTTTCAGCAATTATAATTGATGTTACAATGGGAAGTGTGTGAGACACAAGAGTCTGTAGATGCGAGAATCTGTAGCAAAAAACAAGCGGCTGGTGGAGATCAATGGGTCAGGCAGTGTCTGTGGAGACAAAGGGATAGGTGACGTTTCAGGTCTTGCGTCAGGACTCAGGCCTACACCTTTGCCTCCACAGATGCTGACTGGCATAATGAATTACTTTATAAACTTGTTTTTTGCTCCTGAAATGGAAATGTATGTCTGGTCTGGAAAAGGTGCAATCAATGGAATGTTGACATTCAAATACAAGATGGTGGTGGTGGGGGTGGTATTTCTGAAACAGCATTTAAGATATCTGTGCAATGGCTACCTATTTTCTTTGCACATTGTTTGTCTTGCAGGAGCGGAGAGAATATGATATTTGGCATTTCATTATCTATGTACATTATTCGTCAGGATGCATTTTACACCAGAATGACAAATACTAGTTTAAACATAGAAAGAGGCATATTTTGAAATGATTTGGATGTCACCTTGTCCAGTGTATCCAAAATATTATTCACTGTGAGATGGCACACAGTTGTTACACTAACTTATTTGACTGGATGATCCTGATCCAGAAGGAGAGTATCATGCGGATGGAAATACTCCTTGACCAGAGCGAAATAGTATTTAAGTACAGTGGAAATAGTTTTCATATCTTATGCCTAATCCTTTACCCCATACAAAAGAACACAAAGTGCTAGAGTAACACAACAGGTCAGGCAGCATCTCTGGAGAACACGGATAAATGATGTTTCGGGTCGAGACCATTCTTCAGACGTCCCTATAAATGGGTGTAAAATGTTTGCACTAAACCTATTTACATTTTAGTTCTCAATCAGATACCTTGAAATAAATTTCAATGTGGTTTACTTAGTATGTGATGTTCAGTGTACAATAGCTTCTTACTGTAAAAAATCCACGTACGGTCTTCATATAGAAAGTCCATAACCTGTCGCAGTTTTGTTTTGCTGTGTAGCATTTTAAAACTATGCTGTATTTTGAAAATCTGGAACAAATTTTGCAAAAATAAATTCAGTAAAACTTAACTTAAATAAATCCAGTTTAAACACTAAATTCAGCAACATTAAAAACTGAACCAAGGAGTATGATACAAATGATGATTTACAAGAAAGGTTGTGGAAAAATTATGTTTGGTTTTGAGGGAAAAACTCATCATGCCACTTCTCCACCAAATTACTCTGTGACTAATAAGGTTTTTGAGCTTTTCAGTGTGAACGTGTATCCTGATATTCTGCAAGAATATTTAAATTGTCCATATAAAATATATTAGGATTAATGACACAGTTTACAATATAATCATGTGTAGGCAAGAACTGCAGATGTTGGTTTAAATCAAAGGTAGACACAAAATGCTGGAGTAACTCAGTGGGGCAGGCAGCATCTCTGGAGAGAAGGAATGGGTGATGTTTCGGGTCGAGACCCTTCTTCGGACAATATAATCATTTTGGAAATTATGTTTTTGCTTTGCTCTAATTGATAGTCGTGGTTGCATTGTAAATGACTTTCACTGTTTGATGCATACAGTGATTTAAAAAAATTGTTTTGAATATTAATTTGAAGACTGCAATATTTGCATATGTTTTTTATGCAAAGGTTATTGCATAATATTTATGCATAATTGCTTTTGACTTGCGTTTTCATGCAGTGTTTTAATTAGCATTAATGGATTTTGTAAATCACACGTTTAAAATCATCAAGAAATTGAGAAAGTGAATATTTGAAACTAATCAAAATGTAATGGCTTTATTAGTAACAGATCATAAATATAGGTTCTCGTAATGTTTGTATAAATTGTAGTTATGATGCTCAGAGTAGGCAAATGTCAGTTCAGATGTCCTGATCTTTGCAAAAGGGAATACACATACCTTTTACTATTGCTTACATTCAACTCTGGTGATAAATGGGTTTGTGCAATGTGATTAAATGCATATTAGTGTTTGCCTGAGGCACTTGATTATTATCATTTTTATTTTCATTACACTGTAAGACCATATAATTCATAAAGATAATACAGAAATCACTTTGTTGCTGCTAGAAATAATTCTGCTTTATGGATGATGTCCTTTTAATTTTTCCTTTCATGGATTATAAAATTGGTTAATATCCACTGAACTGAACCAGTGGAGAAGCAAATAAAGATGTTGGCCTCGGGTCACAGTGTCATTTGTGATACTGGCAAATTCTTACGGGCTCATTTATCCCTGTACATGATTGATAACGTTATGGGTTAAATGGAGAATGGTTTGGTTCCATTAAAGGATCATCTCCAGTGAAGACCTCCCACTTAAAAGTCAGGCATGGAAACATTTGTGATGAGAAGACAAGGGACTATCCACAGGTCAAATTAAACAACTTAAATAATTTAACTGGAATGACAGTATAATTTGTCCATTCTGTGTTATTACCTTGACCCCTATCAGACTTGTAGGCCATCTTGCATCCAACCCCAGGGTGTTTAAGATGTATTTTTAAAATAAAATAAAGTTAAAGATTAGGCATTTAAAGCATTCAGAGCTGCGAACAAAAATCTCCGAAGGAAAATAGAGTATAAAGCAACAATGTATCTTTATAGATAAGAATTTAGTTAGGGTATTGTAAAAGGAATCGTTCTAGTTTGAACTACCCACGGAATAGCTACCACCACTTACAAAAGAAGAAATGGGTCATCCATCTCTGTTGTTTATAGACATTGAGGAAAACAAGCTTTGCTGTGTTTGGATATATAACAATTGCTGCAAGTAAAACGTAATTAATTTGAGGTGTTCCTACGTGATAATGTATCATATAAATCTAAATAAATGTGTCTGTTCAACTTCAAGACCCAGGATTGAGGGAATAGCAAATCAATAACATCCCATTTGACAGTTTTGGCCTGTACCCTATCAGGGATAGCTCCTGCTATTCTCTCCTTCCTGCAACTTAAAATATGCTTGCTTTCTTAACTTGAAACAACAACTCTCTTTCCCATTGGACACTTTCTGTTTTTGTTTCCTATTTACAGACTTTGCAATATTTTGTTTCAAATCATGTTTGCTTATTGGAAAAAATTAACATTGGAAAAAAAAATTGAATTTTGGGGCTAGATTTTTCCCTATCCTGTGTCTGAGAAAGGCAAATTCTACGCTCTGGATATTTACTGTAATCCAGGAAGTTTCCTTTATGCTAGACGTAGCAATTTTCTGGAAACAGTGGATACTTAAGTGGGACCCTCAAAAGTAAATTGTCTGTTTGACCTCCTAGCCAAAGTTTCTTGCTAAACCAAACATTAAAAAAATGATTCCAACTTTGGTGGTTTATTAATCTTCAGTTATGCTTTCACAATTAGTCAGATAGTATAAGAGACCTATTCACATATCAAGTTCCATTTGCACACCAGGCTAGTCGGATGAGGGATGTGGGGGGGAGGGGGGTGTGGGGGGGGGGGGGTGTGGGGGGGAAGGAGGATGTGGGAGGGGTGAGGGGGTGGTTTGGGGGAGGGGTGTGTGTGGGCAGGGGGGATATGGGCAGGGGGGTTGTGGGCGAGGGGGACTGTGGGCGAGGGGGACCAGAGGGGAAGGGGTTGGCGGTGCGATGGGGACTCACAGCGGTCTGGTCGCTTCTTTGGCTGCTTTGCTGGCCGCTTAGCTGGTCGTCCTCCGCCTGGATCCGAGTCTCTGACTCCGCGCCGGGCTGGGCTGGGTCGGGCCGCTTCCGGTCCCTCCCTTTGAAAATTGTATCTGGTTGGAGACCGCTGGCCATCCAGAGCCTCCCGCAGCTGCAGTAAAGACATGATGGTGCAGGAAGGGGCGGACCGTCCCGCAGAGTGACAGTAGAAGGGACCAATCCGTGCGGCGCTGAATGGCAGGGGAGGCAATCAATCTGCATGAAAGTTATTTCAGAAGATTGATACATAATAAATTGCAGATAACTGAACAGTCAATTTTCCCTTGGCCTTATAGTTTTTAGGCTGTGTCTATATCTTTTTATGGAAATTATATTTTCTAATACAACCTTGGACACTCTTAAATTATAAATTTAAAAATCTGAATTTCTAGACAACTCAGCAATATCAGGTGGTGAACTATCTTTGAGCAGGAAACCAAGGTTATGCTTTAAGGAGATAAGCAAGGTAACAAAAGTAGAGTTTCAGGACAGTGTGTGTACTTTAATAACATGAAATTGTTATTTTTAAATAATAAATGAATTTCTTTGCATCCCTTCAATAATGTGTTCATTTCAGTGAGCTAAATGAGAATATTAAAACACTTTTTCACTCTTCATCCTGGTCATAGCTGCAAAAACACTTTATCATAGGCACTGTTTGCTATTGTTCATGGGGCCATGTTGTTCCATTTACTAATTCTGACAAAAGCAATGTATAATTTAAACAAATAGATTAAATTGGCACTTAAGATTTTTCATCTATTAAAGGCACTGACTCCTTTTAGATTACTAGAGCCAGGAAGTTTAGGCACTAAAAACCTCTGAAATAGGCAGGCAAAAAGGCATAATTAAATTACTAAAATGGCAGAAAAAAGGCAATTATTGACCAAAAAGGCAAAAAAAATAATATTGGCATTTATTTCCACCACCAAAATATGGTTGAAAATGATGATATAAAGGTATACCACAAATTATCTGGTGTTAAACTAAGCCATCTATCAGACAGAATATGCTTCAGTTGTGAAAATTTTATTTCTACCTCAGCTGAGAGTGCATACCCGAAACAAGCTACAGACTATATTCATGTCGATATCTTGTGCATTACAACTACGTTCTGAACTTTAGCTATGTTTTGTATTTCTTCAAGATCTTCGTTAGCTAAAATCACTCTCTCACATTTTCCTTGTATGTCTTTACCTACATCGCCAGGAACTTTACGAATATTGTCAGTTACTTTGTTGAAAACTTGCAAGTTATTCACTCATGTTTCGCCACGTCTCTCAAGGGAAGTGATAGCTTGTGAGAAGTGTGCAAAATTGGAAGCAATAAACACAAGATTGCGGTGGAGGGACTTTTTCTGCATGATTTCACTGATGATCCTGACTGCAGCAGATTCTTCTTCTTCAAAACAGTTGACGATTTCTTTTATCTTTCCAAAATTTGAAGCATAGAGTACATCAGAGAGCCATGTACCGCACCTAGCCAAAACGGGCTGAAACGGTAGAATCTCGGGTGCCATTTCCTTGAACAACTGCACACGTGACGGTGTTTTGAGGAAGATTTTCTTCAGATTGGAAGCTAGGCGGTCGACATTTGGAAACAAGCTACGTATATGCTTGGCAATTCTATGAAGTCCTTGAGCTAAGCATGTCAAATGCAACATTTTGGGGAATAAAACTAAGTCACAAACAGAAGAACATACTTGTGTTTTATACCTTCTGGCCAAAGTACAGCAAGTGAAGATGTAAACAACTGAGCAATAGTTGAACTGTTTGACCTCCAATAATTCCAGTCAACAAAAACTCCTTTGATGGTTGACCTGCCTCCAGTGTACCGATTACCATATTGGCAACATATCTCCCCACAGCACCGGTTGTCTCGTCTATTGAGATCCATATTTTGTTGCATGCAACTTCAGCTCTAATTTTCTGCACAACAATGTTGAAGTTGCTGTCAACATAATTTTTCCGTAATGATGACTCGCTTGGTATATGTTCCTCTGTGTATTTCTCTAAAAAACCTCTGAGAGATTTGTTTTCCAATTTCCACAGTGGAATTCCAGCATCAATGAATGCCTTGCACAGATCACTCAAACTCAGATTTGCGACCAGAGCCTGCAGTAAATGTAGTGAGGAGACAAACTTAGGTAATGCGTTTGGATAGTCTACAGTGCGTATCAACATTGACTTCTCTAATTTGAGATAGCCCTTGTCTTCTCTCTCCTCCCCCTCCCCCTTCCCAGCTCTCCTTCTAGTCCTACTGTCACCATATTTTCCTTTATTTCCCCCACCTCCCCACATCAGTCTGAAGAAGGGTCTTGACCTGAAACGTTGCCTACTCCTTCTCTCCATAGATGCTGCCTCACCCGCTGAGTTTCTCCAGCTTTTTTTGTCTATCGTTGATTTTTCCCGCATCTGCAATTCTTACTTAAATAGATCTTGGAGAAGACTGATCCAGCGGGCAGCGGCACAAACGAATTAATGACTAATGGTGGTGACCCCTGTTTTGCCCCGGTGGTGGAAGTTTTCTTGTAAGTTATACTCTGTCAACACGTTAATAATAACATTAATATTAATGTGTTAACATAGAAAAAGTCATTGTAATCACGGTACAACTAAAGAAAATAGCACGACCTTTTAGCAAAACAGTAAAAAAGGCTGATTTAGGCACTCGATCATGAAAAAGGCATTATCCTGGTGAAATCTTCAAAAAAGGCATGAATAGGCACATGGCATTTATGGCAAAATCCTGGCGCTATAGATACAGTCCATACATACTGGCAATTTACCATGAATCATGTGGCATCGCACTCTGTATGGTTCTGTCCTAGCATAGGTCACCAAGCAACCTCTGGGAGAGGGAATGCTGCTTTGATTTTCCTTTTCCTTAGGAGCACAGGCCTATTGCAGCAATTCTGTCTCTACACTGGTTAAAAACAGCACAATTGTCTTGAGATTGAACTGCCATTGAAGTCAAAGCGCAAACTTTGATGAGCATCTGGTTTCAGTCATGAAGGTGAGTAGTGACAAAGTAAGGTTTTTTTTTCCTCTACCTTATGGTCTTAGTCGAAGGAAGTAGTCATAAACGTTATGGAAGAATCTTCCCACAAATCTCTCCTATTTGTGATAAATGTCTACATCTAGATGCTAATTTAACACATACGTTTGCAAATTGTATAAAAATTAAATATTTCTGGACTGATATTTTTGAAATAATTTCAGGTTATTAATACAAAACTGGATCCAAACTCAAAATTAATAATACTTGGAATATCAGAGCAAAGTTTAACACTCACAACAAGCCAAAGAAATTTCCTCGACTACAGTATAATAACCGGGAAAAAATTAATATTAAAATTTTGGAAAGGCACTACGACCCCCACAATTAAAATGTGGATTGTGGAAATGTCGGAGACCCTATATCTAGAAATAATTAGACTTGTCTTAATGGACAAACAAGAACTTTTTGATAAAATATGGGCTCCATTCATTAATTATCTGACGGGATAGATTGGCCCAGCATGAAAACCCAACTGAAACTTGAACTCAGGATTAGATGAAAAGTCATACTTTATAATCTACGAACCTATCTCCAATGACGTATTATAAGTAATCCATTCCACCTTTTTTGTTTTTTTTGATATTTGTAACTTTTTTCTCTCTTTCTTTCTTTTCCTATATAAAAAAACCCACTAGAAGTAGAAGTAATCGACAATTGAAAATTTTAATAATGTATGACTGATGTATTTGAAAAGTTTTTTTACTACAATATGTAACTATACTTTATAATATGTCTACTTCTAATAAAAAACAAATAAATAAATTTAAAAAATGAAAAACACGTTATGGAGCCTAGGACAGAGGTGTGCTGCCACAGGATGTTGGAGATCATGGATGGGGGGGTGGGGGGGGGGGGGGGGGGGGGGAGGAGAGTGGAAGGGAGCATGGAGGAATCAGGACTGGGAGAGTGATTGTGAAAGGGGATTCTCTATGGGGATTGGTGAAGCCACCAAAGAGACTCCAGGTTGGTATGTTGCCTCTTTGGTGCTAGAATCAAGTTTTCCAGAAGAAGCTGCAGTTTCCAATTTAAATAATATCTGACGTGTAAGGCTCCAAGGGATGTAACCCATATGTAACTTGGTGAGCATCTTTATAGAATCTTTAGGCAAAACAAAGTGGTGAGTAAAAGGGGAGGGGGCATCGCACTGTTAGACAAAGATTGCATTACTTCATTATTGAGGGTGGCTATCCTGGGAGCGAGACCATGGGTAGAGATTAGAAAGAAAAGGTGGCGTCTGTCACTTTGGTGCAGATCCTATCTGACAGATTTGATTTAATTATTTTGAAGAGGTAACAATGTATCGATGAAGGCATGTTAATAGATACGATCTACATGAACTTTAGTAAGGTGTTTGACAAGGTCCCATATGGGAGACTGGTTCAAAGGATTAGGGCATATATGATCCAGGGCATGTTGGCAAACTGAATCCAAACTGGATTGTCAATAAGAGACAGGGTGATGGTAGGAACTTGTTTTTGCGAGTAGGTGCCTGTGGCTTCTCATGTACCACAAGGATCAGTGCAGAAACCCTTGCTGTTTGTAATATCCGTGAGTGACTTGAAGTTGGATGTGGGGGGACGTGGGCAGTAAGTTCGCAGATGACATATAGATTAGCAGAGTTGTTGATAATGGGGAAGGTAGTCTTATGTTGCAGAAAGTTATCGATGTGTTGGTGAAATGAACAGAAAAATGGTAGAGTTTAATACAAACAAATGAGGTGATGCATTTTGTGAGTACAAATGATGCCAGGCCATACACCATGATTGGTAGGGTTTGAGGGAGTATTGTGGAACAGATGTAGCTTGGACTTTCATGTGCTGTACATTTCTATGACAAACTCTTGTAACCTTTTGTTGTTCATTGATCAAAATCACATTGATCCATTAAGGGCCTGTCCCACTTGGGTGACCTGATCCGCAAGTCCAGAAGAGTCTCTTCGACCTTCAAGCTCGAGGGCACTCTCCTGGAAAGCCTTGAGCTGGATCGACCTGCCGCGTTGAAACTGCATGCTGCAACGACCGAACCGCGAGCTGCATCTGCTGACCGCACACACACACACACAACACACACACACACACACACACACACACACACACACACACACACACACACACACACACACACACACACACACACACACACACACACACACATCGCGAAGGTGGGGGCCAGGGAAAGCAGAGGAGCGCTATCTGCACGATGAAGAAGGAAGGTAAACGGCTGCCACAGTGTATGGTAAGTCCTTTTAGAGAGAAGGAGAGAGAAGGGGAGAGAAGGGGGGGGAGAAGGAGTGGAGACACTTTTAAGAAGTTTAATACGGTTTAGCGGGCATTTTACCTACTGGTAGATCTTCCTAGATCCTGAAACTCCAGTGAGCCAATCAAAATGCCCAGTCAGCAAAGGAGATTGCCTATGGTTGCCCTCGACTGCCTGTAACTAAATAGCGACCCCACTCCACTGCACTACGAGTTAAAAAGAACCATGCCGACCAAATTTTACTCTCGGAAAAATTTTCAATATGCTAAAAAAATTTCCACGACCTTGCTGAGGCTGTGAGTATTCGGGAACTTCCCTCGAGCATGAAGGAGAGTTCCAGCGTCCTCACAGGACCTTCTAGGTCCTCGTGTCAACCATGCTGCGAATTTGAGTCGAGGGCAAACTCTTCGAAAACTTGCAGATTAGGTCGCCCAAGTGGGACAGGCCCGTTAACCTACAGAAGCATGATAGTAAGATGAGGAGGTCTGCAAAATTAGAACCTTTTAAATCATATTATAAAAACTGTTATAATAGTCATCTTTATCAGGAATGAATAAATGAATTAATTAATAATGAATTTACAATAGTGGTCTTTACTTGCGTATATCCTGCGGTTGCTAATATTTAGTACCTCACTAAGATGAACATTTGTAATATGATAACTTGATATGAGTCATGCGTTGTTTTTCAAAAGTCAAGGAAACTAATACAGCCAATGTATTTTTTATGTTTTATGGGCTGGTGACAAGTGTAATAAGATGTTCCCATCAACTGTGCTGTTTATGTAACTGGTTCTTTTATTCTTTGTGTGGTTACTAATTAACTTTTGAGTCAGTTTGGATTTGGCCAACATCAGCTGATTACATTGTTGAGAAAATGGAAATAAGATACACATTAGTAATGTGTTCCTGCATTTTTATTATTTAGCTGGCTATTTTCATATTAAAACACAACTACACAGAAAACAAAATGTGATGTTTTTATTATTCAGTAGAACAAATATAGGAGTTCCTTGGGTTACGAATGACTTGTGGAACTTTACACAAATTCTCCCATGCATTATAAAGCATTTTCCAATTAATAATAATAACATTTAAATGTTTTGTGGTACAGGTACTCTGAAATGACCAAGAAATGTTTTTTAAAAAAAGTTTAAATGTTTCTTCCCACATTGTAACGGCATGCAGGATTGTAGTTTAATTGACTTTTATGCATTGTCCCTAGTGTGTAGGATAGAATTACTGTAGTGTATGTGTGATCGTTGGTCGGCGTGCACTCGGTGGCCCAAAGGGTCTGTTTCCATGCTGCATCTCTGAATTAACCTAAACTAAAATGGTTCATAAAACACTATTCAAATGTGTAATTCTCCAAAGTATTCAAAACACTTCTATTAGTAGTAAGGTCAGTAGAAGAAACAGAGCAACATCAATGTACGGTATCTCTAAAAGTGAATTAAACTAAGATTTGCTCCATCCACCTAGCGGTCATTCCGTGAAACAACAAATTCGGTCTACAACAGATTTGGTCTGCTATAACCGAAATCTGTTATAAAGAGGTCTATAATACTGAGGGTTTACTGTACATAGTTTTGAAATTGCATTTAACTGTTTATTTTTGTCATTTTTAGGCTTGAGCCTTAAAACTTGGTTTATTTAATAAATCCCATTTTTTTTTTCCTTCCGAGATTATGTTTCATTGCTGGAAAAAAATTACATTGGATAAAATTATGTATTTTGGATAAGAATATATAATTTCAGTCATCCTATTATTTTATTAGAAAAAAAACGCTAAATGCTTTTTTGTTGCATAGATGGACAACAAAACAACAGGAAAATTAGAAGGTTCAAACACTGGATTACGCATTTCCTATAACTTTCAGAGCCCTGCTCCAGCTGTACTTTGTTCAGTTCATCAGCTGGAATTTAAAACTAGCCTTTTGGAAGTGGTTGAGGAGCTTCATATTTGTCGTGTAAGTAGAGCATTTTAGTGCACAATAATGCAAACTTTTTATATTTCAAGTTTTTGTCTCATTCTTAATATATGAAAGTGAAAACTTTATGGATTTATTTATTTGCATTACTCCAGTGCTGACATGTAAGGAATATTATCTTTCTGATGAGACATTAAACTGAAGTCCCTCTGACCTCTTGGTAGACATAAAAGATGATTTGGGAACAATTCAAAGAAGCAGAGGATTTTTGGCTGGTCTCCTGTCCAAGCCATCCCTCAATCAACATCACTAATTATTTGACTATTTAACTCCTGACTTTTTGTGAGATTTTGCTGTATGGAAATTAGGAGAGACATTTATTTTATACTACAGCAGTTCACATATACTTTACTGGCTTCAAAATCCTTCAAAAATACTTTAAAGTCTGTTAAATCTTTGGAATGTCTTGGGGTGATAATGCTTGCTATTTTCCTACCAAGTTAGAAAATTTGAGCTCACTCCATTACTTCAACATCAGTTTGGATAAATGGTTATGGGTCTCGTGGCCATACAGTTTTCATCTAGATGAGCAAAAAGATTGGCATGTGCTTGGTGAGCATAAGGACCCGTTTCTGCTGTGCGGTAAAAGTCTACGACTCCATGGATATTGTGATGTCTAATGCAATACCAGAATTGATCTGTATTTTGGAGCTGCCATTTTGTTGAAGGAGAGCAGGACATGTTCTTAATGTCCCTTAGAATATTTAGCTTTTAACATACACTGCCAGGCAGGTTAATTTACCATTTTCTGACTGCAATAATGAGTTGCAAAGCGAAGTTGGGCAGAATTGTTGGTAACAAAGCATCCCTCCCCGATTAGTCCAATGCATTCAGTGTTAATTTTGAATAGAAACTCAATGGAATGACATCACCCGCCCCAACAGCCTTGAGTGCACCTGTACCCTGCGGTCACCTATGCAGATGTCAGATTAACTTGAGATTGTTGAGATTGTATCCTCGGAAAGCAACTAGCCTGGAGTCCCCGGCCATCTCCTCCGAACCTACACGGACCAGCTTGAAGGAGTATTTGCAGATGCATCTAACCTCTCCTTACTCCAATGTGAAGTCCCACATGCTTTAAGAAGAGCACTATCATCCTGGTATCAAAGAAAAATAATGTCCCTTAATGTAAGAGACATCTTCTTCTTGCGTTTGGCATGCACAGCCTAAGTTGTAAGTCAACTTGTTCTATTTGACAATAGGCAATAGACAATAGGTGCAGGAGTAGGCCATTCGGCCCTTCAAGCCAGCACCGCCATTCAATATGATCATGGCTGATCATCCCCAATCAGTATCCCGTTTCTGCCTTCTCCCCATATCCCCCGACTCCGCCATTTTTAAGAGCCCTATCTAGCTCTCTCTTGAAAGCATCCAGAGAACCTGCCTCCGCCGCCCTCTCAGGCAGAGAATTCCACATCTTGTTTGATTACATTAGTTCCACATCTTGTTTGATTGCATTAGTCGAAACAGGGTGGACCACGTGAAGGTTGCAATCTCCCACCAGTAAAGAGACATGGTGTACATCAACTCCAGACTCCCAGACAGCCTTGATCCATTGCAATTTGCCAACTACCACAGCAAGTTTATGGCAGACACCATCTCCCTGGTTCTGTACCCATTCCTGGAACAGCAGGATAACGAGGAGGCCTACTTCAGACTCCTATTTATTGACAATAGCTCCACCTTGAATATCATAATTTCAATTAAACTCGTATCCAAACTCCTGGACTTAGGATCGGCATCCCCTCTGCAACTGGATCCTCGTCTTTCTGACCCACAGACAGCAGTCGAGCAGAATAAACAAAGGTTTGAAAGCAAGTACTACGAGATTCATGAGCCGCTTTCTTCTTGCTGTTATCAGACTCTTGAACAGATCTCTCACATGTTTTCGAACAGACCTCTCACATGCTTTCAAACAGATCTCTCGAGGATGAATTCCTGATCTTCCAGCCAACCATGTTGCAACCTTTGTTGTTTTTATCTGCACTGTAAAAATTAATATTCATCAATATGTTTCTGTTGTTCTCCTGCCTTGACGTACTTGTGTATGGTATGATTTGCCTGGAGAGCAAGCAAGAAAGATTTTTTATTGTTTCTCGGTAGATATGACGATAGTAGACCAATACCAATACTAGGATCACCAAATGGCATGTATTAGTCAAATGAATTAACTGTTACAAACTACCCCAATCAAGGATCTTGCCAGGTCTTGCTGAAAGCTGGTATCGTGAGTTGAACATTGCAAAATCATTGAGTGATTTAAAGAGAAAGAAGGTATTTATGGTACAAGTTGAGGTGTTTGAGCTAAAGTCACAACCCTAAGATACTGTTTCTGTGTTTGCAGAGGGCTGCATGGTTTGCTGTCTTGAATCTTGTTTTTTTTTGCTTATGTTTGGAAACACTCCAGCCACTGGAAAGATTCTTTATATTTCTGAATAATGTCAGTTGTTGAATGCCATCTTGAAGTATAGGTTTCTGGCGTCTTCTATTATTTAGTTCTGCCATCTATGCAAGTAGGTATCATTTGATCTCATCAGATAGTAGAGCTTTCAAAGTATTTGACTGGAAAATATTACTTTCCACTTGGCAACGCACAGAACCTCCAGAGTACACATGTGAATGTAAATCTCCTGAAGTGTTGTTCATCGTCACAGTGCTAATGCTCTGTTGCTAAAGGATAGGAATGTTCAATGTATCATTCGGCTGCTATGAAGTCTAACTGCTTCCAAAAGATCAAGGTTTGGTGGTTGTTTTGATGAGGGAACTTTCCAGAAGTGCTTATCTGCTTCAAATACAGGATGAAGATAATTAGCAAAATAGTCATGGAGGAAATAAACAAAATTTATTGTATGCTGTTAAATGGGAGTGGAGCTAGATTTGATTGTAACTTTCAATATGGAATTGGATAGGTACTGAAATAAGAATAGAAAAAGTGTGTCACTATGACTGAAATTGCAATGGGACAGGGGATAATTTAGTTTTAGTTTTTTTTAGTTTTAGAGATACAACACAGAAACAGGCCCTTCGGCCCACCGAGTCCTCTCCGACCAACGATCCCAGAATATTAATACTGTCCTAGACAAGGGACATTTTTTTACTTTTATTCCAAGCCAATTAACCTACAAACCTATAGGTCATTGGAGTGTGGGAGGAAACTGAAGTTCTCGAAGAAAACCCACGCAGGTCACGAGGGGCACAAACTCCGTACAGACAAGCACCGGTAGCCATGATCGAACCCGGGTCTCTGGCGCTGTAAGGCAGCAACTCTACCGCTGTGCCACCGTGCCACCAGACAATTGGATAGTGCTTTCAATGAGCTAGAGATGGGAACAGTTATGAATTATTTTATAATTCGGTCAATAGATCCCAATGTTATAACACTATGATGGCAGCACACGTCAGCTATACCCTATCATTGAAAACATACTATCAAGAGTGTGGACTTAAAATACTGTTGGTAAACTGTTTTTGGCACAGTTCAGGGTGTTCATAAAAGACTTGACCACTGGTTCAAAGTCACAACCTTCTTTAAAATATACGGTAATGGGTATAAGGAGCTCCTTCCTGTCAATGATAGCTTTACATCACCTTGTGATCCTTGTTCTGGTAAGAATTGTTTTATTTTTATTTATTTATTGTATCTTTTTTGACATAGACACAAAAGAGTCTTTACATAATATTCATCATAAACTTGGTTTCTTTGAATCATAATATCAATTATTTTCTCTTGTTTGTGCCATTTTTAGAGGTGCGATAATTTATTCCCTAAAGTTAAATAGAATTTTTATAGGTTGTCAGTGGGTGGTTTATTTACCATAGACCAAAGGTTCTCTCTGGCCCTGTTTCTTATGCACTACTAGTTTTAACAGATAGGCTGAATTCAGCAATTAATCTATGCCTCGCCTACATATCGAGCATAGGTTGATGCACAAACAAGAAATAGGCTCTGTCTTCAAAATGTCAAAAAGTGGTAACAGTATTTGAATTACTTTATTTCGGATCTTGATAAAAACAAATAGGTGTTGCAAAACCCCAATCAATTGCATGTAGGACAGTTTGGCTTCTACAAGTAATTTCTTGTTCAACCTGACATAGGGAGAATTCTTTGGATACCAAATTTAATGAGGTACAGACTTTTTATGTTACCTGGCTTCCAGCTGGCACCTTGTGCACTGTTATCAGAATGTTCCGTGAAACTTTATTTTTGCTGAATAACATCAAGGAAGTTTTATTTGGACTTGAATGGTTGACCTTAGAAACTATGGAGTGGAAATTGTTCATCATGAGTTAAAGATCAGTTATAATATTATACGTAAAAGGTACCTACATAAATTAAAGTCGTTTTATGGGATTATGTCAACTTTTTTCACCCGTAAAATGTGGAAAAAGCATCTTAAAGGGATGCTATTATCAATATGATTTATTTTTTTTGTAAGACGATCATGTTTTTACAACTGATGTTGTGTTGCCAGAAATCTTCTTAAGCTTACCCTTTGTTTCACCTTTTTTGCTGGGGCATTCTGAGATATCCCAATCAGTGTATCAAAACAGAGGAGGCTGTGAAGTATGAAAAATATTTGGCTCAGAGTCATGAGAAAGGGAAGATTGCAATTTTGTAGGAGGTAGATTATGAGCAAGTAGAAAAGAGCAAAGTAACCTAACAGCAGTGAAACTTTCTTGACCTAAGCTAGTTTGGCCCTAAATATGTTCAGGGTCAAGAAGCAGAAGTCCCTCCAATCAAAACATTCTGCTTAGGAAATAACTTTTTGTAACAAATAAAAACGAGGAAACTGGTGTGGCATAATAAACAATCCATTGTCACTCTGGTCTATATTAGCGTGAAGCGCCTAAATTCTTTCATGAACTTATGCATTTATTAATTTTCTGCTTGCTGACAATTTACATTTTTCAGCCATATTTGATCACTCTGTATGGTGAGGAACATTTTAATGCATGAAGCATTGCAATTAAAGGGAGCAGTTTAAAAAATTCCACTTGCAGTAAAAAACAAACTGCTGGAACTCAGCGATCTGGCAACATCTGTAGAGGAAAATGGACAGGCAATGTTTCAGGTCGGGATCCTTCTTCTGGACTTCCGGAAGAATAGTCTTGACCCGAAATGTTGTCTGCCCATTTCCCTCCACAGTTCCTCCAGAAGTTGTATTTTATCACAAGATTCCAGCATCTGCAATTTGTTGCGTCTCCATTTGTAGTATTGTTCCAGAGTTTAGGACTTAAATTGTTGACGACATTATCAGGTTTGGAGCAAGGAAAATGGAGAAATTCAAGAGACCAGAACTGGATAAGAAAAATATTCATGGAGAGATAGTAGAATGGAAGAGTCGTGTACAGAGATATTCAAATCCCAAAAAATGTAAGGCATTGGTAGATTGGAAGCTGAGGCTCTATAAGGCACTGGTCAGGTTGCATTTGGATTATTGTGAGCAATTTTGGGCCATATTTGAGGAAGGATGTGCTGGCTCTGGATAGGGTCCAGAGGAGGTTTACAAGAATTATCCCAGGATTGAGTGGGTCAACACTTACTGAGCATTTGATGGCATTGGGCCTTTACTCGCTGGAGTTTAGAAGGATGAGGGGGACCTCATAAACTTACCGAATAGTGAAAGGCCTGGATAGAGTGGATGTGGAGAAGATGTTTCCACTAGTGGGAGAGTCTTCAGAAGATATCTATTATTTTTCAAATAGTACAGTGGAGTCTCTTAACATCCATACAAATAAACAGATACAACCTTCTTCAAAGGCATTTTCCACATAAGGGATTGATGTCCAGCCAGTGATGCTGTTAGGTGAAAATGGCAACCATTGGACATATAGCAGGATTCTAGATAAAAGGCTGAATAATGTCTTGTGACCAGGTGATTGTGGCAAAAATATTGATCACTCTTCAGAAGATATCTATTATTTTTCAAATAGTACAGTGGAGTCTCTTAACATCCATACAAATACAATACAAATTTTTATTGTCATTTGAGCCCCAGTGAGACTCAAACGAAATTTTGTTTCCACAGCCATACAAACAAAAACAATGTCCTACAGACATACACACAATTAAGTTCACACAAACATCCATCACAGTGAACCCACTGTGATGGAAGGCAAAAGTCGTTTCTCTCCCCTGCTCTCCATGTCTCTCCCGATGTCCAAGCCCCAGGCGGGCGATGATAAGTCCCACGGCCATTTTAGGCCGTGCCGGGCGATTTACGGCCCCGCTCCCGGTCTAGAAGTCTCGAAGTTGGAGCCCCCGGCGGGCGCTGTAATGTCCCACGGCCATGAAGCCGTGCCGGGTGATGTACTTCCCCGCTCCGGGTCGTTCCAAACCCCGCGACACGGGCTGGAGAAGTCGCGTTGCGGGAGCTCCGGGAAGCGGTCTCTCTCTCCCCCCGGACCCGCGAGCTCCCGATGTCCCAGTCCACCGGACCTGCGGCTGCGTTGCTGGAGCCACCGAGCCCCAGGAGTCGAGTCGCAGCAGCGAGTCACCACCGCTCCCCACGTTCCGAGGCCGGCCAGCCCCACGATGGTGAGTAGTCCGCAGCTCCGCAGTCTCCCGAGCCCCCGGGTCGTTCAGGTTGGAGGCCGCTCCACGGTGCTAGGCCCCAACGACAACGGAGACCCGACAGGGAAAAGGTCGGGTCTCCCGGACAGGGAAGAGATTTTAAAACGGTTTCCCCCCCCCCCGCCCCCCACATATACACATTTAAAAACCAGTATTTAAAAAACACCAAACACTACATTTAACTAGACAAAAAATAAAAAAAGACAGACAGGCTGTAGGAGCCGCTGCAACGAGTCGCGCCGCCACCAGGAAATAAACAGATACAACCTTCTTCAAAGGCCGACACCTGCAAATGAGATGTCCTTTCTCAGAATTTGTACTGGTGTTGATCTGGATTTTAGGACAAATCATGCCACCTGATAGCTGGAGGTTTCCCTAAGGGGACCATTGCCAAACAATATTTTGTTCCTTCGATTTCTTGGAATTTTATTGTTGAACCCGGTGGCAGAGGAAGACTATGCTGCAGAGGAAGGGGGTTTGAATACATTTTGCATCTGGCCCTCAACATATTGCTAAAGATGGCTGGGATGGTTAAAATGAAGTTAAATGATTAACATTTTAATTTTAATAATATTAATTATTTGTTAATATTTTGATATGCTTTTATTAAATTTGTTTTTATTTACAATGTTTTAAACACGTCTGGGGTCAGAGTCTCAGGATATGCTGCTCGAGGCTGACTGTTCACTTGTAACTTGCTTTACCTTGCAGGATATCTGCCAACTATGGGGGGTGTTCAGATTTTTTGACCCTCCTCATCCGTAGAACGTAAGCGTTACTGAGACATGGTGTATGGCCACCATGTTCGGGCAGTGGCTAGGAGCTGGGCAATCTGCTGTTGTATGTTCAAGTCCCATATGTTCCATAAAGAAGATTGGCTAGTTTAATGATAAAACATATATTTGTGAAGTTAGAACAAATTTGTAGAAGAAATGTAAGGTCACTGTTGACTTTTCATTATAAAACTTCAGCAACGAGATATATGACCTTTGATGCATATTTTTAAATTCTGTACTTGAAATATTTAAGTGCTTTATCTTGTGTGTTATGGTAGCAGTGCTCTCTAATGGCATTGTATAAATGACACTGCACAAGATTTGTACTCCTACCTCTAAATTTAAAAAAAATCAGGTGCATGAGGTAATTTGCTTTCTTTTTCCACCTTGGTGCTCTGGAGGAGGAATAATTACAGTTTTGTATGATGTAGCTTTCAGTAAAAAATATTTTCTTTATAGTACAAATGTTATAAACCTTATTTTATCATCACAATAAAAAGCTGTGTATCCTATAAAATATAGTTACAGTCTGTTCAGATTGAATTGTTTTGCCAAATCATGCAGCAGACCAGACTACTGTTGAATAATTAAAGTTTGAGTTTTACTAAGTTTTTTTGGGACTGATTTATGCATGTTTTAGGCTGCAGAAAGTCGGTATGAAGAACAAATCAGTGAACTTGTGGTGGAGAAGCAAGAACTAGAATGGCAAAAGGTATTGTATTGGCACATAAAAAATATGGTATAGTTAGAAATCATTTAAAATGCATATTTTTCATAAATGGAGGAAGGTTTCTTAAATTGATGCATTTAATGAAGCACCAAAAAGGATTTGTGATGGTTTTGTTTTGGAGATTATCCTTATCATGTAAAGCAAATCGATGATGTTTCTTACTTATTTGATTGTTCTTTTTAATCCAATTTCCTTTTGTTTGCCTCCTCAAAACCTGTATGTACGCTATTATTTGTTGGGAAGTTACAGCACATTGGACACAACTAGTGACTTTATTTGGTGTGGTGCTACACTGATCTAAGATAGAAAATGTACATGTTAGTGACAATTTTGATTTTGAGTAATCTCTCAGCTGCAGACTTTACGACCCCATGACTATTGTGACTTTTGGTAATCTGGTGCTCAGTCATTCTTTCATGTTCTAGATTGATCAGAAGAGTAGCACCTTATATTTTTGCATTTATTTATTCGTAAACTATCTTTGTATCAAATACTCTATTCTGCATACAATATTAAGATACAACTAACCAGATTAGATTGAGAACAGATTATTGTACTGGTGTGATATCCACAACCAATGTGGATTAACTGCCAGAACTGTCTGTCATGTTAAAGTACTTGATACTCGTGCAGTGAACAATATCAGTTGTTGGCTTGATCACTATGTACAGAAAAGAAAACATACCATGTGCAAACAAATTATTCATGCTGTATCCTAATATGTCTTGTTTGAAAACATCTCTGAAGGCATCCAGATTTATTGGCTGCCTTTGCGTGCCTCTCCTCCCTCAGCTTCAGTAAGGTTTTCTTTCTTTCTCCTCTGTTAACAGCATATCTCTCTCCCTTCCCTTCCTGCTTGTGCACGTTTTGTTGTCTTGGAGACCCAGAAAATTCTTTGGCTGGGTGGCTGAAGATCATGAAACACTTGGTAGGGGGTGTACCTGGAGTTTAATATGTTTGAGATCGATGTGGTGCGGCAAGCTGTCTGAGATAGGTATTGGGACTCGTTGGATTCGAGCCGAGGAACATTATTAATTTTGGTTTGTGTGTTGCTAATAATGTCGCAGTCATGGTTACTGCATGTTAGAGTTTGTTTCTGTTGAAATGTTATTGATTAGAAAATTGACATGGAGAGAAAGAGGTTTGAGCTGTATGATTGGTGAATAACAAATGTGAAATAAGCCACTGAAGAATTTGAATACAGGCAGTAAAATACAGAGGTCACAATGTGTTGACAATAATGACAGAATTAGATATTAAACGACTGCACATACATTCAATTTGTTAACTTTGGAGAACAGGTTAATATTTCAATATATTTTGAACAAAATGTAAAATTTGTTCACTAAATAGAAATCATTTATTCCACATATAAAATGTGAGAAATGCTTTTTTCTGATTCTATTGCTGTATCCTGGAGAAATGTGTAGGTAGAAAGAACATTAATGATGGACAGTGTACTTTAAGATATTTTGGAATGTATTTGGCAAGACTCATGACAAACAATTCCACTAAGTGACAAGCAGGGACATAATCCAACGTAGATTGTAGTTTTGTATATTTTACATGAGCATTTATTAAGATAATGCGTATATTCAGCCATTTAATGAAGAAGATTTTAACCATCTGCTTTTTGGATTCTCCCTTTTTTTTCTGCCCTTACCTGCTTTTATGCAGATGACTGAACCCTGAAAATGAACTTTCCCTGTAGTCTTTACATTAAAAAATCACATCTAACCATTCTGCAAATTGTGATACTGATCTTGTTTGCTTCTAAGGTGTATAGAATTATTTAGGTGTTGCAAATGCATTCAAATAATTATATGAAAAATCTAAGCTTGGCTTTAAACTGTATTTCAATTGAAATGCAATAAACATTTTACTGTTCTAATTTCTAATTTTTTTTTGGACAAAAATTCAGATTTATTGATTTAAAAAGTTGTGTTCAAATATTGTAATCGATTTTGGGTGTTTTTTAAATTAATTGATAGTATAGTTTGGTTCACCGATGTTTATTTGTAATACAGGAATCATTACAGCATCAATACAATGCACTATCCAGTCAGCATGAAGAAACCATAATTTCTCTGAAAAAACAGGTATATTTATTTTGCGATCATTTAAGGAAAACATTTTTGACAGTGAAACAGTTTGCGATATAATATTAACTTCTTATGATGCGTAAATTCTAATGGTGCAGGAGCTTTCTAATTTAATTTAGCACATATTGTTGGCTAATAGGAGTTTAATTTGTATTGTTATTATATTGTTGTAATGTGTTGTAACTTCTTTAAGCCAACTCTTCCATTGTTTACCTTTGATAAATATAAGGCCATACCAAAGACAATTAATTATTGCTGCTTTCAACATAAATGCGTTATTATAGATTTAAATCCACAATAACGTGCCTTGATTAAAAGTGTTTTAAAATTGTATAAATTCCTGTAGTTATACCAGTTGTTTTCATATTTAAAGGATCTAATCAATACTGCATTTTTTATTTTATGCTCTCGGTCTTAGGACATTGTAGGGGTTTGTGTGCTATCCAACACTGTTTAAATCTAGTATTTTGCCATTTATACATTAGTTTAGCTAAAATAATGATAGACGTACTTATTCGATGTGTGGATCTTACACAGTATGGTGTTAAGAATTATTTGCGGTAAAATATGTCAGCAATCATCTTGCTTCATTTGCACCGAAGAAAGCAAAAATTCCTTATTTTAAATATGTGGAGTTGAAGCTATTCTGTTACAAGTGGCCTCAGACTGGAGAGTAAATTGCTGTCAAGTGGAAAGATGTTATGACATAGGCTTATTTTTTTTTTTTTTATATTAACTGCCGATGTTCCTTACAGTTTCAGACACAGGTAAATGCCGCAGAAGAGGAAAAGGTAATGCTTATTTTGAATACTAAAAACAACACAAGTATATTGTGTTTTTGATTTATAAAACTTGTTTGGTAATTTTTTGTTGCCTATATGACATCTGCCTGGAGGAGGTACAGTGCCCTCCATAATGTTTGGGACAAAGACCCATCATTTACTTATTTGCCTCTGTACACCACAATTTCTAAAGATGGCTGCAATACAGGCCTAGCAGAGCATCATCAGAGAATCCCAGCAACTGGTGATGTCCATGCATCGCAGACTTCAAGCAGTCATTGCATGCAAAGGATATGCAACAAAATACTAAACATGATTACTTTCATTTACATGACATTGCTGTGTCCCAAACATATGGTGCCCTGACATGGGGGGACTATGTATAAACACTGCTGTAATTTCTACATGGTGAAACCAAAATGTAAATGGCCTTTATTAAAATCTGACAATGTGCACTTTAACCACATGTGATTTTTTTTAAATTACAAATCTCAAATTGTGGAGTACAGAGGAAAATAAATAAATGATGGGTCTTTGTTGCAAACATTATGGAGGGCTCTGTATGTGTAGAGAAAGGGGAAAAAACTGCTAGAACTTTGAAATATAGAATACTTCGTTCCTGGAAGTCTGATATGCAGGAGAATTCAAGGAAAGCCTAACAGGTCAAGCCATATCTGCTGAGAGACCAAAAAAAATTGCATTAGAACTGGCCAGGCATTGAAATGCAAAGCAACAGGGAAAGGCTGGATGTCTGTAACAACAATGGAAAATGGTGGAAATGCCCACGTTAACAGGCAGCATCCAAAAAGGGAAAATGGACTGAAAGCCCTCAAGACTCTGTCTGTCTCTTATGTCTACCTCTGTGTGTATCTCTCTGCCTGAGTGTGTGTGTGTGTTTGTTTCTCTCTCTCACTCTGCCTTTATTATTTCATGCTGTGATCAGGTTATCACATTTCCATCAGGTTTTCCCTCCTTCTCTCTTCACTGTTCTGCCTCTATTTACATCTCCTCTGGACAGACCAGTTGACGTTAACAAGCCTGCAGCACCCTCTCCCTTCAGCAGAAATCTGTGTCATCCGTCTTCGTCTCCAGACATTCCCTTTGTTCTTTCCATCCCTCCCTCTTCTCTACATGTTTAAACAAGCTTGTTTTTGAAATGTTTCCAGTATAGAAGCAGGGTAATTGACCTGAAATATTAATTTAATCTCTCTATCCACAGAAACTGCCTGTTCTGCTGAACATTTCCAGTGATTTCTATCTTTTGGCTTTTGATTATTCTATATTTGTTATTTTGCTGTTGTAGCCATTATTTTGGTCTCATGTTTTTCCTAAATGATAATTTTGGTAATTAATTATCAGTATGTTGATCTTGAAGGGAGATCTACAAAATTGTTTGTGTCATTAATTTTATCAAAACAATTATCAAATTTAAACAAAAATAATGGAAATGGATTGTGGTTTTAATTTTTAATTTCAAAATCCCTTCATCCACTTCAACCTCAACAACAACCCACAAACACACAGTACTCCAATCCCAACCTGGTCATCTCACCTGTAGATCAAAGCATTGCCTTGATGGTCTGATAGACTGATCTCTACCTTGCAGAGGCCAGGTGGCAGCTCTCAGATGCCTCCTCATATGTTCTCCTGAACCATGGCCACACCAGAAACAAAACACCAGGCAACCACATTCTGCACTATCAGAGATTTCATCACAACAGGAGATCTCCCACCACAACCCACAATCTGATAGTGCCCCAACCCTGCCTTCCAGTTTATATCTCTTAACCAAATCCACAAACAGCATTGCCCTGCCAGGCCCATTTTTTCTGCTTGCTGTTGTCCCACTGAAGTTATCTCCTCATACCTGACACTATCCTGCCTCCCCGCGTCCAGTTCCCTTTCCACCTATATCCGGGACACCTTACAACCCCTCCACCATTTCAATCCTTTCATATGAGGCAAAACTTCACGCACCTCTTCCAACCTTGTCTGTCGCATTATGACGTGGCCTTCTCTACATTGCCGATCCAAATGCAGACTAAGCAACTGATTTACAGAGCACCGGCATTCTATTTGTAATAGTCATACCGACCTCCCATTTTCATGCCATTTCAATTCCTCTGCTACATCTGATACCCATTCCATCTACCAATGAATTATCCGCTAATGATTCCCATTATCACCTTGCTTATCAGATTCCAGTGCCAGCAACATTTGGTGTTCCTGCTTATCACTTTTTAGAACCTTCTCCCTCCCTTCCACTCACATGGCTCCATCTATTTCCATTTTTTCTCATCTTCTGATTTTTCTCCATCCATCATCTACCTGCCTCTGCCTCCCAACTCCATCCCTTCCCCTCCTTTCCTTGCTCTTTCTGCCCATTATCCTTCACCCCACTTCAGTCCATGTCAGCTCGCTCTTCAGTCTTGCCATTCCTCCTCCCCTCTTTATACATACTATCTCCCTTCTTCGCTCTCAGGCCTGATGCAGGGTTTCCTTAAAATGTTGACCATTCCTATTTCACCCATGGGGCTGATTGACCCACTGAGTTTTCACAGAGATTGTTTATTTTTGCAGATTCCAGCACCTGCGGCTCATTGTGTCGTGCTTTTAATGTGACTATTCACCAAAAAGGATACTTATACTCGATAATTCACGTAATTTATATTTATATCAGTACTAAAGAAGTACACAAAAATCTGCTTCTCTAATAATATTTATATAATTTTCTTTGTGTGCATGACAGTTATACAGCACATTAGAACAAAGAAATTGACTATTTGGATGAATTATGTTTAAATTATGTTTGGTTTTAAAATGTTAAATTAAAACATTTTTCATTTTGTTCAGTATATGCAAATCATTCTCTTTGCATGTGGGTTAGATTAATGTGATAATGTATATTGTCCTTTGTAGGGAAAATTCCAGCTTAGCTCAGAGGCAAAAGAAAGAGAAATCAATGGACTTAAGGAAGAATTAAAAGTGCTGCAGGTAACACATGAATTAATGCTCGACATTCTCAAAGTGATGCAACAAGTGAGATATTAAATAAGGATGAACACAGCAAAAGGCAGCACAGTGGCACACATGTTGGAGTTGCTGCCTCAAAGCTCCAGTGGCCAAGGTTCAAACCTAAATCTGGTGCTGTCTGTGCCGAGTTTGCAAAATCTCCCAGGCAACCATATGGGTTTCCGCTTTGTGCTCTGGTTTCCACCCACACCCCAAAGATATGTGGATCTCTTAATTGGTCACTCTAAATTGGATGGCAGTATCTGAAGAGGGGTGGCTTGGTGAAAGAGTTGATGTATTTGTGGGGGAAAGAGGAACAGAAAAAATTAGTGGGTGATTGGGAATACTTCGTGAGACAGCATGGAATGAAAGGGCCAAATGGTTTCCTTCTTTGTTGTAAGGAAATATAGACGTACGGAATTTAATCTGAAAAGCATTTTATAGCCTGTTAACTTCAAATTTAATTAGAATAATTCCTAAATTAAACTCGATGTTACACAGACAATGATTAGTTTATAAACTTTGTAATATCTTAAGGAAATTCTGTTGGACTCAAGATAAAATTGTTTTTAAACAATTTATTGTTGTGTTGCATATAATTTGTCATTAAGCAATGACAAATTAACACAAGTGATACACAATTGAAAATGAAACAACTAAACCAGAGGCTTGTAGTACTTTATAATTGTGCAAGTATTATAAAATTGTGCATTTGTTCATTTCGATTATATTATCCAATTATATGGAGTTTGTTAACAAAGGATTCCATGGTCGATAGTAATTATGCAATTGTTACACATTGCCACAAAAGCAACTGTAACTTTTTACTGTTTTAAATAAAATGAGCCTAGTCAGGAAAGTCTGCAACGTTTAAGGAAGCTAGTTTTTCAACCTTAGGTCACGTACATGCACAGACAGGTTCATATGCAATTTTATTTCCAATTATATTAAAAATTGAAATGGACAATACTTATAATTTCAGATTAACACAGACAGCTGATATTGCTCCATTAATAGAATTCACATTAACATGGACACAAATCATTTATTAACAGTAAATGTTATACAGTAGGACCAGATATTTTTACTTAGTTAATTTTTGTAGGAATGGATAAATTCTGAATAAAATAGAAGTTACTTCAAGCACAGTAAGTAGAGATAAAGTGCTTCTATGGATAGATTACCTGGTTAATTCGACAGCTGGCTCTCAACAAAGCTGTATCCAAAATGCAGGCAATGACTGGAACCTTTACAATAACTCTTGGACTAGATGCTACTGACCTCATAAGTGCTGGCAAATATCATACTGTCTTATCTATATAGGTCTCAATATCATTTAATGTAAAAAATTCCATTATCTCACTTAGAGAAGGCCAAGAGTTCTTTTTATTGCTCTACAATACCTATGTGTCATGTGCAGCAGAGCACAGCAAATCCTATACATCACCTATGCTATGTCACAGACTGAACAAGCCAAACAAATCCTTACAGCCTCAGCGTAAAAGGTCAGGCAAGAGGAGATATTTTGTTGGTTTTAAAAGCACATCCTACATTAACTGGATGATTAAAACAAGCAAAAGGTGACACAAATAACGAAGTACTTTGTTTAAACAGGAATTTTAATTAAATCAGAGAATGGAAAACAAAAAAATGGAATACTGAAGTTGTAAAAATAAACTGCTTTTTGCAATGATGCAGTAAGCAAAACATAGCTGTTCACTTGAGGATCAAGGTTCATCTCGCATTTTAAATTGAAATATTCTGTGCCACTTGCTTTACAGAATTGCCCGTCCCCAAAGGTTTCTTTAAATCAATTTGAGTGAGATAGCAGGAAGCCAGCATCTTTAATAAATCTTTCAACAAATACAACTCGGAATATATGAAGTGTAATAAATATAAATTAACCTTCATGCTTCAAATTGTCTCCTGAATTCGAGCATTTTATTATAATATATTTAGGTGTACGTTAAGTATTGTGTTGCAGTCATATTAACTATAGAAAAGGATAATAGTATTGAGAGATAAATATTTTTATGCCATATGTTTTTTCTTGGTGTTATGTGTGTCTTTCCTCGATGTTTTGCAGTACATTACAAAATATATATTAAATAGATTATGATGAATCACATTGTGCTTGTAGTTTTTGAAGTGATTTTGTGACAGCTTTTGAACATTTGCATTTCTTTGTTTTTCTTGGTTATTTTCAATCTACATAATTATTAACACTGTCTCTGTAGGTTTCCAAGTATAATCTGGAGAAGAAACTGAGTGAGCTGGTAAGGAACACTTTGCTGTCCAGTCATTGTCAGGACACATGGAGAGGTTGAGGAGTTGCAGGTAGAAAATATTAATGAGATAGGCCAACACTAATAGGTAAGAGGAAAGCAGTAGCTGCGACCTCAAACACTGCAAGAGAGAGTAGACACAAAATGCTAGAGTAACTCAGGCAGCATCTCTGGCGAGAAGGAATGGGTGATGTTTTGAGTCGAGACCCTTCTTCAGACTGATGTCAGGGGAGTGGGTGGGACAGAGATAGGATGTACTTGGACACATTAAGACTGGTGGGAGAACTGGGAAGGGGGAGGGGATGGAGAGTGAGGGACAGCAAGGGCTATTTGAAGTTGGAGAAGTCAATGTTCATACCTCTGGGGGTGTAAACTACCCAAGCAAAATATGAGGTGCTGTTCCTTCAATTTGCGCTGGGCCTCATTCTGACAATGGAGGAGGCCCAGAACAGAAAGGTCAAGTATAGCTTCAATGGCAGATAACTGATTGTTCAACTTATTTCAGGCAGTAAATACTGATAACCTTTTTATAAATTTGTTTATAAAATTCTTAATTCTCAAGGTCAGATCCTTTCTGGGTCTTGCTCCTCGCCCTGCAGTCCTCCATATTCTATCTCTGATCTTCAGTGCATACTCCACTGCCTATCATTAGTGGTCATGCCTTATGCTCTGGCATTCCCTCTGTAAACCTCTCTGTCTCACTGATCTCAGTGACCACCTTTTCAATCATTCCTTTTTATAAACTCCTGCTCGGTTGTTTTTGTTTTCCTAAATTTCAGCAGAATACCTTGGAATCACTTTAACAACATTGTATACATGCAGGTTTATAATCTTTATTATTCGTAATCTTCTTACCCATACTGCAATCTTCTTATCCCAGTCCTGATCATTGCTGGCCTTCTCTTGCTTTTCAAATCCTTCTTGGTACATTTCAATGTACCTGAAGCCTCACCAAATCTGAGTGTGGTAATATATTACCACTGTTATCAGGCTGCTGATTCATCCTACTACAACTAGAGAGCCGTCCTGAACTACTATCTCCCTCATTGGTGACCCTCGGACTATCTTTGATCGGACTTTACTGGCTTTACCTTGCACTAAACGTTATTCCCTTATCATGTATCTATACACTGTAAATGGCTGGATTATAACCATGTATTGGCTTTCCGCTGACTGGTTAGCACGCAACAAAAGCTTCACTGTACCTCGGTACACGTGACAATAAACTAAACTGAACTGAACTGAAATTATATTATCGTCGGGAATGTTTATACTATCTTTAAAATTGTACTAGCAATAGTGTTTGGATGCATTTTTATCTTTTGTTTTCCAGGAGCAAAAAGTACGTTTGCAGAACATAGCAAAGGATAACCAGCTTAGTCAACTGAGTAAAGTTGAGAAACGGTTTGCAGCAATAAGTCATCAGTGTGGGTTAGTCATACAAGCTCATGGAAAACTAGAGCAGAATGGTAAATAAACGTTATATATCAACACAACATATTCCTCCATCTAATTTAATTAGTATACTGAAAATAACATGATACATTTTGAGATCAAGTAAGGAAGTTCAAAGTTATCAGTCTATTTGAATCATCTTAAGTTAAAAATTGTGCTGGTGCGATATGTTGCAATTTGCCTGTTGCTGCAACAGGTAAGTAGTAGATACTATCTCACTGGTTCTCCACTCTGTTCTGGAATATATGGATTACTGCAGGGGTTGGCAACCTATGGCCCATGGGCCGAATCCGGCCCGTAACCCGAAATCATCCGGCCCGCAGGTGTTTTTTTTTCCTCAATCATCCGGCCCGTAGACTTACGTCATCTCCGGTACCGGGAATGTTTAAGAAAGAACTTCAGATGCTGGAAAAATCGATGGTAGAAAAAAATGCTGGAGTGAGTTTCTCCAGCATTTGGTACCTCTGGTACCTGGAAGGTGATTTGGCTGTACCGCATCCTGTGCAAAGCCGCCAGCACGGTGGCACACCTGTGTCTGGGCTTCACTGTTGGGATAGGGGTTGTGAGTAGGATGGGGATGAGTGAGTATGATATTTGTGCTCAGTGCCCCGGGTGGCGTCCTCGAAGGGGCAGCATCTATGTGAACGTGATTTGATGCCTGCCCTCCGGGGCGGGAAGGGGGTGGGATCCATGTGTACACGTGATAGATGTGGCCCGCCAACCGCTCACAGTCATATGTCCTGGCCCCTGGCAGAAAAGGTTGCCAACCCCTGGATTACTGGAACACATACGTCAGGCAGTTGTTGATCGAGTTTCGCATTCATCATTGTTGGTCCCATCAAACTCATCACCAAGCTCCAAGGCCTGGTCCTCGCTACCTCCCTTTGTAACTTGATCCTTGACATCTCGATCTTCTCGATCCTCGATCTGACAAAATCAGTGCGGAACAGTTACATCACCACCTCCTCTTTGATAGCGGAAAAAAAGACACAAAGTGCTGGAGTAACTCAGCGAGTCAAACAGCATCTTTGGAGAACAAGGATAGGTGACATTTCGAGTCAGTAATCCTCTTCAGAGATTTTAGAGATATAGGAAAAGACCATCTCCTGCAATTTAAAATACATTGGAGTAGAGATAACTGAAGCAACTGATGCAGCCTCTATAAACTCTAAATCACCAGTGCAGTACAATAAAATATCTGAGGGCTGCCGAAATATCAGTGTAAATGAGCCACTTGCCACTTGGCATAATAATTGTCTATCGGACAGTGTGAATCATCATTGCTTGCATGCTTGCCAGTCCATCAGCCCTGAACTGTCTAAACAGTAATGTTGAAAAATCTCAAGCAGTTGTAAAACAGATTAGAGCCTGCTGCCTTCTGGCAGGCTCTACTATAATTTATGTTTTGATTGTTGGCCTACTGGTTTATGTTGCCTTATGCTTAAGGGCAGAGCAGTGAATGTTCTGTGGATTATATCCTTTCTCATTTCTGCTGCCTTTATAACAAGACTTGGTTGCAGATTTTCTTAGACCAACTCAAAATGCGTACAACAGCTAAGACTTGTTTGGATTCTTGTCAATGCAGAGTTAAGGATACAGAACAAAAATTTCCCTTGTACTATACATTTTTAACTGTTGGGGCTCATTCCCTAGTCTGATCTCACTGATGTCTTAAATAACTACAACAAAATGAACCAATTCCGGTACTCAATACAATACAATACAATACAATATAATACAATACGGTTTATTTGTCACATTGCACATAAGTGCAAGTGAAATGAATATGTCAGCAGCGGTACAATTATAAAGAACACACACAAAAACACAATAAAAATTTAACATAAACATCCACCACAGCATTCATCACTGTGGTGGAAGGCACACAATTTGGCCAGTCCTCCTCCATTTCCCCCCGTGGTCGGGACCTCAACCCTCCGCAGCCGTTGCTGCGGGCGTCCAGATGGTAAAAGGACAAGGTACAAGTCCAGGTAAGTCCAGAGCCGGCTCTTCCCCACCGGAGACGCGGCTTTAGTTGGTGTAGGCCGCAGGCCGGCGGTCGAAGATTTAAAGTTTAAAGTTCCCGCCGCAGCCAGAAGCACCGCAGACCGCAGGGCCGGCGGTCGAAGCCCCCCTCTGATGGTATTACGCCACCGCGCCCGCGGTAGAAGTTGGCGGCGGGCCGGCAGTGATGGCTTCTTCTTCCCCCGGGTCCCCCACGAGGGATCCCGGGCTGCGGACGCCGCGCCAGCTGGAATTGTGCAGACCGCGGCTTCAGGCTGCCGGCTGCCCCGGGCCAGCGAAACGGAGCGCTCCCCTCCAGTGAGCCCCAGCGAGGGCTCACCCGCTCCACGCTGAGAGTCCACGCTGCGCCCGCCGCTGAAGCCCCGGGCGCGTCTCCGGGAAAGGCCGCCCGATCCTTGCTGTTAGGCCACAGGGGAGGCGACCTGGAAAAAGTCGCCTCTCCATGGAGGAGGCGGCCGAAACGGTTTCCCCCACACCACCTCCCACACAAAACACACAAGATCCATTAAAAACATACTTTAAAACATACTAAAAAATGTTGAAAAAACTAACGCGCTGCTGACAGGGCTGCCGCCATTGCAGCGCCCCCACTGTCAGACACCGTCAATAGCCTGACTGATGAAGGCTAACAAGCTAAGTGCCTTCTTCACCACCCTGTCAACCTGTGACATCACTTTCAGAGAGCTAAGCACTTGAGCACCTAGATCTCTCTGTACTACAACATGTCCCATGACCATATCGTTCACTGTGAAAGTCCTACTTGTCATTCTGCACGTTAGGAAGGCTGAACTTGGAAGCCATGGTTCCTACATCAATTCTGTCACCTGGAGTTGAATCACTTTGAGTTCACCTAATAGCTCACCTGGTGTTTTGATGATTTGTTTTTTGTAAACAAAAATGTGGGTGGTTATTCCTTCAGGAATCCTTTTAAATATCTTGATTTTTCATAAATAGTGTGATCAAAATTGAATGGAATGGGAGAATTTGGGGATCATTCTCCCAAAGGAGCCTGGGCCTTTGGTGACCATTAGTTTAGAAAGCCTTCACTGAGATGAGGAGAAATTCATTCACTCAGAAGAGTGGTGAACTTTTGGAATTTGTTACTTTGGATGACTATGGAAGTTGTAATTAAATTCATTCTGTAGGATTTCTGGGTATTAAGGGAACCAAGGGATATGAGCATAATGATGGGAAATGGTGTTGAGGTGAAGGATTAGCCATGATCTTGATGAATGATGGACCACTCTTGCAGGGCCATCTGGCCTCGTACTGCTTTTATTTCTTGCATTCTAATGTTTCTTAAAGAAGCTTGCACTAGATACACATTCATAAATAAATATTTTTAATCTTAAATAATTTTGTTTTTAATGTATTTTATTGAGCCATCAAAAAAATGGGTACAGATTATGTAGCCATATCCAAGCTCATTTTTTCCAAATGTACATATCAAAACAGAACCTTTGAGTATTATACAAACAATATGGACGGGCATGTTTATAAAACCAACATTTAAAAAACCCACACAAATAAATAAATAAATAATGGGCAAGGGGGGGGGGGGGGGGGGGGATTAAATAAAAAAAATAAATAAATACATAAGTAAAGTGCAGAAGGCGACTACAGTACATAGGGAGCAGTTCAGTGCAATAATTATTTGTGAAGACTCTTGTTTCTAAAGCTTCTAACTCTCTTGTCTTCTATCCCTTACTCATAATTTCATTAAAATGGATGGTTTAGAGTGTAGATGGGTTTGTGTTATGTGTCAATATTCTTCTGTGCAAGAAATTACATAAAGGGTTGCCAGATTTTATTAAATTAGTTGACTATCCTTTTTTTTTTTTTCTTCTTTTTTTATTAGAAGTACGGTAAATTACAATAACACACAACACATATATCTTAATACATTTTTTTGTACCGCTTCATTTTTTTTTTAAGCTTTAAGAAAAAGATAGAAGTAAGGAAAGTAAAGAAGGTGCGCAAGAGTCGTGAAGTGCAAAAGAGTGTTGGGAAAAGAAAGCCCCTTAGAAAAGAAGTTAGAGAAGGAAGTAAAGTAAGAAAGTAGACCCTAGAAAAGAAAGAAAAAGAAAGTAAGGACAATCGCTCTATTATAACATTAAACTCCGCAGAAAGACTACCAACCAAGTCTGTTTTTGTTGTTTTACCTCCCATTGCCAGGTCCTGATACCATTTATTTATTTATTTATTTTTAAAATTACTATTGCACCTCATGCTTGTAATAGGTCCATAAACGTAGACCACGTCTTTTGGAATTGGTTTGCTTTACCTGCTAAGAGGAATCTCATCTCTTCCAGATGTAATGTTTCAAACATATTTGATGTCCACATTTTTATTGTTGGTGTGGGCGCATTTTTCCAGAATTTAAGTATGAGCTTTTTTCCCATTATTAGCCCGTAATTGAGTAAATTCTTCTGATACACAGTTGACTCTATCCTTTAGAACATATCTTATTCTTTCTAAATGTAATGTACTGGTCAAGTCATGAAGCCACATTCTGAAATTGGGAGCTATTGTTTTTTTCCATGACATGAGCAGTAGTTTCTTTGCTGTAATGAGACAGTAGGAGAGGAATTGTCGTTGAACAGTTGTGAGTTGTCTTGATGTTTCAGATACCCCGAAGATGATTAATAAGGACTCTGGGTTTAATGGGATGTTAAGAATGTCTGAGATATTATTAAATATATCAGACCAGAAAGAGGTGAGTTTAGGGCACGATACAAAGTTATGAAAAAGAGTAGCATCTGAGGAGTGACATTTAACACAAGTAGGTGAAACATTTGGATATATACTGTGTATTTTTGCCTTGGAGAAGTGAAGTCTATGTATAATTTTGAACTGTATGAGGCAGTGTCTAGCATTGTTTGAGCACCTATGTATATGTTTGAGGCTTTCCTCCCATATTTCATCTGGTATTTGCACATGTATGTATTTTTCCCAATTGATCTTATACTTGCTAGAGGATGGAGAGGTTATTGATAGAAGGACATCATATATGAGATGAATTTGACTTTATATGGTGATATTTTAAGGCAGTCATCTATTTGAGACTGCCTCTCAACTTCAAATCCCGACAGATGCTTTCGTATATAACCCCTGATTTGCAAGCATCTGAAGAAGTTACTATTTGGAAGTTGTGAAAATCAATTTTTTTAAATGTGATTCTTAAACTGTGAGTTGTGATGAGATTATTCTATTAAGCTATAATTGACCCAGATCAAGTGGCAAAGAAGCCAAAGCATTGCTAAACTAGCAGAAATTAGTTAAACATGGATAAGGGGGCTTTTTCACTCTTATATTTGTGCTATTCTCTTTTGAGACATCAACAGAACTAATCCCTAGCCCCAAGCATTCCTCATTACTTCATATTATCATCTGCTTAAAATGCTTATTCCTCACTTGAAATGTGGGGGTGTTTGCCTCATATGTTGACTGAATCATAGTATTCCACTCTCTAACAGCTCAGATTTTCATTTGTAGCAACCCAGGGCTGTAACAAGAGTTTGATTAAGATCATGTTGATATACGTGTTAGTGCAATCTAACAATGATATTACCCAAGTGTAACTTAGATAGCTGTGGAAGGAATGAAATCAATTCCAGTTACCTTGAAAATACTTTTTATAAAGCCTATCAAATTTAACATGGGCACACAGTTAGACAGTAGATAAAAAATGTCTAAAAGAGGATTATCTTTCAGATTAGCATGTCATTTTTTTCGTGATTTTTCAAAAGACTTTTTGTTACAGTGGATGAAGCAACAAGATTGAACAAGAAGCTAATGACTGTGAATAAAAATCAGGAGAATGCTATACATGACTTAAAACAGGCAAGTAAAATATTGCACCATTGAACTCCTAAAGGGGGATGGATTAACAGTTCATCTTCTTACATCTTAAATATAATTGAGAAGATTTATTCTGTTTAATATTACTAATGTTGGAAATGATTCTTTCAGAATGTGGCTATGATTTCATGAGAAATGGTTGCCAGAAAATCTTCAAAAGTGATTTACAATGTCTATGTAATAATTGAGGAATTTTTACAGTAGTGATAACATTCTTGATGTAAGAAACAGTGATAGAGTAACTTTTTTTCTGAGTTAAGGCAGTGATATATATGAACCATTGAACTGCAGTTCTACCTATTTCTTTGATTTCATTTTAAAAGAAACTTTCTCAACCCTGTCATTCTCTGCCGCTTATTTTCTCCTTTTTATTACTTTATTTTCTTGTTAATGGACTTTTAGTACTTTTTTACGGTGTTAGCTATAAACTAACCACCAATTGGCATGTAAAAGTTACGTGCATCTTATAGAATGAGGAATCACAAGGGAGGACTTGCATTCCTTAACTTTGGCAAAGTGTGTCAGTGGAGCAATACATCAGGTTGCAATGAATAAGTAGATTGTGTCAGATGCACAGAGGGGGCTAAAAAGGATTTTAACAATGACCTACAAAATTATAATAGTGCATTTATTTAAATTGCTCATGGAATACATCATCTAAAGTTAGCATTGATATTTTGTTCTGACATTGTTATAGAAATTAACAATGGTTAATTACTATGGTTACCGCTGTGGTAAATTCTCCAGTGTACAGCAGTGCAGGACTTTACAGTGAAATTAACATCTCTCGGCTCCTGCCCTTAGCTAAAAATGCTGCAGCAATGAAACAATAGTAGACAATTCGGTAAGAAACCTCAGTAAGTAAGTCAGCATTTGTGCAGGAGACACACATGTTAATGAAAATTATAAAAACCTACAAATGCTGGAAATTTGAATCAAATACAGATCGAGATTGGTTAGTCAAACAGACTCAGGTTTTGGGCAAAGGTAAATATTTGGAGTTAGGGCGCAGATCACTTGTGATCTCATAGAATGGGGACTTGAAGGTCTGAACTAAATTATATGCTTAATTTTATTATTTGTTGTAGAAACTAATAGAATTAAGTGTTTGCCGTTCATGAAATACATGAAATATTTTCACTCAAGATCAATTGGGAGATTATCCAGATCTAAATTTTATGGAGACAGTCCTTCAAACAATGTTTTAAGAAAATATTTTCTGTCAAAGGAGACATACATTGTACAATTTAGGACTTGTCTTTAAGAAATTTTCTATTTTCTATTTGGATCTATATTTACAAACATTGTAAGGGGCTATTTGAACCTTATTTCCAGTACCTAAACAATTCGATTTTCCAGATTCATTGCCCTTTGATTCCCAATTGAAATTACTTTTCTAAATTCTGAACTTAATTTGTCATTAATATTTGAAGGAAAGTATTCCACATTCAAATAACTCTTTCTATGAAAGAATTTTTATAATTTCTAATTGTCACAGACAGAATTGGCCTTCTGCGCCATCTAATTCCATTGGGTCAAATCATACTAGCTGTGACCACTGGTCCTGAAAGGAACAGCAGGATCTGTTAACAGGTGTGGATACTTTATACATTTGGAAGTGTTGACTGCTGTATGTGTCACCCTGCTTCATAACTGGATTCCATGAGGAGTCCATAGGCAGGGTCCTGTCTAGCTTGGAGTCTGCTTCGTTACACTGGGAAGTCCACCTTTGCGATCAAATCCAGTCAACCTGACATTGGACTGGAGACCCAATTAATTTGAATAGGTCTTGCTATCTTTTTCACTTAATTTATGTTGATGTGGTTAATTATTTCTTAGTGCTTTGAATGAATTAATTTTAGGACCCACTTTTAAATAATTCTTATTTCTTTAAAATGTACCACCATTTTAATGGTTTAAATGCCCCCTTTAGACTGTAGGTTTTCATGGGTGATGAAGCTTCTGCTGAAGGCTTTCCAGGGAGGGGTGGAGTGGTGTGCCCAGTGAGGCCTCAATAGTTCATTGCTTGAGACTTAACTGCTGTGGCCTTACTTTCCTCTCAAGTGACGACAGTCAGCTTGATCGGATCTCTGCATCTGGCCCCATGAAGTATGGGCAGCTGGCACAGCTCTGCTGATTATCACCCAAGTTAGCTTTATCATCTTATTTGAGGATGTTAATTTTTTTGCCTTTGATGGAAATAGATTACCATGGGTTTTTATAACCGTAAAATTACAGCATAGCTACAGAAGAGCATAGCTCTTTACCCAATAAATACCAATATCTCTTACTGTGTGTGGGAAGAATTTCTAATTATTTGTCTACAAATATTTGAGTCGTTCTTCTGTTTTGATAAAATCCTTTCTGGTGTAGCTGCAGTGAAGGATTCACCTATTTTATGTACAGTTGAACATCAGTGTCTGGATGCTAAGGGACACCAATCACAGTTAATAACATTGAGAAAAAATGGAATTTAATTTTGCTCAGAGGGCATGTAATTGCATTGATGGTCAGTATTAATGCATTATAATTATTCTCTGACTGGATTTTATAGTTGTGTGTTCACAATTATTTATTAAGATTATTATTAATAAATTCTGTTGTGCAATTTGATGTTCTGTGGAGATTTATATGGAAATGTGAAATTATCAGTGCTAAAATCTAAATAGCTGGCAATTTGCTATAATTATAGTAATATTTTTAAGAGGCATAACAGCTACTTAATGATTCTGTCACTTGTTAAAAAAAAACTGATTTACACCCTTTACTGGAATATTTAGATTCAATTATTAACTCTAAATGGTGCTCATTTAAAACCATAGAGTTCACAATTAATAGATTAAAGCTAATATGTTCAAGTAACATTGCCTTCATTGTTATTTTAGTAGAGGCTTTAACTGATTTAAAATAAACCAGTTTTAAATTAGTAAGGCAAACGCAGTAAGAATTTTCATTAACAAAACTGTGCACATACAAGTTTATTATCCTAGTATCATCATATTTGAAATCCATATGTATGTATTTTGTGTGTGCATGTAGGTTTTATACAGGCATGTAGGTAGAGAAAGTATGTTTATTTTAAAAATATAAGCATAGACAATAGACCAGATCATGAATATTCATCCATGGTGAGCTCAAATTTATCTCACAGAACTAATTACATTTCATCACAATGAAAAATCACTGAAGTAAATTGTACGAGGGGAAAAGTGACAAGATAATTTTCGTCTACAGAAGTAAATTTAACTTCATTCTTTTGGATGTCTTATTGCTCAAAATAAATTTTAAACATTTACCAGCTAGCATTTCCAAACATTTTAGGTTAGATATAATTACTGTATTGGCACTGCTGCCTATAATGCTTAATGCTCTTAAGCTAAATTCTTAATCTGTCATTTAATGGAGGTGATAACCAGTTTATTTTAATGGAGTTGTTAATGACTGCATTCCTTTGTTCATTAATGGTATATATGTGCAGATTAATAATATTGCAAATAATTAAAAACTAATTTTCCCATATTTAAATAAGCACACAGTGGTTAGACATTACCCATTTGCCACTAGGAGTTTGGTTCTTATAGAAAAGCAGTTTACTTTGTATTCTGACTTGGAGTCTGTTGTGAAATTAGTTTGGCATTTCCAATCCAGTTCCTCAGGTGAATAGGTCCATAGCATATTAGACCTTTTTTTGACATTATATGGCCTGCTAAACTGACACTGTTTGATAAAGTTTATTAAAGATTGTTATTTAAAAGAGGAGTTAGGTGGAATGATGGAAAGTTGCTGATTGCAGTAGGAGTGTTTTAGTATTAAAAGCACAACAGTGGACAGATTTGAGGGAACAGCATTATAGATTTGTTGCGTGTATATGTTCTGAGTAATCCTGTTATTCTGTTCCCAGTTGGCGTTTTCCTCTGTCACTTATCAATAACTTAATTTTCACTTGATTCTTCTCCCCCACTTGGCTACATTCCTGAGCTTTTATATCTTCAAGGCCTTCCTTGTGAATGAACAACAAAAATGCTCTCTTCCTGTATGTGTTCCCTTCTAAAAAAGCACATGGGAACCTGGGTTTTACAAACAGACGTAGTTCAAAAACAAGGGAGATAATCGCCATAAAACGCTGATTTGGCCACAGCTAGTGCATTGTGTCAATTCTAGTCACCGCATTAGAGTTTAACAAAAATTCAGTTAGAAGGTCTTAAGATATGCAGACAGTCTGGAGAATTTGGGATTGTTCTTGCAACACAGAATTGAGAAATAATTTTGTACAAGTGTTAAATACCATCAAATATTTAGACAAAATAAATACAGGGAATCATCATTCATGGCAGAAGGGTTGAGAACTAGACACACATTTAAGATGATTGACAAAACACCCAGGGATGACAGGAGAAAAAACTTTCAGTCAGGGATGTCACTTTCATTTCACTTCTTGAAGGGGTGGTGGACGTCAGTCACATTTAAAGGAGGAGTGAATTGGATTGACAAAGGGAAAACAATTGTACGGTTGCTAAAAGTAGCTAGGTCATGGAACTAAGAGTGAAGTGCTTGTGCAGATTGAATGGGTTAAATGACATTATTTCATGCTGACACAATTCAAAGAGTGCTTAAACAAGGTACTAAGTGCCTTTGATGGACAATATTGGATTCCCTCGTAACATTTCTCACTTTGGAAAACCTTTCGTGGAAAAAAAAACAGGTCAATTGATTAAAATTGTTGTTTTGTGTACAAATTGATGCTGGTAATCTGTATATAGACAAAAACCCTGTTTATCTTTTTACAATTTCAGTTCTTCTCATTATGTCTAGTTTAGTTATCAGGCTTTTTCTATATATTCTTCAGTTTCTATTAAAGCACGTCTCCTCCAGGTGCTCCAAAATCCTGTAAATTGTCCCTAAAGTGTAGGTGAGTGGTAGAATCTGGAGGGGTTCATGACAACGTGATACTAAAATGGATTTGTATAATTATATTAGGTGCACAAAGGCTGGTGTCGTCTTGTTAGGCTAAAGGGTTGCTTCCTAGCTGTATCATTCTCTGACCGAGACAGAATCCTACACATGAGGGCATAAGAATAGATGGAAATATTGAAGGAGTTGTATTCTTAAAGAACATTTTTTAGCTACGTTTACCTAAGAATGTTCGCAGTTCCTTTGTTGGGATTATGCATTGCATTACATAATGCAGACTTCATTTGATTGCATTAAAGTTGTTAGGTAGAGATATAATATGATTGGGATTAGGTATGGATTGCAGCATAAATCAGGGAAAAAGTTAATTGTACATCCCAGAAGATTTGCAAGATTAATGGGGTGCATTATGTTCTTTGGAACCGTGTTCCACAATTTTCTGTTTGTTGTCAGATTGTTTGTCCAGATCCAATCCCATCCCGTCCCATCAATTCATTTTAGAGTCATAGAATCATACAACATGGAAACAGGGCCTGCGATCCAACTTGATCATGCTGACCAAGTTGCCTACCTGAGTTACATTTAATTGCCTGCATTTGGCCCATAGTGCTCCAAACCTTCCCTGTCCAAGTACCTGTCCAGGTGTCCTTTAATGTTGTAATCTATAATTGTTTGTCACAAATTGTAACAAACTTTGTTCATTCACGACCAATTGCTTTCCCTTCTTGGTACCAACGGGTTGAATTGTGATGGAGGTCATAATGGACTTGGATTCATTTTTCAACTCAATTTCCTCTCCATCTTAAACATTGTCTTTAGCACTGTCTGCATATGGCCTTGCCTTAGCTTAGCTAGTGCTCAAAGTCTAGGAATTGGTTTTCTTCTAAACAAATAATCTGATTTTCACTTGGCTGAACTCTCATCTTCCATACATGTTAAGTCATCTTTAGTTCTTGCATTCTAATGCACATCAAATTAATTCTTTACTCTGTACTCCCTCACCAATATTGTTTTTTAGTCCACCAAGTTATTAATTTTACAATGTTTATCCTTGTGTTAAAGTCTTTCCATGGCCTTGCTCTACTCTACCACTGTAATTTCTTCCAGTTTTCCCTGCAATCTTCAAACTCTAGCATCTTAATGCGTGCCAAATCTAGGCACCCATGCCTTAAGCTCTCCATTCCTCAGTTCTGGAATGCCATCTGTAAACCTCTTCACCTACCTCTGAGATTATTCTTGAAGACTGTCGACAAAAAATATTGCTCCTTGTATAATGAAGAATTTACTATTTAATAAATGAGGAAGGAAATTGGCATATATAAAAACACATTCTTGAGAATGAATGCTAAATAGTATCATGATGAATAGTATATGAAGAAAATCATTCTTCAGTATTTCAGTGTAATATTTGTGCTACAAACATGATGTATTATAATCTAAATTACTCCCTCATGAACACTGAGTACAGAACGTACATGCTAAGACAATAATGGCATCTGTACTTAGGAACTAACTTTACAAAATATTATTCCTCTCGCAAATATCAACATGCACTTTAAAATTACAACCTATCTCATTTTCTTTTGAAATGTTATTTGTGTGAGCTAGCATAATTTTAAAAATAGTTGCAATATTAATGTTCTGTTGCTTAATAGCAGATTTTCACAGGACTACAGATTCAATGGTAATTTTCATTTTGTTTTGAAAATGATAAAATTTATTTCACCTTAGAATCTGTTTGAGGCAACATCATTTTTAGTTACTTGGGATAAGATTTGGCTGATATTACTAATGCAAGATGAAGGAGATGCATTACTGTTCCTGAAAAATATGATACAATTTTTATGTTGATCTCCATTTTGTAGATTAAGATTTTTTTATGGACCAAGTACATTAAAAATAAGGAGCCAAATAAGTAAATGGACTTGGCCGACAGATCAGCTTGAATTTACTAAATAGCTGAATATGTTTGATGGACTGAATGGTCTCTTCCTGTTACTGTTTACAGTCCTTCTCTGTATGTTACCATGTTGGCTTCCACTTGCTGCATTGTTATATTATTATTCACAAATGCAAATATAGTAACATTCTACATTTCATGTTATAAATAGAAAATAGATGCAAAAAATGCAGTTGTAGTGCCATACAAAATTAAACTTATTTGTACCATTATTTGATTTAGTCCAGAGCAGTTGAACAATTGTAATGCGATAAGAAGGAATTCCAGTTTTTTGGTGAAAAGCTAAACAGACCAAACATTTTCCTGATAAAACTATTACTGTGCTGAATGCTTAGTTGAATATGATGGCATCATCATGAATCCTTGATGCTATCGGAGAGCTACATTCATAACCTCTGCCGTTTGTCTGAGTAAATGTCAATGTGCTCAAGGAGAGAAGGATATAAAGCAGACTACCCTGCTCCAGAAAGGGAGCGGGTGGGGGAGAAAAGGGCAGCATATTTATGGCTTGAAGTTCCATAAGTTGTCATTAATTGAGATCAAAGCGCAGAGCATTTATTTTTTTACACCCATCAGTTCAAACAGCAGAGTAAATTAATGATTTAAATTTAAATGATTCTTGCACAATTGAAATGCAAACAATTGAATTAGAAGGATTAGGTATAAGCACCGTTGACTTACCACAGACTCGTTTTTTTTGTTTGGTTGTGCTGATTGTTTAGATTTTTTCTTTTTATTCAAAAAAATAAAAGGAATGGCATTTTCAAAGTGGATGATATTCAAATGACCTATTGTACACTTTTGTCTGTATTCAGGAACTGGAGAAAGTAACTGCGGACTTGATAAGATCCAAGGTCACTTCTCAGTACAATCTGGGCGAAGACAACATCCATCTTACAACACAGCAACAACAGCTGCAAGAACTGAAGCAGAAACTGCAGATGGTTTCATAATAAATTGAAAATTTAATCACTATGTACTCTTTAAATGGCACTAAGTAGATATAAGCGCAAATTATTTTGCAGTGTGTTTCCTCAGGATTCATTTAATATATATTTTGCTAGTTCTAAATATAGAATGGGGATAATTTTGTCTGCGATTCTGGCAGGCAGGTGATGGCAAATAGGCATCTTAATTTATTCACTGGGCATAAGAATTTGAAGAGAGCAAATCTCTTGTAGTGTCAGAATCATTGTATTCTGAATGAAAATTATTTTTTCAATTCACCCTCATTATGATTTTTAATTTGAGAATTCAAATTATGTCTAATGTCATGAAAGTAAAATAATACATTATCAGCAACAAATTTAATAATGTTTCTTAAAAAAAAAATTCGCAACATCTCCAAAAGGAGACCTTATTTACAGTGGCGCAGGATGAAGGAGCAGGGACTGATGTAGTAAAATAATGACTTTATTTCTACCACTCTCACTACCCTTATCAAATCTTTTTTTTAACAAAGCACTGACACTGGTGTAGTAGATGCATACCAGTTACCCATGCCGTCATTTGCCTCCATAAGACTGGCCAAGGGGAGCTCTGGAACCTTTGCAGTTGCTCTTGCATTCATAAATTGAGGATATGTAGAAATCTCTCTTCTTATCGAGTCCACACACAAGATTAGAAGTTGTTCAGCCAGAGCTGAACACACTTCTCGGCATCTGCACAATGGTGTCTGTCTTGCGCTTCTTGTGCTTCTTGTGCGTGGTGGTGGAAAGATTGTTTGAAACAGGGCCGCGACGTGAACGCTCTTTCCTTGGCCCCATGTAGAAATGATACATGGTGAAAAGTAGGGCAAGGCCTATTTTTGTAAGCTCCTATCTCCCTCCACACTTCCTCAAGGTACTATTGTCTCAATGAGTAGCATTGCAGGTTTTAATATGCCTGCTAGTTATGTCCCACTATTTCCTGAATCTGTGCAAATTTGTGCATGGGCTACATTTCTCAGATTAGTTCTAAGACTAGAAACTCTGAGACCTTATCTTGCAACTTTCTGATGCATTGCTTGTTAGACTGGTTCAGAATTATTAAAATAGTAATTTTAGGCTGACCTTGGTCAAACTGATTGTGCAAGAATTTATTAACTTTTACTTATGTTTTTGTATAGGAAATTGAATTAAACAAGAAACTGTCTAAAGATACATCAGCTGTTCAAGAAGAGAAACAGGTTGGGTTAAAACCATTTAGTAACCGAATTAATCTTATTTATGAGCTGAAATATTCATAAAGGTTTACTGCATTTTTAGCATTAATTTTTTAAGCCTGAATTGCATATGTATTCTCACCATATGTTTATCTACCAATACCATCAATAGCAAAAACTTGGTCATGCTTATTCATTCTTTATATTATTCTATTCTTTAATTCAGAGCATTCTTGACCACAGCAATAAATAAAATAAATATTCACTAACATTCTTCAGAGCCGTGTTACGGCTTTATGGGTAACAATTGAATCAATATTGTTATGTGCAACTATATGCCATTTAAATGGCATGATTTGATTGGGAGGGATGTTATAGTGCAGCTAATCAGGTAGCATTCGCTTGAGGTCTTTGTATTTAATTCATTAAATAATTTAGTTGTACAATGATGTGTCACATGTTAGGAATAGAGCACAGTTTTAAACAAATATTTCTGCATTTCTATTCGTTGTTTCTGTTTATTCCTGACAATTTAGTTGGTGCTGAAATGTTTTTCATGAATGTTCAATGTTAAATTTTATTAAGATTGTATAGTCTTGTAGCGGAAATATTGTGTGGAATTCTAAATAATGGTTATTTAGAATAACCAAGATTTCCATTAAACCGAAGCCAGTTAGCATTCACAAAATAATCTATCTAATCGGGAATTGTCTGGGATAATGTGGAGCATTTGATGTGCACAAAGTGACCTGCAGAATATTTCACAAATCCTGCTTTAACTGGCTGGGGCACAGAGTTCCTGTCAGATATTGTGATTGAAATGTGTGCTGAATCTTTTGAGCCAACAATGGAGAGGGATGTGGCAAATATCCACAATATGGCATAAACCAATCCATACTGAATAGCTGGAGCCTGGCTCTGCTTTAACCTGGTAACTGTCCCCCAACTAACGCCTACTAATAAATTAATGAATCATTTCCAGCAATTGGTCAAATGATTATACTGTATTGTTAAATATAATTGATAATTTGATTACATTTGATAATTTGTTAAATTTACTGGGACAGAAAGATAGCTTAGTTTCCCATCTAAAGTTTGCTTAATGTTGCACGTTTGAATTGAATCATCTTTTTCTTGCGTATGGCATGCACAGTCTAAAGCTGTAGGACAACTTGTTCTATTTGATCCTATTTGATTGTGCTTGCCGGGTTGATTGCATTCGTTGAAACAGGGCGGACCACGTGAAGGTTGCAATCTTCCACCCCAAGTTGAATTGAATAATATCAAACAAAGCACAAGGAATCCATTCAGCCCAACATGCATATGAAGTCTCTCAACAAAATATTCTATGTTCCTTGTTCTTCTTCTTATCGAGTCCACACACAAGATTAGAAGTTGTTCAGCCAGAGCTGAACACACTTCTCGGCATCTGCATACAATGGTGTCTGTCTTGCGCTTCTTGTGCGTGGTGATGGAAAGATTGGTGGAATCAGGGCCGCGACATGAACGCTCTTTCCTTGAGCCCTTCCTTGCTCTGACCCATTGGTCTTGTATTTTCCTTTTCACAAGTATAGTTTGAAGCTGATTCTTTAATGTTAATCAATGTCTTATGTGTGTGAAATAAACATTAGTGGCATTTCACCTCTGGCAATCACTTTCCAAATAACCTGGAAATGTTTTCTCCCAATCTAAATAAATGTTTTATCATTTTAAAATTTATCCTTTTGTATTGTGTTCTTAGGAGAATACTCGCAAATGATCTTGTCTCTTCTCATAATTGAAGTCCTGTTTCCTAATTGTACTATAGTAAATCACTTGCACTACTGTAGTAAAATCTTTCTCCCCTTTCCTACCTACTCTAAGTTCAGCTCTCTTGCCATTGTTTTATTCATGACTGCTTCTGTTCCTGTTCGGTTTAAAGTTATATAGAAATCACTTTCCAGAGACTTGTGCTGCCAAAAAATGCACACAATATTCTACTGAGGCCTAATCAATGATTTAGTCAATTTTAGGATTATTTGGTTTTGTGCTTTATTCTTCCATTTATTCAGCTAAATATCTCATTCCATTTTCTAAAAGGCTTGTTAACTTATTGTGCCTCCTTCAAAGATATACATATGTGAAGCTCTGAATATCATAATTACTCCCCCTTTTTACTACCAGTGAATGTTTAAGATTCTGCAGTATTCTTTAATGACGAGCACTAAATTCTCCAAATCTTCTATCAATATTTATTCAAAAAACAGATTGACTTATTCATCTCTTTCCTACTTGCTGTATGTGACATAGGTACCTTTGTCTTGTCTACATAATAGCTGTTTTATTCCTTTGTGAAATATTTTGCAATGTTTCTGTCAATACAGTTCTCAATTAAATGAACAGTGAGGTTTTTCTGAAAGCAATTAAGTTGTGGGCTTACTTATCAGCTGTAAGTTGAATTCATAGTTTTCATTGTGTGAGCTGTCACCACAAGTGGGAGTCAGGTTATACCAGGAAGAGAGCTGCCAGCAAGAATCGGGTCAGAAGTTGGGTTGGACTACTGAGTTAATAATTGGCATTTGGCTGCATCTCTTGCACCGGTCTTTCCACCCCCATACGCTCTTTCTCCCCTTTCCTACCTACTCTAAAGTTCAACTCTCTCGCCATTTTTTGTTCATGACTGCTTCTATTCCTGTTCAGTTTAAAGTTGAATATTTTCATTTATGGAATTGGCTTGTGTGATGCTTGGGGGTGATTTCAGTGTTTATTTCTCTTCCGCATGGGGAATAAATGTAATCGAGATTTAACAATTATTTTGTGCACAGGTTAATATAACTTGCAAAATTGTAGAAAATAACACTTAGTTTTACTCAGTTTTGCTCAGTTTGTATACACACATTTGCTTTTTCAGCTATTTGAATGAAATATTTGTATTTACACTGTCTAATTCATAGGTTATTTAGTTTTGTTTTCATTTTATCCCTGACTTAAAATTTCTTTGGTTTAAATTATATATTTCCCAAATACTCAGTATATGATGGAGCATTTGTTAATATATGTTTATTGTTGTTTTTTATTGTATTGTATTGTATGTATGACTACTTCAATTTCGTTCAGACTTCGGTCTGAATGACAATAAAGGCTATCTAATTTTTAAATAGCTACATCATTGTCTAATTTTCAAATTAGATCCTAAGACTTGAGAATCAAATGTCAGCTGGCTAATTATTGATTCAAGAATTTGCCTAAATGTTCGCAAATTATAAAATAATCCAAACCCATACATTTTGACTGTTCCCTTGGTATCTAAAACGTACAATAACATACCTAAAAGTGCATATTTGAACTATCAAGCTGTATACATACATTTTGATGAATATAAGAAACATGCTCAGCATAAGAAAACACATGTTTGTTAGGTTCCAGAGGACATTCTGTGCTCTTCATGTTACATTAAAAGCAAATTAACATTTAAAGTGATTTGTTTCCATCAGGAAGTTTTGAAGTTGTTTCAACAAACTCAGCAGCTGCTACAGCGGCAGGAACTGGCTCTAGGGAGAGCTGAAAAGGAGCTGAAACATTTTGGGGAGAAGCATCAGGTCGGAATGTTTATAGTATACATTTTTATTGGTGTGTAATTTTCCAACGGTACTTTATGATTGATTAATTGTGCATGGATGTTGAGCACTGAAAATCAACTATTTTAAAACATTTTAGAACATGAACGGTACAGCACAGGAGCAGGCCCTTCGGTCCACAATGTGATTGTAGAATGTGATGCCAAGGTTAACTAATCGCCTCTGCCTCACACGATTCATGTTTCTCCATTCCCTGTTTATCCATATGTCTATCTAAAAGCCTCTTAAATACCGCCCCTGGCCGGAGGTTCCAAACACCTGTGTAAAACAACAACTGTTCCGCTCATCTTTGCCCACTTCACATTAAAGGAATGCACACTAGTCTTTGACATTTCCACCCTGGGAAAAAGATTCTGATTGTCTATGCCTCTCATAATTTTATATTCTATCAGGTCCCCCGTCAAACTACGGCATTCCAGAGAAAATATTCCATGTCTATCAAACCTCTCCATATGGCTAATACCTGCTAATCATTGCCAAACATTCTCCTCCCTCCATAGAATAATCAAGGGCAGCGAGCATAATACTGAGTCAAACCTATCTTCATCTAACCTCATCTGCATGATCATTCATTTCAGCCCATAATTTATTTCTTCCATTTTATATTAATTTTAAATGGAGTCACTAACACAAAACTAAATTTTCCATACTATCTGGAGCGGAACAGCGACACAGCTGTAGAGTTGCTGCTTCACAGTACCAGACACCTGGGTTCTGGCTGTACGGAGTATGTACGTTCTCCCTGTGACCACATGGGTTTTCTCTGAGTGCTCTGGTTTCTTCCCACATTCCAAAGACATGCAGGTTTGTAGGTTAATTAACTCTGTAAATTGTCCCTAATGTACAGGGATCGCTGATCGACGCAAACCTGGTTGGCCGAAGGGCATGTTTCCACACTATCTCTAAACGAAAACAAAAAGAAATCACTCCATAACTCTATCCAACTCTATGACTCTATTCAAGCACAGGTGGTTGGGACTAGTGTAGATGGGGCATGTTGGTCAGCATGGGCATGTTGGTCCACAGGGCCTGTATGATCCTGTGACTATCGTCTGTATGATTCTGTGACTATCGTCTGTATGATTCTGTGACTCTATTGTCTTTGCGTAAAGATATTTACTGAAAGTTCATTCGTGGTGTGTCAGAGCTGGGAGTCGGATCAGGTCAGGGCTGTCGATGAGAGTTTGGTCAGGGTTGCTGGTGGGAGTTATGTTGGGTTAGGGCTGCCAGTGGGTGTTCAGTCACTGACATATATTGGATCTATTCCTGTCTGAGCTAATTTGAATATATATTCCTTTCATTCTTGGCTTTCTAGTTTTTATTAATTATTTTGGTGGTGGGAGATGTTTGGCATGCGAACCCTACAATTCTGAAGCACAACATTGACGAAAAATATAATTAGAAACTTTAATTGGATATCTTAGGATGTGTCCTGAATGTAAGATACAATTACTTGTGGATTCGTATCCAACACGGGTCATGGGTCATATTAATTGAGATTATTTTGGTGAGCACTGGAGTTAATTAGATCAAACATAGCAGAGTTGAAAGAACCTAAGGGGCAATCTCCTCGAAAGGATAATTACAAAGTGATTACAAAGGCAATTGAATCTCTGTTAGACCAACCTTTCTCTGCTTTAGCTATAATAACAAAACTAGATCATAGGACCTTTTTAACTTGTAATGCTATGATCAAGCTATATGTAATCTACTACTGCCCTAAAAAACAATGTCACATACACTTCCCAATTGTGGTTCCATCAGTATCTCCAATTTTAATTGCACCATCAATTGCAAATTGGTCTTTGTTTGTAGCTAATGATAGACCAAAGCACAAGGTGCATGAACCTTTTTAGGAAAGAGGGAAGTTAAAATCAGAAATCTGAGAATTACAGTTAAATGAAAAAGAAATCTGTGTATATTTTGAATAGTTTGTGTGTATTTTGAATATTTATTCAATGTTTTAAAATAATGCTCCTATTGGAGACAACATTTCTATTGGTAAAGTTAAATGGATTGAAAATGGATCAGAATATTTATTTGCCTTGTTCTTGTGCATCTTTTTGCTTTAATCCATGTAATTTCTTGCTTGGAGAATGGATCAAAATCGAGTTTATGGTAGTTGTTTTCAATAAAAGTCTGTACAAGTGATTCAAGGTTGACCATAAAAATATTTTTGGTTGTGCATTTAAGAAAAATCTTACTTTCTGATTTTTTAATATTTATTTTTTATAACTATTTTCACTTATAGTGACTATTCTTATATATTTTGCTATCTTTTCTGATATTGGTGTAATATGAAACAGACATTTCTGATTGAAACGAAGTAAAGGGCCTGTCCCACTTGGGCGACCTAATCCGTGAGTTCTGGCGAGTTTGCCCTCAACTCATACTCGCAGCATGGTCGACATGAGGTCGTAGGAGGTCTTCGTAACTCTCGTCTTCGTAAGCTGGTCTTCAACATAGTCGAAGGAGGTCTTCTACATAGTCGAAGGAGGTCTTCAACGTCATTTTTTCTATCTCTTCTAAACTCGCCAATTAGGTCGCCCAAGTGGGACAGCCCCTTAAGGCTTCTTGAATTTCTCAATAGCGAATCATTTGCAGGTTTTGCATTGGGGTCAGATATTTTTATACAACTAGCTATGGATTACAAACTTTATAGTGTCCACTTGAGTTGGTAGCAATTTTAAGTTGCAAAGAATAGGCAGATGTTGCAAAGAAGGTACAACATGTGAGATGAAAGAATGTGTTTAAATAATAAAAGCTATACTTTTATATAGCTGAATTATCAATACAGCCACATCTTCCAGATCTAAAAGATTTGGTATGGAGACATTTGTATAAGTAAAAGTTAAGTTGTACAAGTACTGGAAAAAATCCAACTTTTAAAGTAGACCAGAATTTTAATCCGCTACATGTTTTATTGCATTTGTTTGAAGTGCAGCTCGGAATACATTTTTAACTGAAGAGAAATCATTAGAATTTGGTAGAATAAAATGAAAATTCAAGTTAATATTTTTAATTGGAACCAGTGCCATCTTATTTATGACATAATATTTTTTGAAATCTCTAAAATATAAAAATGTATTTACTGACTCTGTTTTGGTGACAGGTGGACTTACTGAGAAAAAGCATGAGCACTTATCTCTATCTCTTCCCCACAAAGTATCAGACCATACCAGTAATGTTATCTGGCAGATTGTTTTGGTGAATTAAGCTGAAAATGATACAATTACAGTACTATTGTTTGCTGAACGTAGGCTGCAAATAGCACTAATATGCACTTCCATTTTCCGAAAGAAAATTTGTGTTGGCTGACAATACAGTCGGTGAAAAGAGCCACTATGGTGTTTAACCCATCTAAAATAGCGCATCACCTGATCGACAGACTAGTGATTGCTGTTTGTAGGTTACCATAAACAAAATGGGTTCAATAAGTAAAGGGAGCTCCAGTGAATTATTTAACTTTATGCTGGACATTGAAAAGTGAAGCAGGTACATAGTTTCTGTGGGAAATTGATGTGACACTAAACAGCCCTAGATTGACCTCATTCCTAAACACTACAAGATGTGTTCCTGATTTTATGGTACCCGGACGTGGCGTAAAAGGACGAGAAGCCGAAGCAAAGAAGTGGAAGCCAAATAACCGAACGGAAACAAAGCCGAAACTCCAAATAACCAAAAGCGTACGAAGCCGAAATGCCAACTAACAGATAGGGTGGGACGCCTAAGAGCAAACTAACCGAAAGGGCGGGCGCCTAAAAGCCAACTAATCGAAAGGGTGGGACGCCTAAAACAAACTCACCGAAAGGCCTCTCTGCCGAAACGCCAACTCACTGAAAGGCTGCGTTGGCAGCGCCGGGTGGAGCAGAGGTGAAAGATCAGATCAACAATGAAGGCACTATGAAAGCAGCTGCCGCAAGCCCTTCCCACAGGAAGGGGTCAGCATTAAAACTCAAAAAAGAGTTACTGATTTAAGAATCAAAATGTTACATGTATAAATAGTTCTTACATTGAGGAACCTGGTTAATTAAGTGGGGGGATGGATAGTGGGGGCGGCGATGGCGATGCCGCCCGGGGTGGAGGGGGGGGATAGCGGGAGTGATGCCGCCCGGGGGGGGGGGAATAGTGGGGCTGATGCCTCCGGGGGAGGGGGGGAATAGCGGGGGTGGAGGTGGCAATGCCATCGGGGGAGGGGGGAATAGCGGGGGTGATGCTGCCCAGCAGCGGAGCGCCGCACTCATCCACTGCAAACTCTTCACCGACTCGATCTGCCACCAGCGTTGCTGCTGCCAGTTGGTTAGTTGACTTTTCGGCAGAGCGGCCATTCGGTGAGTTGGCATGTAGGCGACGCAGCCTTTCGGTGAGTTGGCGTTTCGGCAAAGCGGCCTTTCGGTTAGTTGGCTTTTAGGCGTCCCACCCTTTCGGTTAGTTGGCGTTTCGGCTTCGTATGCTTTTGGTTATTTGGCGTTTCGGCTTAGTTTCCATTCGGTTATTTAGTTCCCACTTCTTTGCTTCGGCTTCTCATCCTTCGACGCCACGTCCGCACATGGGTTTTATAATGAGTTAATAATGAAGATTATGGATTTTTAGAGTATAGGTTGCTTCTGATAGATTTCTTTGATTCCATGTCATTGTTTAGTCTTGTTGCCCTTTAGTGATGCAATTTGTAGAATTTTCCTGTTTTACATAAATGTAACTTGTTGTTCAATTTGATTCTGGTTAAATATATGAGCTTTACCGATTTTGCAGAGCAGGTTCTCTTTGGGATTTGACAATGGTTATGATGGAAATGTTATAGACGTGTAAAAATCCAATAGGGTGTGATTAGAAACATAGAAAATAGGTGCAGGAGGAGGCCATTTGTGATCGTGGTTGATCATCCACAATCAGTAACCCGTGCCTGCCTTCTCCCCATATCGCTTGATTCGGCAAGCCCCTAGAGCTCTATCTAACTATGGATCTGGATTATAGATCTGGAGAATATCTGTACATTTTCCTCATAAATTGCTACTGTCATTCTCCCTATTTAGTGGTTATTCTGCATCATGGTTTTTTAAACAATGGGTAACTATTAAAAAGTAAACTATGTTACCAATTTTGGCACCACATTACTAACAGGGAATATAGATGAGTGGTTTAAAATTTTGTTTATTGCACAGCATATATTGTGTTATCACATTTTAATTTTCTAATAGCTAGATTCCTGGTACAAAGCTTGTAACTTGATTAATGGAGGTAAAGAAAACTGCTTGATCTTAAATTTTTTGAAAACTGTCATATTGGTAGTCCATTATACAAATTAATTTAACCGTATTTCTTTATCTGGAAATTTGGAGGAGTGCTCAGATCTGGTTCATTTCCAATTATTGCAGATCTGCTTAATAGAATTACTTACTCCACATTTAGTGAATCACCACAAAAATATTTTAAGCATTTACCCTTGAACACATCTTAATACAAACCGAGCATTTACTTCCATTGTATCACCTGTTTACTTTCTAAAAGGTCTTTGTCACTCTATTATGATTTATCCTTAAATTCAGTAGAAGAAACATGGAATTTGATAGTAATTTAAACACCTTGTCTTGCCTAATTTTATTCTCAAACTAGAAATATTAAAGCCTTCATTTTATGCCTGCTTGTCTGTCATAGAAACATAGAAAATAGGTGCAGGAGTAGGCCATTTGGCCCTTCGAGCCTGCACCGCCATTCAATATGATCATGGCTGATCATCCAACTCAGTATCCTGTACCTGCCTTCTCTCCATACCCTCTGATCACTTTAGCCACAAGGGCCACATCTAACTCCCTCTTAAATATAGCCAATGAACTGGCCTCAACTACCTTCTGTGGCAGAGAATTCCAGAGATTCACCACTCTCTGTGTGAAAACTGTTTTTCTCATCTCGGTCCTAAAAGATTTCCCCCTTATCCTTAAACTGTGACCCCTTGTTCTGGACTTCCCCAACATCGGGAACAATCTTCCTGCATCTAGCCTGTCCAACCCCTTAAGAATTTTGTAAGTTTCCTTAAGATCCCCCCTCAATCTTCTAAATTCTAGCGAGTACAAGCTGTCATAAGAGATGTCTAGCTGTCATAAGAGATGGATAAACAGGAGTTTACTCCAGCTAAATATTGGTAAGATAAAAGCCATTGTCTTCAGTTCTCATCATGAATTCCTATGACAAGGAATCAATTTTGTCACATTTTCTGGTTGTTTGAAACTAAACTAATATGTTGAAACCCTTGTTATTTATATTGTACACCTAAAATGTGAACTTAGAAATACATACTTACATTGTCTCTCAGACCATCTATTTTTACTTCTGTGACACTGTGTGACTTTCCCCTTTCTCAGTCCATTTGCTGATTAAGTCCTCATCTGTCTTTGTTACCCTTAGGTGACTTTTCCAATGCATTCCTGGCAAGTTGTCCTGATTTGTTTTAGTTGTTTAGTTTTAGAGAAACAGCATAGAAACATGCCATTTGTCCCATTGATCACCTGTTCACACTAATTTTATGTAATCCCACTTTCTCATCCATTCCTACACATTTTGAAGTCTGATTAATCATTTTGAAGTTTGACTGAAGTCTCAATGTCCTGACCCAAAACATTGCCTATCCATGTCCTCCAGAGATGCTGTCTGACCTACTGAGTTACTCCAGCACTTGGTGAATTAAACTGACATTGGTTTTATGAAAAGGCCATCATTAAGTTGTTATTCATGCACCAATTTAGTTATCCACTTGCAATTCCTATCAGCTACACCAAGTTTAAAAAAAAAAAAGCCTATTTATATGACAATATTACATGGTGAACCTTGGCAAGAACCTATTGCCATGTAGAGTCTTGCCATTTGGGATTTCAACAAGTTGAGACAGCAGTGTTGACATTGATAGATGCGGAAGAGGCAAGTCCCTACTCAGCACTTGGGTCAGTGCTTGAGGGGAGTTATGGCCCAATAAATTTTGAACAAAATTCAAGACCGGAACAAAATAAGTTTAGCATTCAATGTCCTAAAACGGGTACATTACACGTTGTCTAAGAATAAAACAACTTTGGCAAGGGCCACGTCCTTTGAAAAATGAAACCAGCTTAAGAATTATAATTGCATGTAATCTCTTTCAGTTGTGTACCAATATAGGAGAAATAGAAGGAAGTAGGTATGTTGGAGAGAAGATTTATACATGGAACTGAGGAATTCTGTTGGAATAATATCAGATTGTGTAGTAGATATGAACCATTGATTTTTGAATTAAACCATGCACAGAGAGAAACTGTGACAGCAGTTTACATGAGAAGAGCCATTTGTCCAAATACACTGAGAAGAATATTGCAAATGCTGGCTATCTGTAATCAATTTATACTTTGTTTTAAAATCATTAGAGAAAGTTTAAAATTGGTCAGATATTTAGATTTTTATTTCTAACCAAAGTGTAGCATTTGTTTAATTGATTGGTTGAGAAGATGAGGATGAATTATAAAATACATAATTTTAAGGATTAATACAAAAGGCAGGCTTTTTATACAATTGTTATCATAATTTAATAAAATGTGAAATAGTTCATGTCATTGTACAAATATGCTCGGTGGGCAGACCTAAAAAATGGTAACATTATATAGATTTTCCTGCTAAATAATGGCTGAAATTAATCAACAGAGAAGTCATGCAAAAATTATAATGCCTATGGTATTAATTATACTTTTCACTTGAAAGATACGCGGCTTTCATTCAACTTTTAATTTTTTTCTGCTCACGGTATATTAGATTAGTCCAAAGTCTATCTCTTATAACTCAGCTCAGCATTTTATATTGCTTAGCCAAGCACATTAGAAGTTGCTCACTGAAACAGCAAGTTATAGCAGATGTGTTTATTATACCTATTACTGACATTGGTTTTATGAAAAGGCCATCATTTTTCCCTCGATGTACTCCTCCAGGTTTCCATGAGCCGAGTCAAATGTACATTTCTTAAATTTTGGGGGTCTGCTAATTTATGAAATTCATTGGCAATGTGGCAGATCAACTCTAATCTTAATTGGAGCACAAATCTATTAGAAACAACGCATAAGAACTCTGTAGTAGCGAGAGATCACGTAAGACTAAGAATGCCATATTAATTTTCTGGGGCAATTAATTTTATGGCAGGTTCTGGAAAGGGATAATGAGCTGCTCCGGGAGAAGGCAAATGAAAACGATGATAAATTTCAGATTCTTGAGAGAGAAAATGAAAAGACTACAGCACAGTGGAAAAAGGAGGTAATAGGAATTAAAATAATACAAACATTATATATATGTTTAATTTTTTGAAGATCGTTACCACCTTTATTGCAAATGAAAAATAGTGAATGTACTATAACACAGTCATCCCCATGGTTCTATGTCATAAGAGTCCCCCGTTATGCACTATTGAATAACACCCAATAGCTCTCCACTTTTCCCATAATATCCACTCTTCTTACATACATACGTACATACAGTTACTTATATACTGTTGCCATATTTGTCCAACAGGCAGAGGGATGTAATCTCTTGACTTGTTTTGTGTCCACCTGGTTTACCTGTCCAATGGTTGATTTGGTCAAACTAGTCAAAATTGACTATACTTTTTTTGTCTTTGGTTAAAATATATGTTACTTCAAGATAATTCTAGATGACAAACACAATGTCTAGGATGCTCTCCTCATTGCAAGCAACTGTTCTTTTTAAATTCTACTTCCTACATTTTTAATCCTCACTTCTAATAACTAGAGAGTGGACCACAAGGTTGACATTGTCTCAGAAAGTGACTGTCCATCTACTTTCTGCTGATATCGTATTCCTAAATCTACCATCCTCTAATCTTGCAGTTTCTTGCGATCCCTCCTGTGTTATTGAATCTCATCTTCTGTACAAGACCCATGACCAGCTCTTCCATGCTTCTGACTCTTCGGTTCATATTTTTCACGCCCAAGCTGGTATATGAATAACGGCTCTTTTAAAGCCACCATCATCCATTACTCATTTAAAAATATGTCCTGACACTATGTCCAACTATTGACCTATCGCCAAATTACCTGCCCATCCACAGTGCTTCATTTGCCCTTGCACTTGTTGTTGCTCCACATCTTTAAGCCTTCAAATTGCTTTATACCTCCTTATCCAAATTAAATCAGTGTATTGGTGGCAACATCTTCTGTTCACTCACAGATCTAGCCATGGGGACCCCCTCTTTCCCTATCTCCTCTTTCCCTGTGGCATCACTAAATTGCATGTATATTGTTAATGCACAGTTCTGTCTCTATCATTCTGAGTACAACTGACTGACACATTACCAGGTCGTTCGTCACGAGATGACACCCACTACATTTTATATATGTAGGATGAATCGCTGCTTTCTGCGTGCTGCTACGTGAATCCCATCAATTTGAAACCCTAAAACAACTCCATTCTTCTTGTCCTTCAATAAACTAGGGTACTGTACAATTAACCTCTATCCCATTATAGGCATTGGACTGTGTTTCTGCAACTGGTGTTGCATCATTATGTTTTTTTTAGGTTTGTTTTTGGAATGTGGACATCAGCAACAAGTCGTGCAGTTATTATCTGTTCTGAAATACCTCGCATTTGCCCCACAAAAAATAGCCCGTTTTGGATGCATATGTGAGTGAACCATATTACTGCAAATATATAACATGGAGGGCAATAATATCAGTGAACCAATTTGGATTTTTCACCCCTCTGGTAGTTTCATCGTCATATTTCTGGCAGGTTTCAATTGTTGAATTCACTGTGCCCATCTGTCTCCAGTTCAGTCATCCAGAGATCCGGCTACCAGGGCAGTAACTTCACTACCAGGTTTCCATAATCCATCTTAACAGAAGTGTAGATAACTTGAGGGATATTACAAAAATTCTCCCACAAGATGACTGACTTTATTTTGCCTAGTATAATATGAGATTTATCAAAAGCGCCTACTACAGTCTTACCTTCAATAACAAAAGAGAGATACAGAGATTGTATTTCTCAGGTACGTAGGATGTTTGTGGCATGTACACCCAAGACAGGGTGACCTCTGCACTACATAGTTTAATGAATTGAATATTCTCATACTTATAATGTTCCCTAACAGCTGAGAGTTCAGGCAAGTATTTAAATCTCAAGTCTGCACCAATGGACCAATTGTGTGTGCAACATGCATAGGTAAATTAAATCTCTTTAATGAAATTTAACTTGTGGCAATATGGATTTAGAATCATAGAATTATACAGCATAGCAACAGACCTATCGGCCCAGCTCATCCATGCTGCCAACGTTGCTTGGGAAGGTAGTCGCATTTGCCTTTGCTTGCTCCACATCCTTCCAACCGTTTCCCATTCACTTGGCTGTCAAAGTGATTTTAAAATGCCATAACTGTACTCGCCCCTACTACTTCCTCTAGTATTGTCATTCTTGCTTGCAGGAGAGTCAATTAAATGAAGAAAATCAACAAATTAAATCTGAGTTGGAATCACTCAGAAAGGCTCGTGCAACATGCCAAGAGGTTGGTAATAATCTTGCTCCACAGGGTGTACAGGAAGAACAACAATTGGAGACACAGCAGGTGAATTTTAGTTTTAGTTTTTAAATCCAGAAAAAGAGCTTGTAGCTTTTCAACGATCAAGATTTTTGTATACCTTATGCTTGTAATGAATGCAGTTATGACAACATGGACTAACAAGTTGCAAGCTTTATTGTACTGTAAACTAAATATTATTAAGAGATATTGGTTATTTGACTGAACTTTGCAGTCTTCTAATTTCCCTACAGATATGATAGGAGAAAACTAGTTCATAAACTATTTACTTGGAATGCAGTAAAGAAGGGAGGACATGACAGCTATTTTTTGAGATCTTGTGACTTCTTGGCTGCATATTGTTAGCATAAATGGAGACACCTGCAGATGCTGGCATCTTGTGTAGAACACAAAGTGTAGGAGTAACTCAGCGGGTCATGCAGCATCTCTTGAGCACATGGATAGTGACATTTCGGTTTGGGACTCATTGTCGAACTGATTGTAGTATGGGGGAAATAAACTGATAAAAAGGTGAGGATGGGACAAAGCCTGACATGGGAAAGAGAGGCTGTAGTACCAAAATTTGGAGAATTCAGTGCAGTGTTCCCATAAATATTGTGTGATTTATAATGATAAAATGTATTGGTGAATCCAAGCATCAAAATTATTTTCAGGTGGTCTTTTTAAAGTTCTGAAGACTGACATAGTGTTTTGGTTATGAGAGGTGCAATGGAAATGCAAGTTTGTTCATTTTAAGCTCACAGTATTCTGTCTATAAGGGAAATTAACCTAGGCTGACAACTAACAAAATCTTCATGTTAAATGACACTTTTTAGTGTTACTAGTTTATTATGTGTTCCTGGTAAATATACTCCAATGTTAACTACTTGCTCATTCACCCCCCATCTCCATTAGAATATCTTACAACATCTTGAGCCACCTACATTAGAGGGGACATCAGAACTGCAGACTAGTGTGAGCAAGACATTAATGATTACTAATAGTGAAATGCTATTAGGAATTCACTGTCAAATACTGAAGGAAGACGATGAAATGTCCAATGGGCTAGACATCAAAAACCAAGGGAGCAGCAACCAGGATGGAATGGTTACCACAGATATTACAGGTACATGATTTCCTAAAGAAAGAAATAACAGGAATCTCCTGAGCTTCCTATGAAGCAGTAAATTACTTAGTGTTGGTCAAAAATTGAATTCAGAACAAAACCATGATAATTAGGAAAAATACAAGAATGTTTATTTGAGAAAAGTTCAAATGTTCTTAAATTGAAATTGGAAAAATGTTCATTTGTTGAGACAGATTTTACTGATTTATTGGTATAATTATTGTTATCAATACGCACCAGTTAATTTATTCCCATCTGTCCTGAATAGCTGACCCTTTGGTATATTGTGAAAAGTGGAATGAAGTTGATACCAATGAAGTGATTGAAAAATATTACAGGAACTCTTGACTTTAAATATTTTGCTGTCAGCTTTCTAGTGGGGCTGCTAAAGGGTGGCACATTGGTCAGATTATAATATGTAACGTATATAGAAACAGAAGAAAACAGATCTATTTTTACATAACATCCTTCTGAAAGAATGGTGGAAATAAATTTAATAACAGCTTTCAAAAGGGAATTGGATATATACTTGATAAGGAAATAATTGGAAGGTTGTGGAGAAAAAGCCAGGGGATTAGGACTAATTGAATAACTATGGAGCTGGTAGAGGCATTACAGTGTGAAGATCCACTTTCTATAATGTACAATATTTTATCAGGGTTACTGATTTATTGTGCTTGAATAAATCAGATGGCATTTTATCACCATGTTGTAAGAGCTTCTTGCGTAATGTTCATGGTCTGGATAATATATGCACCTCTGCACAGAAAGTGTAAATCAATGGCATTAATGATTATGTTTAATTATGCATTTAATTTTACCTCTTTTGTAAAAGTCCAAGAAACGAAGGTTGCTTGAAGGGAAGAGGTTTGTAGTTATTAGATTGTGAGAAGCGTGTGTATCACCCTGGGAATTGGAAGAAATAAACAAGTTAATAGTTAATACTTTAGATTTCCAACATTTGTAATTTTCTGATTTTAAATTCATCATTTTGGGAATGAAAATAAAGCAATCTGCATTTGCTGGAAATCTACAAGACGTATTATGTTAAAGATACATCCATGTGAAAATTGGTAGAAATTTAGGGAGATGGTTAGTTTTCGGAATAAAATGTAATTTGCTTTGCCACTAACCAACAATTTGTGTAACAGAGTATTAGTTCCAGTTGTTATTAATGTTTGCTGACTTGCTATGTGCAAAGGCATTGAAAATCTATCTCTATATTTCCTTAAATAAATCTGCATAGAACAAAGAAAAATGAAAAAACATATATAGATCTGCCTACCAAGTTAATTTTTTGTTTAATCATAACAGTTAAAAACAGCAATGAATTTTCACCAGACATTGCTAAGCAAGCTGCAGAAATGCCAGGGCAAGCGACTGATAATGGGGCCATTTTGGTGAATGAAAAAGAGTGCATCAGTCTATCGACTGTGGACGGTAATATTGAAGAGCCCAAAGTCATTCATGAAGGTAAAACAGGAAGCATTTTCAATGAAATGGAATGTGCAAGTGCAGAACTCGAGTCGCAATACAGTTCTATCTGTTTGGCAGAGGTCCCAGTGGAAGGAGGAAAGATGCTCTCAGACAGTGCTGATGCATTGGGTGTCTGCAGTGCAGATGTGGGTCAGCAGACAGGCTCCATCGCACATAAATTTGATGGAGGCAAAAATGATACAAATGATAAGACTGAAACCACACAGTGTGACAAAGGTGTCTTTATAAATGAACCACCCAGGACTGAAGCCAGAGCAGCTTTTAGCAGTGATGAGATTTTGACAAAGGAAACTAGTGCAAATGAAATAAGATTAGATATAAACCAAGCTCAGCACCATACTGTTTCTGATTTTGACTCTCAATTAGTAATTAAAAATGAGCAGAGCACCATTTTACAGCAGCAGCAGCAAGGATGTCACAGCCAAGCACTCATTATCATGGAAGAAAACTGTGTTAACAATGATACAATCAGACTTTCCCCATTGCTTAATCCTTGCAGTAAGTCGGAGGTCAGTTTCACAAAGTTACCCACTGACCAGCCCGATCAAAGCATTCTATCTGAAAACTGTAAAGATAACACTAATGTTGAACCTGACAGTAAAATAGACATTTCAAGTGAAATTTCTAGCGACCAAGGGACAGATATTACCCAGGAAGTTGGTAGTAATCCAGAGAATAATTTTACTAATGCCAACAGTCAGCAGAAAGTAACAAATGATACGGAAGTTCTTATTTCTGACAGCAAAACAGCTGGATGTGTGGATATAATTGAGCCTGTTGCTGGAGCCTTGAGAAATCTTGAATATCTACAAGGCAATGTGGCTCAAAAGAAAGACTGTGTGTACGGTAACCACTCATTAAACTCCACACGCAATATTGACCATGGTGTGGTTGTAACCCCAAACTCCCAGGTTATGGAGGAAGTTCACAACAGTGCAACTGTTTCTGCAGTCGTGGAAAGTGGGCAAGGAGCAATTAGTAAAATAGGTTTATGCACTGAAATACGAGAAGTCTCCTCCAAGACAACAGAAAATGAATTGAAATCCATCTTTATAAATACTGCATTCAATCCAATTACAACCAGGAGTGAAGATCACAGAGATGAAACGACAACTTCTGAGGTAGATGCTGCAAGCAGCAAAACAACAGCAACTCACTATTACTGGAAATCTCATAGTCTGCCTTCTCTGGCCTCCAGAAAGGATGTGTCGAACAAAGCCACGATGTCACTCCCATTCTCATTGCACAGAGACAAATTGGAGGCTCCTGCCACAATCAGAAAGGCCCCTTTAATATTCACTTTCGCAAAATCCATCAGTGAAATGAATCTGACAAGGCCAAGTGTAGCAGGTAATGTTTGCTTTCTTTTTTATGTGATCCTAACATAGCAAATGGATGGAGGAGCAGTTAGAATTTAAACTGTTATGTAATGTACCCTTGAGAGATGCATCAGTCAATTCAAATGTAATTGGAAGTAGTGGTCTACTTAATATGTGGCAAGGCTTAATTTCTTAATTACTGAACCATCTAACCTCAAGCAATGTTATTTTATAATGTATTATTTTCCCATAATGAGCTATACATCATCACTGACTCTGATTAGTAAAGGAAAGTTATCTAATGGTAAGAGGCTGTGTGGGTTCATCATAATGGCAGCAGCATTGAAGGTTCTATTATTTGCTCTGACATTAAGAAAAGGGAATGCGATAAAACTGTTTATACCAAGCCACATTATATTTGATATGTGTAAGTGACTGCAAATTGGGCGGCACAGAGGTGGAGTAGAAGAGCTGCTGTCTCACATACATGGGTTCAATCCAGACTCGAGCGCTGTCTGTGTGGAGTTTGTACGTTCCCCTGTGATCATGTGAGTTTCCTCCAGTTTCCTCCCACAACACAAAGACATGCAGGTTTGTTGGTTAATTGGCCTCTGTAAATTGTCCCTAGTGTGTGGGGAATAAATACGTAAGTGAGGTAATATAAAACTAGTGTGATAGGGTGATCAGTAGTTGGCATAGACTTGGTGGGCCAAAAGCCCATGTATTTTTCAATCTATCAAGCAGTGTACTATTTGAGATTTTGTTTTTGTCATAACAGTATCTGCTTGGTAACAGTCCAGACATCAGCTACATATAGTGTAGATTTTTCAGCTTGCTTGCTGGTGGCAGATTGTATAGCACTGGATTCTAACAATGCTGTACACCACTATTCACTGCTTACTGTCATTGCTGATTAAGATCATACTCAGTTGGTTCACCAATGCAACCTCTTGGCCACGTGCGACCAGTCCAGCTGTACAGTTGATACTTAACGCCCTCAGAGCTATTGCAGTTTGACAATAAGTGGTGCCGCCACACCCTAGAATAGATAAATATAACAAGGATCAGATCAGATCAGATAGAATTTATTGTCATTTAAACATTAAAGTTCAAACGAAATTACGTTCCTGCAGTCATAACAACAAAAACCAAAACACACAATTAACACAATCCACACAAACATCCATCACAGTGAATCTCCAAACACCTCCTCACTGTGATGGAAGGCAAAAGTCTTATGTCTTCCCTGTTCTCTGCTCTTTATTCTTCTTCTCCTGCAGTCAAAGTGCTGCATCGAGCTGATCGAGGCTTTTGATGTTAGAGCCCCTGGCGGGCGATGGTAAGTCACGCGGCTGTTAAAGCCGCACCGGGCGATGTAAGGCCCTGCTCCGGGTCGATTTAAATCCCTCGATTCGGGAGGGAGAAGTTGCCGTGGTGGGAGCTCCGAAAAGCGGTCTCCCACCAGGGACCTGCAAGCTCCCAATGTTACTGTCCACCAGGCCTGCAGCCGGAAGCTCCGAAGTCGGGTCGCAGCCGCGCGCCACCACAGCGCCCCATGCTCTGACGTTGGCCAGCTCCGCTATGGTGAGTCTGCAGGCTCTGCAACTGGAGCCCCAGGTCGATTCCGGTTGGAGTCGCCGGCTCCACGATGTTAGGCCCAATGACAACGGAGACTCGACAGGGAAAAGGTCGAGTCCCCGTTCAGGGAAGAGATTAAAAAGTTTCCTCCATTTCCCCCGCCTCCACATATACACAACTAAAAATAAAATAAAACTAAATCAAAAAATATACACCTAACAGGACAAAAAGAAAGAAAAAACAGACGGACTGCAGTGGCTGCTGCCGCAAGACGCCACCATTTTTGTGGCTAGAATCTACTTTATTCAGTAATGCCAAGGATCAACGACACTTAAAGCACACTCCATTCGGAGGATGTTAATGTTAAGTTCCAGATATAACTACAGCTTTCTAAAAATTATATATTCTGTATGAAACAACTCATCTAAGAAGGAGGAAATGCCTTTTTCGTAGATCTATGTCTTATCATCACTTTAAAATAATCTGTAAAGTTAATTGTGATAACACAAAAAAGCAGGTAGCCACAAATTTAGAGGACTCCCCCAACAACATTAATAGCCTTTAGTATTTGTTCTGCAAAAGGAGTCTCTTCCAGTCTGTGCAGAGGTCTCCCTATGTGGAACATAGAACAGTACAGCACAAAAACAGGCCCTTCAGCCCACAATGTCTGTGCCGAACATAATATCAAAACCCATCTCTATTCTACCTGCGTATAATCCATATCCTATGCAAAAGCTTCTTAAATGGTTGACAAGTGGGGGTTGATGTTTATCTATTGCTTTACTATTGTTTACTTATGTTTGGGTACTTCAGATATGAAGTTTGTATGTACATAATAGCTGTATGTATATATATGTCTGTAGGTATTCTGGGAAATTGCCTAGGGTAGTATTATTATTAGTAATGAATTGATTTTTAAATATGGTAGAAGTGTTGGGGAAAAGGGGTGAGATTTAATAAGTTATTCTTCTTCTCACTCCTTTTCGAGCTTGTACAGACACAGAGTTGGACATTGGAACTTTGATTTTGTTCTTCTCATTGCTTTGTAAATATTGATTGTAATGTCCAATTGTTTGATAATTTCGATTTTGTTAATATTAATGTCTTTAATGTCTTTACTTGTTCGGAATAAATAAATAAATAAATAAATAAATAAATAAATAAATAAATAAATAAATAAATAGATTCCACTATCGTATCTGCCTCAACCACCAACACTGGCAGGGTGATCTAGGCATACACCATCCTTTGTGTAAAAAAAAAACCTGCTCCACATATCTCCTTTAATCTTTGCCCCAGTCACCTTAAAGCTATATGCAATAATAATTTGATTTTTCCATCCTGGGAAAGAGGTTCTTACCTGGTCACCTGGCCTAGCCTATTCTGTCACCTGGAGTGTCACCTGGTCTGTTCTGCCCTCCTCACTAAAACGCAAAGTTATGGCATAGTTTAAAGAGAGGTCCCGCCCCGATATGTTGCCTATCAATTCCCTCCACGGATGCTGCCTGATCCACTGAGTTGCTCCAGCACCTTGTGTTTCGCTGAAGATTCCAACATCTGCAGTTCCTTGTGTCCGCTCTCCTGCCTATTCATTGTTCCTTTTCTCTTTCAACTTTTTTTACAGTGGTTGTAGTCAGCTTCAGTGTTGATTCATAACGTTTACCAAATCTTACCACACTCTTTTTTAAGTTTTTCCTTCTAACGTCCTCTTGAATTACATATGAATTGTCAATCTATTTCTTCCCTCTGATTTGAGAAGGCAGGAACAGGGTACTGAATGTGGATGATCAGTGAATGGCGGTGTTGGCTTGAAGGGCCGAATGGCCTACTCTTGCACCTGTTGTCTATTGAATCCTGACTGTCATGATCAATACTAAGGTCAATTTGGTGTGTGTGTGTGGGTGTGTTAGTGGGAACACCCTCATACCAGTGAGCAAAACTCAGTTAAAATTGGTATAACTTATCGTGTTGCGTGCATCCTCCGAATCGAAGCTACCTTGCTCCCATCTATCCACTATTCTCTTCTATGTTGAAGCCATCAGCCAACTTATGGAACATGTATGTCTCCTCTACTGGCTCCCTCCCAAAGTCTGAAATGTATTGGTCATACGGGGCTTTCTATCACTAAACTAATCAAAAGTGATTTACTATCTCACATGTTCAACTTACCAGACCCAATATGACTCAATCCAGACACATGAACTTTACAATGTGTATTTCTTGTTATTCCTGACAGGAAATCAAGTAATCAGAAGACATAACAGAATTTGCACATCTGAGGCCTAATAAAGTGGAGTTCTGGCAAATTAATATTTGTTCTTCGTTAGTAATTAACCACTAGTTAAGCAGTATACTATTTGTCAAGGGGAGATACATTTTAAAGAAATATTTCAAATGATTTTTGTGTACTCTGTCAGTATAAGATCAAAGCTTGCATTAGAATAGGAAATTGTATCGTGAATGGATGAACAGTGAAGCGTCTCTGATTAAAGTGGAATAGTCATAATTCTCAAGGTCAGATAGAAACTAGCAGTTCAGTGACTTCAAAATTAGCATCTGGGGAATTTCAAAGTTTAGAGCATTGAGTGTAGTTGTAACCATTTCCTTTCTGTCACTCAGATTCTCCCAGTACTAAAAGGGTGAATGACACTTTTAATACCTCCAGTGTTCCTCTTTACCCCAAGAGAATTTCCAAAGAAGATTGGAATGCAATAGCACAGACGTTTTGTGATTTTTCACGGCCTCCAGAGCAGGTAAGTACATTTTAACACATAATTCTAAATGTTGGGTTAGCTAATTTCAGAGGAATGTGGAGTTTTATTGGCAAACAGACAATTTATGACACAGATGGGTTTCAAAAATACTGTGAAGGGCATTGGCATCGATTTTACACTTAAGCCTGATGGAGAAATAGGCAGAGTGCATACGTCAACAAGACTGTAACTGGTTCCTTCAAAAAGCTGGTTTCGTTAAAAGGGAAGCGTTGTATGCAGTATATTCAGAACAAAGTTTCAATTGTGAAGGCAAGAATAAATTCAAAAAGAGTTCAATACTTGCAAATTATACCTTTAAATTTTTACAGAACTGTATGGAGCATACATTACATAATTAAAATATAACTAGATTCTAACCAGCTAGGAAATCAAGAGTTACCGAGTTCATGCAGGGTAGTGGCATTAAGGTAAAAGATCAGCCAAATGGGTTTCCCCTGATTCTATTTCTTAAAGTCCAGTCACTATTCGTATTTGAGAGTCTAACATTTGAATTAACTTTTTCTTCCAGTTGCTTTGCAAACCTGGAGCAGATGGGGTTTTGCAAGTAGGTGTTGATCTAGATGGAAAGAATCAGCTTCTAATTAACTGTAGGACATTCAAATATACACCATTTGATTTCCTGGTCTAACTGGAGTGAGGCACTTTACATTTCACCTCATCTTGGCTGTGGTATAGTACACCTTGTATTGAATATTCCATTATAAATTGCCACCAAAAGTACATACACATTACCCCAACTATACCCAGCATCAGGAGAAAATTATGTTGGAGTATAAACGATTGCAAAATGCTACAGTAAGGTAACGTAGAGCCCAGTTCACTGTGACAAGTGATTACTGATAATAGTACAGTAAAGATCGTTACCGGATCAATGTCTGTAAAACTGGTAGTTTTGTCAATGATTAAAAAGATGTTTGTGGACAGTATATGCAAGATCTATGATAATGACCTGTACACCCAATTGGAGCACACTTCTTCATTGGTATGATGTTGAGACACAATTCAGATAAAATATTTAGTCTAACATGTATCGGCATAAAAATATTCAGGTTTGCACTGTTGCTTTGGAAATTAACGATTAAAATGCTATCATATTCTGAATAATGACTCAGACATGTTTTGAGTGAAGATGAGAGATGCCAACTTGATAGCTTTGAGGATGTCAGCAGTCAACCAATCTTCCAGTGACATTGATTACCCAGGGTGGCATTCGTCAGTGATCATAGAAACATAGAAAATAGGTGCAGGAGGAGGCCATTCGTTCCTTCGAGCCAGCACCGCCATTCATTGCGATCATGGCTGATCGTCCCCTATCAATAACCCGTGCCTGCCTTCTCCCCATATCCCTTGACTCCACTAGCCCATAGAGCTCTATCTAACTCTATCAGTAGGACTGTTTCAGGCATAATTGAGATCATTTAACAACTAGGAAATTTGAGGTGAATAAAGTGAAGGTTACAATGATTCTAAGAGTGTCACCTACATGAGCGAGGAAATATGGACAAGCACTGTTTAAAGTGATTTCACTGAGTGTTGAGATTACCCGATCGCTCGATCAATGAGGAAAACTGCAATGCTAATTGTCCGCCTGAATGTATCAATATATTTATTGATGTTAAAGTTAACCCTCAAAGGTTTCAAAGGTTTATTTATTAGTCACATACACCTAGGTGTAGTGAAATTCTTGTTGCCAATGCAGCACATAAAAAAAGAATACAAACATGACAATAATAAAGAACTTTAACATAAAAAACATCCCCCCACAATGGTTTCCATTATGAGGGAAGGCACTAAGTCCAGTCCCATCCCCATGTCCACCCATAGTCGGGCCTATTGATGTTCCAGGCCGTTCTCGCCGGGTGATGGTGCTCCGGCGTCGGGAGAATCTTCTCAGCGGTTAGGGACACCTGGAACGGCGCCTCCTTACTCGAGACCGCGGCTTCCAAAGCCAACAAGGCCGCACCGGATGGAGCTCCACCATTGGCGATCTCAGCAAGAGATCCCAGGCTCCGCGATGTTTCAAGTCAGCACCGCCGCCGCTCCACAGACCCGCAGCTCAGCGATGTTTCAACGCCGGTCCCAGCACACCGGAGCTCCAGCGCGGCGACCCGGGCAAGGCATCGCCCGCTCCGCTCCGCGATAGCGCTCCAGCGCTGTGCCGCTGCCGAAGCCGAGGTTCTGGGCGGTCCCCTCAGGAAACGCCGCTCCAGGCCCGTTGGTAGGCCGCGAGGACGGGTCGACAGTGCAGCCCGGAGAAAAGCTGCCTCTCCGACCAGGTAGGGACCCTGAAAGGTAGTTTCCCCCCCCCACCTCCCACATAAAAAAGACTAGAACTCCAGAACAAAAACACTTTAACAAACTAAAAATAACAAAAAGAGATGAAAAACCGGACAGCTGCAGGCTGGGCAGCCATACCATACAGGACAGCGCCCCCATGTAAGTACCTCACATTCAATTATAGTGTTTATGTCAATTTCATGGAAATAGGTTTCTGAACTGTATTCATTTAGCAGTGATATAGTTGAACACCCTTTATTGTGCTCAGATTTGGCCACCCTGCCAGAGGAAGGAGGTTATTAAGCTACAAAGAGAGCAGAGAAGAATTAGGAGCATGTTGCCAGGACTCGAGGGCCTGAGGCAACCTTGGGCAACCTCGGACTGTATTCCTTGGATTGCAGGCAGCTGAGGGATGACCTCATAACGGTGTATGAAATCAGGAGAGTGGTGAGTCTGTGGAATTCTCTGCCTCAGAGGACGGTGGAGGCAGGTTCTCTGGATGCTTTCAAGAGAGAGCTAGATAGGGCTCTTAAAAATAGTCAGGGGATATGAGGAGAAGGCAGGAACGGGGTACTGCTTGGGGATGATCAGCCATGATCACATTGAATGGCGGTGCTGGCTCGAAGGGCCGAATGGCCTACTCCTGCACCTATTGTCTATTGAATAGAAAGGATCTGAGCTGGAACGAACTGCCAGATGAGCTAGTTCAAGCAGGTACCACAATATTAAAAAGACACCTGGATGGGTACATGTATTGGAAACATTTAGTGAGATATGGGCAAAAGCGGGCAAATGAGACTAGCTTAGATGGGGCATCTTGGTTAGTGTGGACGAGTTGGGCGAAAGGGCCTGTTTCTGCACTGTATGACTATAATTATTCATATTAAATATAAGGAATGTTTGCTATGAATAATTCAGTTTGAAGTCCGAAGGATGTAACATACTTGTTTACAGTTGCACAAATTGTGTTCACGTTGAATCATACCCACTTCCATGCATCTATAATTGTATGTTTCATTAATTTGTTACATTTTTCTCTGCGCCTGCCTCATTGCGATCTCTATATACATACACACTGTACAGACCATTATGTACCCATTAATCTGTAAAGATGAAAACAAATATACTGCACATGCTCCAAATCTAAAATAAAAACAAATGCTGGAAGCATTTTCCATTTGTGAAAAGCAAAGTAGATTTTATGTATCATGTCACTGGCCTTTCATCATATCTGGGAGAAGCTTGAAATTGAGTTTGAGATGCTACTGACCTGCTGATTATTTCAGAATTTTCTGCTTTTAAACACTTAAGGTAGGTTTGCTTTAAATTTGCCAGTTACTGTAGATTGTGGTACCATTTTGACAGCTGAGTTATTTGAGTGATTAGTCTGCCCTTCTCCATGTGGCTGCTGTAATATTATCATTAACATGCAAATGGACACCGCTGCAACACGGCACAGCCAGATTAAATGACATTGGAGGATGTTTTTCTGCTGGTTTATTGAGTACACAAAGACATAACGTGAAACATAACCAAACTATTGCAGATTATTGTTCTATTTAAATGCTAGAACATGCTACTGTGTTGATTCGTTTGATAAAGGCCTTCCATCCCCACAACACATTACATAATTTATTATTAACCTATTTTCTCCCATATCCTCTCCTGTTTAAATACTAACTCGCATTTTGACGTATTGGCTGCCAAACTCAAATGTGTAACAATGGTACTTAAATATTAATTCCCCATCTCCTTTGTCTCCCTTTTTACCTTGTACATAATGAGATTTAAATCTAGTCATCGGTAATGTTTTACTGTCAGTCTGTGGTATCGCATTTGTTTTGAGATGTCTGCTCAGAGTTTTTCTGTTCACAATGTTTATTTATTATTCTCTGTTATCATCAGAGAGTTCATATTATTTCCTTTTAAATCAGCATTGGCCACTTTGTCTCTCTATGGAAGTGCCTCCTACACTTTCATAAAAATTCTGAATGTTTTACTATCTGTTTATAACTGGGGCCTTAGGAGACTGCATGCTTTATTAATTCACTTCCGTGGTAATTCAATATGGGTCTCACCTAGGTTAAAATAATAAAATCAGATCTTTGTACAAAACCTGTTGTGAGAATATGGCTTTAATCTCAATTTGATTTTTTACATCCTCAGAATCTTACAGTACACTCGGGCTTTTGTTTCTATGCCAATTGTCTTTAAAAATCATGCAATAATTCACACTTGACTGCTTTATTTATCATCTCCCACTTTATAGCTTTGTCAACTATTTGAGACATGTTTTCAGATTAAACTGTTGTCGAAGTAGAAGGCATCTCCCTTGCATCCATGGAGGCACAAGGAACTGCAGATGCTGTTTTGCAAAAAAATGACACGGTGCTGGAGTAATTTAGCGGGTCATGTCATCTCTGGAGAATATGGATAGATGATGTTTTTCGTTGGGACTATTCCTCAGACTGATTGAGGGGGAGGAGAGAAAGTTGGAGGAGAGATGGGGGCAGGATAGTGATAGGCGGACAAAGCCGGGCAAGTGATAGGTCTGAAGAAGGGTCCCAACCTGAGACGTCACCTATCCATTTTCGAGAGAGAGAGAGGCTGCCTGACCCACTGAGTTACTCCAGAATTTGTGTCTATTTTAAGTGATAGGTGGATACATGTGAGGATTTTTTGGATATGTAGATGGTAAGACAAAGGCCAGAGCTGAAGAGCCAAATGTGTGAGATAGGGATAGGTATGAATTATGAATGCAGAGGAATGTATGTGGAAGCAGACAGGGGAAGGGTAAAAATGGGAGTGAATCCACGTGGGATGCAGAGAAGGGGGTTGTTAGTAGGTTAGTTACCTGAAATTCAGTTCATATTGTTAGGATGTAAGTTACCCAAACGGAATATGGAGTGATTTTTTTCCCCATTTGTGTGTGGCCTCATTCTGGCAATGGAGAAGGCCCAGGACAGAAAAGTCAGTATGGGAATGGGAAGAGTAGTTAAAATGGTTAGCAACTGGGAGAGGCAACAGGCCTTGGCATATCGAGAGTAGGTGTTCATTGAAACGGTCTGGTCTACGCTTGGTCTCATCGAGTTACTCTAGCACTTTGTGTCTATCTTAGGTGTCAGTCGACAGAGATCCAGAAAGTGGAGAGGAATTATTAGAGGCGAGGACTAGACGGAATAATTTCCTTCAGATCATGGACAATAGTGTTGAAAATGCAGACATAATTCTGTCAATATGAAAACATATATTCTGGAAGGTGGAAGAGGCAGGACTCCATGTAGAATTAAATTGTTTATTATTTGATTGTGTAAAATTTTAGTATTCAACATGGAACAATTCTCATTACTAATATGCATTTATGGCAGTTTCCCTAAATGGTGCTTGCTTTAAAAATCAACCATTGTTGTTTTACTGGATTATAAAATAACCAAGGCTCTAGACATGTAGTAACCTAAGATTGGACCATATTCATATCTGGACCAGGACATCCACACAAGGAAAAGTTATGTCTGGCTGGGATATCCTGAGGAATTTCTTTAAATGTTTATCAATTTACAGTAAAACGTTAAATTTAAGAGTGCTCAAATGCTGTTTCTTCTTGTACATAGTGAAGGATTGGACAAAGTTCAGGCCAATTCTACTATGTTTCAGGTGGATGGTGCCAGCTCCAGCCAAATTTAGCCCTTTGATTATCAATTTCTCACGTGGGAGAAGCCAGCATCTCCCATTTAACACAATCATGTGGAATCTTTGGACAGACTAGAATGGCAGACCAGAGTTTGTTGATTTTAAATAATGGCAAGGGTCATAATTTGAGGGCACACTGCTTTGCCTACCATCAAATGATTTGTAAAGAGTAGGTTGAGTTTTGAATGATTAGTGCACCTATTTAAATTAAGGCATTTGTAACAACTGGCTCTTAGCTATTTACATAACAAAACTTGTTGCCTTTAGGAGAAACACAGCTCACCTTCAAGTGAAAGTTTCAAGATGCCTTGCCTGCCTGCCTTCATGAGTCATAAGCAGCCTACAGAATATTGCTCCCAAGTGCCAAAAATAGCCATGTCCACTACCGAAAATCTAATGTTTGAGGATGAATGTGATACTCAATATTCCACCGTGAAAGGACAAATCGATAAAATCGAGAAGTTTCTGTGTGTGGACCGACTCAAGCAAACACGAAAAAGGAAAGCTGCTGACAACGCAAATGAGGGGATAATCAAGACCACACCAAATTAGCCTCATTTTTACTTGTGTACAATTTCTATTGAGGTTCAACTAATTATGGGAGCCACAGCATTGGAAGTTGCTTTATCAGTGAAGTTACTTGCGGTGGTTACCAAGTTCAGCTGTAAATTAGACTTCAATTACACAATATTGACAATGAGCAAACATTGTTTTATTTGGTACTTGAAAGTTACAAATTATTCCCATAAATAGGATATTTACTGGAAAGTTGTTGCTGTTGTCGAAATTGAATGTTTGAAAGTTTTTGGTCTTCACGCAGTGGAAAGGCTGAGTAGGCTGTTCCGGACCTGGTTCAAGTTCTGTTTCCAGGAGTTCAGACTATCATACAACTGCTGCCACTGCTGTTTCCCAAAGGTTCTGTGTGTGGTGTGACTAGAACGAGAAATGGAATGAATAGTTAGTGACACTGTGGGATTACTTACAGAACACAGTCAAGCGATTTGTTTAGTGATACACACATTCAGTTAACTTGCAATTAAGCTAGTCAAAGGGTCTGTCATAGCGAGCCACTACTACATTGCTCCAGAGCCAATGGTTACAGGGTCGGGCAGAAAATGAAGATGCAAGGGTATTTTCTCCTTAGAAAGGTCACAAAGATCCGTATTTTCCCCTCTTTGCTCTCCAAATGAACATGTGTTCAGCTTACAGCTACTTGTAGCCTTGCTGTGCCTGTAATGGCTGCTTTATTTCTGACACCTTTTAGAACTTTTAGGAGTTGTATGCGTCAAATTGTAGACAGTGCAAATAAAGGACAGAAATTAGATATGATAGTACACAATATTAGTTCAAATGCTATGCAAATGAACAGTAGTGTTCATTTTTCAGTGTGAGCTTAGTTTTGCATAAAGTTTGAATATTTTTATCCAGATTTGGCTACCTTCACATCACATGATAAACAGCAGACGTGGCCATGAAATGCAGGATCGTGGTGTAAGCACGTTATTGTGGTATTGGAACAAAGTAATGTGATCTTAGATAACCAAAGTCTAAGATTCTTAATATGTGTAACTTCAGCAAACCATTTCCATTTATACACCTGTGACTAGGTAACTGTTTATCTTGACAATTTGAATAAAGTGAACTTACCTCACAATTACTTTGCGTTGTGTTTGATCAATTTTGCAGTAAACCATCTTCGTTCGAACAGCTGTAAAAATCCAATATTTAAAAAAAATATAGAATTTAGAACTACTGATAATGCACAACTTAGTTATTTTCATAATATACCTGGGATTTTGAAGTATTAAACAGAAAAGACAAAAGCAATTTAATTGTGTACTTTTTAATCTAGCTGTTTAAAGTTTTAAAATAACAGTTCTCTTATCTTGCACATGGATAAGATGGATAGCCAGACTCTTTTCCCCAGGTTAAGAGAGTGAAAATCTAGAGCATAGGATTAAGGTGAGAAGGAAAGGATTTAAAAGGAACTTGAGGGAAAACTGTCCACATTGAAAGTAGAATGTACATGGAACAAGCTGGCAGATGAAGTGGTAGAGATGGTTACAATTAAGACATTTAAAAAGGCACCTAGGAAAAGATTGCAGCGATATGGGTCAGGCACAGGCACGTCTAGTTTAAAATATACTAAATGCAATTTATTGTGCTGTTGGAAAGATGCTGTGACGTACTGTGGAGGGGCAAATTCTCATAACTAGTAGCCTGCAAATGGAGATTTAAATGTATTCTAATTGATCTATTTTTGAAAAGTGTTAAGGTAAGCATTAAAGCTTTAACTATAGTAAATCTTAAAAAGCAAAGTTATGTAATACTTAGCCAATATTAATAAATGTAGGAGGTTGAATTGAGACACAACAAATGAGATGCATAATTTTATAAAATATCTTGTCTGCTTCTTAAAAGCATTGTCCATTTTTGAAACCAACGTTTTCAAAACATCCTGAATGTCATAAAAACTGAATAAAGGCTACAGAAAGAAAAAAAGTTCAAAGCATTCAACAGGTCTGCACAAGGAAGCACATTTAGATGATTTTAAATTCATGGATTGTAATATATTTTTCTTACAACAAGTCATTACCAAGTGCCAAGTCAATGCCATCAATTGAACAAAAGTAATTTTGACATCAGAGACAGGAATCTGCGGCTTTTAGACAAATCTTATACCACTGCCACCATCTCCTTTGTTTGAATATCCTACTTGAAGTCCATAATATAAATGCAAGGGGAATCAATATGTTAAAAAAAACAGGAGAACTCGAATGGAGCTTAAATATCAGCTGTTTATTTGCCATGCTTGCTTTGCAATTGTCGGCTGGGGGCACTGCGAGTTGGCTGCCCTGCCAGCAGCGTGTTCGTTATTTCGACTTTTTTAGTATGTCCAAATGTTTGTTTTAGTGTCTCTCAGTATGTCTTAGGATGGTCGGGGAGAAAAGGGGGAAACCATTTTTCAGGCGCTTCCTTGACAGAGGTGACTTTTTCCATGTCGCTTCTCCGCCTTCCCTCTCGTGACCTAACAGCTTAGATTGGAACGGCCTTTCCAGGAGTCGGGCCCGAAGCTTCAGCAGCGGGCGTAGCGTGGACTTTTACATCGTGGAGCGGGGGCGAACCCTTGCTGGGGGTCGCCAGAAAGGAGTGCCCTGATCTGCAAGCTGCGGAGTGTGTTCGACCATCCTGACGAGATGGCCTGTACATCCGGCCGTCCGTAGCGGCCACTACGGTGGCCCAACAAAGGAGGAGGACTAACTGAACTTTGTTGCGTTCCACCACAGTGAAGAATGCTGTGGTGGATGTTTATATTAAATTCTATTGTGTATTGTGTGTTATTTTTTTCAACTGTATCGCTGCTGGCAAATTCATTTCACAGCACCTTCGTTGGTGCATGTGATGAATAAATTTGACTTTGTATGCAATAAACAAATTCAAGAGCTGTTCTAGCTTTCTCCCAAAAGATTACCAGACACATTTTAAAAGAATGGGCAAATGGCTAGAATTTGAATGGGAAAATAAGTAGGTATGGACATGGTGGGCTGAAGGGCCCACTTCTCTGCTGTACTACACTTAAAAATAAGAGATGAGGAATGTACAGAGGTCCAGCCCAGAAGCATTTGTGGACAATTATCAATGTTGATACAGATTTGATATGCCCAAAAACAAATCACTTCTTAACTTATACTCCCTTCCAAATAGCCCAGAGATGAATGGAGAAGCCAACTTAGTCAAAAACAAAATAGCTTGACTGCAGAATCAAAAGTGGAGCACATCAGGGATTGAGAAAGTCAATTAAAAAAGTTTATTCAACTACCGCTCAATAGTGAAAGAGCAACAAAGTAATAACTGGTATACTGTATTTAAATTAGACTTGTTTATTTGATATGCACACATTGCTAGTAACTTGTTGGCTTTGCTTACCATCAATAACAAATGCTTCAACTTCTTCCTCAGCAATCTGTAGTTCGTGTTGTAATGTGTCAAAGGAAATCTCCTTGTTTTCTACTGCCATTCCCATCAAGGTTAAGAGCCTCATCTTCGCAGTGTTCTGTTCATGAGAGAGACCTGCAGACAAAGATCACTTCAACCATTGGTCCACTGCCACAACATTTTTTAATGTGTAGTTTCCTTTGTGCATTAAATCGGTGACCTTAAATGAACAATTTCTGCTCAATTATTATCACAAAGTTCCACATCACACAAACTCATGTTAATTACTTTTAATAGATCAAGGTTAAAGAAAACACATGCCTATATTAGTACAACACGAATTAAAATCCGGAATGGTTTTGGACAAACTCCATAAAATGGGATGATTGAAGGGCAATATCATAAAACTTTCTTCACAGAACAGAAAGCAAATCTTGCACATCAAGCCTTGAATAATGTTACAACCAGTCTTTAGAATTTAATTAAGTGTCTCGTGAAATGAAGCATTAATGGCACAGTATAGTGAAAAACATAACTCATTTGAATGGGGTACATTAGGGCAAAACTATAGCTATCGCAACAATGCAAAATTACACATGGAGAAAAAAAAATCAATTAACGCACAATATCCCTAATTAACAAATGCAAATGAGATTGTGGTGAACTTTAAGTAGCATTGGTGATGAGCCTAGGTTTATTGAAAGGGTACATGTGTTAGGGCAAAACAGTTGACAAAAAATTGTTGCTTTTGGCCTATCTTGTCAACATTTAATAAAGGCAAATTATGAGCAGGTATCATGCCATCTGTTGGATATAGCTTGCAAAATTTCAAATCATGCCTCCAATACTCCACTGTTCTATTAATTTTAAATAACCCTTTAATTGCAAGAAGTACATGTTGCAAAGTACCAATTCAGAACTGTAAATCTTGGTTTGTACCTGTTTATATATAATATCAGAATTAACTGCTCTGCAGAATGCTAAACACTGTTAGCTTCACATCAGCAGATTAGTGAAGAAAATGGCATCCTTCCCAACTAGCTCCTGGTCATCAGCCTCATTGGCTCGTGAACTACCACCACTGGAACACCATGTAAATGTTCAAAATATTAAACAAACAAAACTACCCTTGCAGAGAAGGCAGGTGGACAAATTTGCTTCATTCTGTTTTTAATTATTCTCCCCTGAACATTTCACCTGTTGTTCCATTCCACAGCATGTCATATTCCTGATGATGGGTGACTGTTTCTGCCTTTATTCTTCCTGTCACTGAAAAACTTTAATTGCCACTATTTACTTTAGACTTTAGATACAGCACGGAAACAGGCCCTTCGGCCCATCAAGTCTGCACCAATCATCCTGGTATCTTACACACTAGGGGCAATTTACAGAAGCCGATTAACCTACAAACATTACGTCCTTGGAGTGTGGGAGGAAACTGGAGCACATGGAGAAAACTCACACTGTCACAGGGAGAACGTACAAACTCTGTACAGACAACACCCATAGTCTGGATCAAACCCAGGTCTCTGGCAGCAACTTTACCACTGTGCCACCCAATGTATAGTTATAGAACTATACTACACAAGTTCATAAAGCAATCTAAATTCCTGCTGTTTTGACCACCGATGCCACTGACTAAAAGAGTTCTTGATAGGAGGTCCCAATGCCAATTATCCACAGTTCCTGTGCTATCTTGTTTAATGTTGAGCTTTCAGAATAGCATGTTTGTTAAATTATTGGCATTGAACAGCAGAGCTTTTTGTTGTGTAGGAAGGAACTGCAGATGCTGGTTTAAACCAAAGATAGAGACAAAAAGCTGGAGTAACTCAGTGGGTCAGACAGCATCTCTGGAGAAAAGGAGTAGGAGATGTTTTGGATTGAGACCCTTCTTCAGAGCCTGGGTTTGTTTAACAATTCCTTATCTTTTAGAAGAGAGAATTTGACATCAAAGGTAAAGGAGCGTGAACTTAAAACAGAATGAACATTGGGGACACAGTGATGCTACCAGAAGAGCCGCTGCCTTGCAGCGCCAGAGAATAGTATGCTGTCAGCATGTAGTTTGCATGTTCTCCCTGCAATGACCATGTTCTATGTACACCTCACAGACACCATTTACAAATAAGGCCTAGAGACCTTGATGCAAATAATAGCATTTAAACCTTCAACTAATTTTGTTTAAACTGGTAATTATTTTATTTTTTAAAGCCAATTATTTAAACATTGTGGCATGCTCGTTATAATTTAATTACCTTTGTAATTTACATTTAATCAACATGAAACATTCAGGTAACTTCAGTTAGGCAGGATTGAGTTAATGTTGGATACAAAAACATAACCACATTTCTAAAATGCACTCAACTTCTCAATCACAGAAGACAATAAACACTGCCATTCCAATCTTCACGAAAGTGTGTTTGTTTCAGACAACTCATTTGGAGCAAGATCAAAAACATCCCTAATATTGTCCAAATGTTTTCTTACAAAACGGAGCTCATTTGCTGCTGGACTGATTTCCAAGCACAGAAGAGACATCAGCTGCATACAAAGTTTTAAAAGCATCTAATTTTCTGCCAAACAGGTTTACTTATTACCATTATGTCAAACTCCTAATGCTCCAATAAAGTATTCTGCATCACTAAGCAATTTCTGCATTTGTTAAACCCTGCCAACCAAAAACAAGCGCAATATGAAAATCACATTTTAATACAAATATTACATTAGAAATCATTGCACCTTTTAAACAGTCAATTACACAGCACAGTGGGAGTGCTGAAGTGTTAATTACCACTCCCTCCCGGCATGTGTAAATAAGGAGATTGCTGACATCAACACTCCCTGCCTTAAGCAATGAAGCAGATTATCTATTTAATAGAGTAGAGGATGGACGAATCTGGCTTTCCGCAGCAATTCATTGTGCATATCTTTTCCATACTGTCACTCAGCTATCCAAGTTGCAGTTAAGTTTGTTTAATCAGACCCCTATCGATCTCTTACAAGCATAGTTCTTGGAGATAAGTGGAGTTTGTGCCACCCACATGGTCCTGATACAAACCTTTGTTGTGCATCGAGACATCAGAGCCAGCACGTTAAATCTGAACAGTGAGACTGAAGGATAAGGTTCAGTGTAACCCACTATCCTCCCATGGTCCACCCCAAACAGTCTGCAACATAGTGAGACTATGCAGGTCAGGGTACAAAGTGAGCCACTAATTAAAAACTGAAGAAGGGTCCCGACTCAAAATATTGTCTAACTTTTCCTGACCCATTGATTTCCACCAGCAGTTAGTTATTTTGCAGAAAAAATGGATCAAATGACCAGTGGATGTTGCTGCTTCGTGCTGGAAGAACTCAGGTTCTCCTGCACTTTGCGTTTTGGTCAGGTTCTAAACATTCACTGAATATTTGAAAACATTATGGAACACTTTGAATGGTGTTTTACAATGCAGTTAAGAAAATCTAATATAAACCCTGACAAGATTACCAGTCAATAAACCAACTAAATGATTGACTTTGGTAGAAATTTCATATAAAAAACATCCAAAACACCCATTATGAACTCTGATCAATATTAAGAATTATGACATGGCTGAAATATATAATGGATTTAGTCTGAATCATACTGATTTAATGAGAAGCCAAGAATTACCTTATTGTAAGCCAAAACATGGTTCCTAAGCAGCTCACATGTTAGTGGGCATCAACATTTCCAGGAACAATGAAATCCGAAGGACGTAATTTTTAAATTCAACGATGCAAACTCTCATTATCCTTCAACAGGCTGGATATTTCCCCGATTGCTGTCCATAGTCTCAGGATACGGGGCAAGACATTTGGGACTGATATTAGGCGAGGAGAAGTTTCTTAACTCTGTGGAGTTCTCGAACTTGGGGAATTCTCCAACAGAGGGCTGTGGAGGCCACACTGCTGAATATGTTTGAGTCAATAACATTTTAGAGTGTGGGGAGAGAACAGGAAACATATCGTTAAAACAGCAGCCGTGACCATATTGAACAGGCTCAAAGGGCTGAAGAGAGTCAAGAGTGTTTGATTGTCATGTGTTCTGATATGGAACGGGTTTGTAAACACAGTATATAGGTAACATAATAAACAAAAGTTCAAAAATCAAAAACCCCAACCCCACTATAATGCAACATTCTTTAAAAAAAACAATATGGCATGTTCAAACTCCACACAGACAGCAGAGGTCAGGATTGAACCCGGATCCCTAGTGCCACCCAAAATCACCAATGTTCACTCTCTTAAGTTGATGCTCCTTTGCCTTTAATGTCAAATTCTCTCCCCTTCCAAAAGGTTAGGATCTCTATGAAATAAATTGTTAAAAACATAGGCTTTGCTGTTCAATGCCAATTGTTTATTGAACCTACTATTCTGAAAATTCAAAATAAAAACATACAAAATTAAGGTGGCATTGGAACTGTGGTAAATCTGCACCAGGATCCCAAGCCAAGAAGTATTTTTGTCAGTGGCTACTGCCAAATAACTGGAATTTAGGTTGCTTTATGAACATGTACAATAAAATATGAATTGATTAAACTGGCAGATTCAAAATAATAAAACGTTCATATTTATTCAATAAATTTAAATGACTGAGGCAGGTCATTATTGTAACCATGCACTTCACCTCAAAAACATCATTACTGTCCATCTCAGATCTTTCAGGCAGAATACTGGAGATGGGGCTGTTTGTACAGCTCCTTCAGTACTGTTCCTCTAACAGCTGCTGGATATAATGAAGCACAATCTTGGCGATTCTAAGTGTTTAGCTAAACATAAAATATCTGACCTTGGTACATCTAACAAAGAAATAGAAGGAAGCTTAGAATGATAAACTGTTGTTAACATTTCATATTTATAACTAGGAAGCTTACAACATTAGTGGCCTGATTTCTGAGCAAAACAAAGTATTGGAGGAACTCAGTTGGTCAGGCAGCATCTGGAGATGTTAATCATAGTCACACACACCCAACTCGCCAATACCGATCAAGATGCCCAAGCTAAGCTTGTGTGCAACCCTGTACATATCTGCATGACTTCATAACAACCTGGTGCTGAATGTAGGATCCCACCGTACAACATGGTATCCTGATATCCAAAGTTCCTATCAGGAAGTTGCCATTGGATTGTTATGAAAACCCAATGCATTTCCTTTAGAATACAGTCTCCGTAAAGGAAAATTGTTCCTAGTATATGGACCATTATTTTCCTCCCAAACAACAAAGCTTAGCAGTTCCGGTAATAGACTAGAACAAGAGGCCTGGGCCGCCGATTAAATATCACCTCAGTGAAGTTATATTAAGTAATTCTTAAACTGAAAAGCTACCATAAGTGATCGTGACCATAAACCTACTGGATTAGTGTAAAGAACTGTTACAATCAGGAATGGGTGCAACTCCTGCAAGGTGGTTATTTTCTGAATTGGCCAAGATAGTTTAAGGGAAACTGGGAATGGACAAAATAAGTTCCTTTGCAGACAATGCCTACTTCTTGTAAATTAATAGACCCTTCATTGTGATACACAATTAATTGTTCAGAGCCTGCAGTGGGCAACAGATAAATACAAGTATTTACTATTTGGTAGCGAGAGAGGAAAAATATTACAACACTGTATTATTCTTAAACTTGTTCTAATTTAAGGAATGAAATCTCACCAAGTGAATCGATGAAATCTTTATTATTCTGGTAAAATTTGACATAAGCTGCCAATTTTCCGCTGACAAAAATCGTCAGGAGCTAAAAATAGAAATGCACTGGGTCAAACTCAAAATACAAAGGTCAGATACACAATTAAAACACAAAACTGAAAAATGTTGCGCCAAGTACTCCTAACAGAAGCTAACGCAGTAAGAAATTGGCAAGAAGCCTAAATATTCTGATATCATTGTGAGAAAAATGTAGTTAATCTGAGATACTTCCAAACTGTTTCCATAAACAGTTTATTTATCTCCACAGTTAAGGATCAAAACACAAAACCATTATTCAAAGAAATAATTCCCAGAGTATCTGACAAGTCAATTCAGAGTAGTTGTTGTTTATCATCTAGATCAACGATTTGCATGGGAATGTACAAGGCATGGTTAGTAAATTGATAGATTACACTAGAATAAGTGGTCTCATAGATAATGAAGATGGTTATCAAAAATTATAACGGGATCTAGACCAGCTGGGCAAGTGGGCAGATAAATAGCAAATTTAGTTTAATTCAGATATGCATTAGGTGTTGCATTTTGGGAAGTCAAACGGGGGCAGGACCTATGCAGTGAATGGTAGGCCCTTGCGGAGTGTTATAGAGCAGAGGGATCTGGCAATACAGGTACACAGTTCCATGAAAGTGGCATTGTAGGTAGATAAGGTGAAGAAGGCTTTGGCATGTTGGCCTACATCAGTCAGGGAATTTAGTATGGAAGTTGGGAAGTTATATTACAGTTGTGCAATATGTTTGTGAGACAATGAGTCATTCCCTTTAGTTTTTGGAACCCTGCTGTAGTAAAGATGCCACTAGGCAGAAAGGAGTACAGAAAGGATTTACCAGAATGTTGCCAGGACTCAATGGCCTGTGCTAAAGGGAGAGGTTGGGCAGCAAGTCTGTGCCTTGGAGTGCAGGAGTCTGGGGGTGATCTAGTAGGTGTATTAAAAAAAAAGAGGGTCATAGGGTGAATGCACAGTGCTTCCCCCCCAAGGTAGGGAAATCAAGAATAGAGATCATAGGTTTAAGATTTGATGGTAAAGACTTAATAGGAACCTAAGGGGCAACATGTTCATACAGAGGGTAGTATGGAACGAGCTGCCAGATGAAGCAGGCACAATAACAATTCCAAGACATATGGACGGCACCATGGATTGGAAAAGTATAGCAGGATATGGGTGCAGCACAGGTGAGTGGGGCCAGCTTGGATTAGGTGTCCTGGTCAGCATGGACGAGTTGGGCTGCAGGTTTTTCTTCTTCTGTGCCTTATGACTCTCATGCTACGTGCTCTTGAAGGATAGATATTTTGTGAAATGCAGTTATAACTTAAGTCAAAAGTGAGTAAAGGGTGGAAATACTCTGCAAATCCAGATATCATCCACAGTGTGAGAAAGGAATTAACATTTCAGGTTGATATACTCTCAGAAGTGAAGATTACTCATTTAATTCTCTCATCGCAGCTGTGTCTTTTGACATTTGGCTGAGAAACATTATTTTGTGATGAGCTTTCTCCTCTTATGCAATACTTATGAATTTTGGATTAAAACGTTTTTTCCAAAACTCTTGCCCGAAATTGGTTAAGAAAAGGGCCGATTTAGAATGCCAAAATGTAGAGCCAAGAAAGTGGTTTATAAAATCAGTTTTATACAGCTTTGCATTCACATTATTTTGGACACTATTTGAACAGATATAAATAATTGAGAGAATTAAGACTTTGGAATATCAAGGTGCGAATTATATTGCTAGTAATTTCTAGCTTTATTTAAAATAGCTCAAATAATCAAGGCAGGATTCATGACAATAATCTCAGAATTTGGCAAATAATTCAATTAGAAAATGTCAAAACTCTTGCTTAAATTAGATTCACTTTTATGTAACCTTGATGGTTTCTGCCTCGAACTTCCAGCAGTCTGCCTGAACAGAACAGCTAATTCAACTTACAGGAAAAAAAATAATGGGCTGTATTTAAAAAAAGAAATTCAGCAACATCTGGGAATTGAATGAATGCCCAGTATGCATACTCACTTCAATGCTCCCTGGGTTACGACTAAAAGATCAAAAGAGCTTTTGGGATCCATCCAGTACTAGCAATTTTATTTGACAGAGCATTGTGCTGAATGTTATTAAAGAGATTACCAGCTCCAATACAACACTGGCAATTTAACAGAAAATGCATTAATCTCACAAAATATACCTCTTTGATTACCACAATCAAGATTGTACCTTTCATTGTAAGATGACTAAAGGAAACAAAGAAAACAATAATGTCAAAGCTATGGATGGAGATACTTTCCTCAATGTTCTTAGTAAGCTGCTGATCTTGCTATCTTTACCCTATTATTAAATGTGAAAAATAAAAGACAGGGCAAGATCTTGCAAATGGCAGTCACGTGTTTATAGGCCAACACTGCTTGTCAGCACTATCAAACATTGCTTTAAAAGATGCATTTTATGTTTGAGTGTTCTTTTTAATTTTATACTGCAGTTAATACACCAACTCGCTGCTAAACTATAAACATTTTAGGGTTTTTATTTAAGAAAGCATAAGGCATTGTAATGTAACAAACCCATGATCACAACTTACATCATGAATGTGCTCCCCTTCCAGGAATCGAACAGGTTTCAAAGCAAGAAGATGGTCAAAAAGAAATGTGTTTTGATCATTCAACGCTCTTACAATACACCTGTAAAAAAATCCAAAGCATTACTTCCACAACGTATTCAATTGAACGAAAAGATTCGGAACCATCATTAATATAATAATCCATAACCACATGTGTAGATCAAAATTGAGAAAGATGACTACTTTAGTTTACAAAGTCCAACTCAATATAATGGATTACCTATGAGCATCAACTCTTGCCTGCGAAGCATTGTCTTCTGTGTAACTTCCAAGTAATTCCACCATAATTTTAGCAGCAGCATCACTGTTAAAAATAATTTGAGAAATTAAATACACAATTCCAATGAAGAACATTTTACGTTTTCCTTTTTTGTTAGAAACTAAGGGCAGATTGTAAAAAATTGCAATTAAGGGGTTACATCCAAATTTTTAAAATAAAATGTCAAACAACAATCATTACTGTTTGAAATAAAAACAGATTCAAAGGAAATGTCAATAATTGGTTTTCTTGGAAGAAAAAAAAGGTAAGATCCTAGAGTGAAGAATTCAGAGCAGGACAATGTAAAAAAAATTAACACACTACATTTAGGAATGAAAACATGAGCACTTCTGCCCAAAAGGGGCAGTGCGATGAAAGCTGCCTCAGTCAAATCTGAGTTTAGCTTTGCTTATTGTCACGTGTACCGAGGTACAGTTAAAAGCTGTTTTGTTGCGTGCTAACCAGTCAACAGAAAGACAATACATGATTACAATCGATCCATGTACAGTGTATAGATACATGATAAGGGAATAATGTTTAGTGCAAGGTAAAGCCAGCAAAGTCCGATCAAGGGTAGTCCGAGGGTTACCAATGAGTTAGAAAGTAGATCAGCACTGCTCTCTGGTTGTGGTAGGATGATTCAGTTGCCTGATAACAGCTGGGAAGAAACTGTCCCCGAATCTGGTGGTGTGCGTCATCACACTTCTATACCTTTTGCCTTATGGGAGAGGGGAGAAGAGAGTGGCCAGGGTGTGACTCATCCTTGATTTTGCTGCTGGCTTTGCCGTGGCAGCGCGAGATATAAATGGAGTCAATAAAAGGGAGGATGGTTTGTGTGATGGTCTGGGCTGCACCCACAATCCACTGCAATTTGTTGCGGTCTTGAATGGAGCTGCTCCCAAACCAAGCTGTGATGCATCGTAATAAAATGCTTTCTAGGGTGCATCTGTAAAAGTTGGTGAGAGTTGTAGGGGATATGCCAAACTTCCTAAGCCTTCTAAAGAAGTAGAGGCATCGGTGTGCTTTCTTGGCTGTTGCTTCAATATGAGTGGTCCAGGAGAATTTGTTGGTGATACACTGAGATCCACAGATCTAGTACAAAGATGATGGGATAATAGATTTGTAGATTAATCGGGCCTCTGTAAATTGCCTCTAGCGGGCAGGCAGTAGATGCAAAATTGAGACAACAAAACTAGCGTGAACAAGTGATCGATGGTTGGCGTGGACTCAATGGACCGAAGGGCCCGTTTCATGCTGTATCTTTCAATCAATAACAATCATTCTCACCACTGCCTTTTGCCAATCAACTCTGGGTCCTCCGGTTTTTGACTCTTTCACCAATCAATCCCATTTCTCTCTATCTATTCCATCTAGATTTATTATTTTGTGTGCCTCTACCCATCATCATTCTAAAAGAGAACACAAACATAATGGTTCAAATTTCTTATCCCTGGACTTATGCTGATAAATGTCTCCTGCACATCTTTGCTAAAATGTGGTGACAATTCGTTGCAATTGTCCAGATGAAAATTACCTTGTCAAGATTTGTAATGATCTCCCTGCCTTTGTGCACTTTGCCTCTATTTATGGAGCTTTGGATGCCAGTTGTAACCTTTATTGAGGCTCAGAAATTATGTAGGACAAATTAAAATGCAAGCTCAAATTGCTACAAAAGTAATGACCAATTTCATCAGATGTTTTATATTAGTCTTCTCACTAAAAGTGAACAGAGCCAATTGATAAAATGCGTCAATGTGCGCTTTATCTTTTAAAATTGGTTTCACTTAATTAGTGGGTACACTTAAAAACTGGATCAAAAGTTTGCTAGAGTGCATGATCAGACTGTTCCTTTCAGAGTGCAGCCTTGCCTCATTATTCATTTGGCAAGCATCTGAAAGTGTGCAGCAGTTCACCCTTTAGACATAGAAATGAGGCTGCTTTCCTGAGTAAAAGGCTTGCTGTGAGACACATGCAGCTTGCAAATTCATACTTCGTGACATCCAAGGATTTTAACTTTTTCTTTCAAAGCAAGTTAATAGGTTTTTCAGCTGCTTTAAACGACAAATGAACTGCCACTTCTATTGATTAAAAGCTTTTTGTTAAAAAAGACAAATTTGTCTTCTACTGTCAAATCCAGTATGTTGAGGCATTAATTTTGTTATAATCTAGAGCTGCAATTTTACGCTTTAAACAAAATTTGATCCAAATATACTGCTGATCCTGTGGAAGTTTGTTTCAATCTGTAATGTCAGAATCTTTGGTGCTTAGTTCTACTATTGTTTAATCTGTGTTTGGCATTACCAGCCAAGGATTAAATTGTTGTTTAAAATCTAGATATAAAAAAATGTAAAAACTCAAAACCATGAAGGGAATAATACAAGAACATTCCAAATTCCATGGTAAATGATCATAATAGATACGGAATAAGAGTAAAATTTAAAGAATACAAAATTTGTGGGGGTTTTTTTAAAACTTGAGATAAGGATTTAATTTATACAAACAGGTATAAAAATGTAACCAAGATATCTTAGCAAGAATAATGTAGAACAGGAGGCTGTCATTTTCCCTATGGTGTCTGTGCTGGAGTTCCTGCTCCCACTCCCTTGTTAGCAAGAAGGACAGGAGACTACAAAAGGGAGCAGTCTATCAGTGAGTTGAAAGCTTTGCAACACAATGGCACAACACAAGACTTCTGAAACTAATTCGATTGCTAATTTTATGAACTGAAGTGAAGGAATGGCAGAAAATTGCTCTCAAGAGATTGGGAATGATACAGCATGCGAGGTTTATAGCACATTTCAGTGTTTCGGATTTCAGAGCAGATATCTTGTCAGGCCTACGAGAATGTGCCCATTTCTAGTACAGGTGCACAACCTTTTATCCGAAAGCCTTGGGACCAGACACTTCTCGGATTTCGGAATTTTTCGGATTTCCGAATGGAAGATTTTTAGCATAGATTAGGTAGGTAGCGCGGGCGGCTTGTAAAGTCTGGAGCGGCTGCCTCCTCCCCGGAGAATCATTGTAAATCATTGCTTAAATGTTAGTCAGTTACTTTGGAGGGATTTTATGAGGGGGGGGGTGAACTTTAATTCTTAGTCCCCTACCTGGTCGGAGAGGCGGGGAGCGGGCATTGCCTTACCGGGTCGCCGTGCAGTAAGCTCCGGAGCGCTGTGGCCGCTGACTCCCAACATCGCGGAGCTGGGGCTGCGGGCGGCGCCGGTTGGAGCTCCGACCCCGGCGAACTCTACCCCTGGCTGCGCGGCGCTCCAAATCCAGCGCCGCCCGCGGCCGGACGCCCGCAGCCCCAGCTCCGTGATGTTGGGAGTCGGCGGCGTCGCAGCGCTGGGATACCAGCGGGGAAGCGGGCAATGCCTTATCGGGTCGCCGTGCGGTAAGCTCCGGAGCGCTGTGGCCACCGACACACAACCTCGCGGAACTGGGTTTGCGGCGCGTCCGCAGCCAGGGATAGAGTTGCCGGGGTCGGAGCTACAACCGGCGCCGCCCGCCCGCAGCCCAGCTCCGCGATGTTGGGAGTCGGCGGCCACAGCGCTCCGGAGCTTACTGCACGGCGACCCGGCAAGGCATTGCCCGTTCCCCGCCTCTCCGACCGGGTAGGGGACTAAGAATTAAAGTTTCCCCCTTCACCCCCCCCCCCCCCCCCTTCACATAAAAGCCCTCCAAACTAACTGACTAACATTTAAGCAATGATTTACAGATGTTTAAGTGTCTCCCCGGTCTCCGGGGAGGAGGCAGCCGCTACAGTAGTACAGACCTGGGTTGACCGTGGGTCGTTTTGGGTCAAGTTTGGCGCCAAACGCGAGCTTTGGTGTGCAGACGACATCCTGGAAAAAATGTCCGGTTTTAGGAGCTTTTCGGTTTCCGGAACTCCGGATAAAAGGTTGTGCACCTGTACAATTGAATATTGTTCTGCATAACAAGCAGATATCAGAAGAATTGTTAATGGATACACAAGGATGCACAATCTGGTCCCTAGTCATGTATTGTCTTTCTGCTGACTGGATAGCGCGCAACAAAAGCTTTTCACTGTACCTCGGTACGCGTGACAATAAACAGCAAACTAAACTAGTCTCAAAGCATGGATCTCCAGTAATTTTATTCTCAAGACCAAAGCACCATGGTTAAAATAATTTCTATTGTTTTGCAAACTGAAGACTTTCAGAGTGTGTTGTTGCTAATAATGATAGTTCGCTGGTGCAGAATTTCTTCTGAGAACAACTGCAAAGTGACAAACTAAATCTGTATACACATCCTCAACCAGCTGCAAACACCCGTGTGCAATTAACCAAGAGGAACTGTGGAGGAAAGTTTGTGGTGGCACAGGCATAAACTATACCTTCCCATCATAACCAGTCTCATGCAATGGCATCATGTCAAAGTAATAAAGGGTTTTTGTTTTTTTAAACAAAAGCTTTACAAAAAGGCCAAGTTCAGATTTTATAAAATGAAACTCATAAAACAGCCCTTTAAAAGCTGCATCAATTTGATTTGTAAACAAACATACATACTTAAGGACTGATCTGTTCTCATTTGGTCAGGCACAAAGTTTCTACTTTGTGAAGATCATTCACAAATGATCTACAGTAAGATATTCTGGCGTGTGTTCAAAGAAAATAATGCAACTTGGGCACGAGATGCAATGATAAACAACTGAAGCTCTGCTTCTATTTCAACTCTTTGATGTGCAACTGCATTGCAACATATCTGTGCTAATCCGTACAAAATGAAATAGAATAAATAAAAAAAAAAGCATTTAAAATTAACACTACTTCCAGAATTTCCACCTTTATAGAGATTAATTGGCACAGGGTAATTAATTAATTTAAAGAACAGGCAGCTATTCAGTTGCGATTTAGAAGGTTGATCATGAGCACCCAGGCGTAGCCAACCCGTTAAAAGCCAAATCCAATGAACCAAAAATTTGTTTATCAGTTCTTCTATCCCGTAAAACATTGACCGAGAGGAACTGGTTTTCCAAGTTGCTGCAATTCATCTTTTGTGAACTATTATGCTTTATCTACTGATGAAAGCAATGAAGGAATTTTATTTTTAATGTGCAGCTTTGTCTTTCCACTTTCCCAGTTTGGCCTCTGGGCAACACGCTGGGTTGTTGCCTCTATTCTCAGGCCTTGCAAGCCACCTCCACTGCTCCATAAAGCACATAAAACATTGTATGAGGAAAATGCCACCTTGTGCCTTTTTTCCCCTAACAATATTAATTGTCCACTTATTACATGTTACCATCTTATTCCCTTCTTACATTACCCCCTCGTTGGAAGAGGAAGTGCTATCCGATCAGGGAATTAACCCGCTCCCATGCAGATGTCTAAATTTTGAATATACTTCAAAATGGAAGGAGACTGTGTAGGACTCTGGGACAAGTAACCTGGGGATCTTCTTAATGAACGTTCTCATCACTTTTAGCCTACCTCTGCCTCAACCTCGTTTCTTTCCTGTGTTTAATTCACGTGGCAGATTTCGGTTTTAATGTACAAAGTCAGGCGTTCAAATGCCTCTTAATATGTACCCACTTCCATATGCATACAAGGATATCGTTAATCATCTGCACAACCTTCAAAATTCACTTGAACAACCAAAGTGATTTCAATATCCTGACCACCAAACCCAATTAAAACTCACTCACACATTTGTAAATTATCTCTCCTCTGTAGCCATGGTGCCCTGAAATGGGGGGACTATGTATAAATACAGCTGCAATTTCTACATGGTGAAACAAAAATGTATAAAATGGCCTTTATTAAAATTTAACAATGTGATTTTTTAATTTATTACAAATCTCAAATTGTGGAGTACAGGGGCAAATAAATAAATGAAGGGTCTTTGTCAAAAACATTATGGAGGGCTCTGTACAAGGTTAGGAGTACCAAAGGATGAATGGAGAGGATGGAATTATTTTCCACTGACAGGGAGTTATTGAAATATAGAATACTTGACCAGCACAGATCAATGAAGACATTGAAAGAATTTGAATTACTTCACTAAAAATAACAGGAACTAACATGGTTACAGACAGTTACTCCAAATGGTTAACCATTCTGGGTATGAGGAAGAAGTCATTCCACACTCCCTTCCGTACCTGCTCTGCCATTCAATAGGATATTTGCTGATCTTTAACCTAGTGCCACTTTCCTTCACTAATCCCGTAGATCTCGATTCCTGCAATATCTAAAAATCATTCCTACAAATTCCCTCTAAATAAGCCACACCATAGAGAAATCCAAAGATTGACTCAGAGAGAATGAAATAAGGTAAATATGAGGTATTTCAGCATCTGGACACATATGGACACATTTATCTGTTTTGTAGTAAATGCCTACTATTTTCTGTGTGCTTAAGCAAAGCAAGAATTTCATTGTCCTATACAGGGACACATGACAATAAACTAACTTGAACTTGAACTTGAATTTACCTGCCTTGATTCTATAGCGGTTATTGCTTCTACCTAATAAAGATCGATTAAACGTAACCTTTTCAAGCGATCCCAAAACTGGGTTATTTAGATATTCTTGATTTTTAGTAGCTCTTGGTATTTGACATCAGCCCCAAGTGGCCTAGGTCTAAGCAAGAGTTAAGTTTTAGAAACTCAATGTCATTTCATGCTGGAACATAAAAGTTTGGGCAAAGGAATTCAAAGAAGAAATCATTAGAAATACAGGAGACAGCCTTAAACAGCAGCAGTGTTTAACTGTGACCCATGGCAAGCTTTGGCAGTTATGACAACCAGACACAAGGCGAATGGTGCAAAGAGGAGTAACTTGAGTGTTTTAATTGTTTCCTGTCAAAGGCTGAACGCAGAAACTGTCACACATTGATAGCCTTTACATTTACTACAGTTATGTCACAGACACATTCTGCAGAACGCTTTAAGTAGCAGAGTGAAGACCTTGAATACAAGCTCAGTCAAGTATAACATAGTAGTTAATGTTCAAGAATTCCTTTGTTAACAGTTTGTTCAATTAGTTTAACAAAATAATGCAGGTAGCCCGAAGAAGATATCCAGCCCCAACCCCTGTTCGGCCATTGATTTAGATAATGGCTCCGTATCATAACTATTTAACTGCAAAAAAGTCAAGTGCACAATAAAGTTTCCTAGATTAGACGTTCAAGTACCTTTTCTTGCAGTCAACCAGTGCTTCATATAGCAATCGTAGTACATGGTGTTTCTTGTCTACAGTGAGGTTCCAGTCCGATATCCATTTCCGAACCTTATTGGAAAACAGAAGATTTATGTCACTGTATTCATCAATAAGACAAAGTTTTAGTTTGTAGAAAGGAACTGCAAATGCTGATTTATAAACACAAAGTGCTGGTGTAACTCGGGTCAGGCAGCATCTCTGGAGAAAAAGGATAAGTGACGTTTCGGGTTGGCTCTTGGGTCTGAACAAGGGTCCCGACCCAAAACGTCACCCACCCTTTTTCTCTGTAAGGTTTAGGTTTATTATTGTCACGTGCACTGAGGTACGGCAATAAACTTTTGGTTGTGTGCTATGCAATCAAATCAGATAATACTATACATTAATACAATCAAGCCAAACAAGTATAAAAGGTAGAAAAGAGTAGGGCAATTGTATTAGACGATAGAAGACCCCCCTCCCCATCTTTGCACATCCCCAATCCTGGACTTTCAACTCATCACTTTAATTTCACGCATCTTGTTGTGTTTTAGGACAGTTGGCAGACCAATTTCCCTCCTGGGATCAATAAAGTTCTATCGTGTTGTAGTGTTTCTAGGTTCATACACCAAAATTTAGAAATTATTTTTTTCCACAATGAAATTGGGAAACTAACAGATTGATAGATTTTTGCAATTTCTGCAAACTGCTATTGATGCTGGTCAATGCAAGATGGAATTGTTTCAACTAAAGATGTTGCGGGTTACAGAAAGCCATGATCTTATTGAACAGTTGTGAATAGCTCGGTAGACTACACCCATTTCCAAGACCCTGCCTGCCTCAACAAAGGATATCACCAAGCAGGATGTTCTGTTACCACAGAACTGTAGCATAAGAACATTTTCCACCCCAACAACTGAACCCACATGCAGAGTTCAAGCAGGCATGATACTAATGAACTAAAGCATGTGAAGTGAGCGACTCACCTGGTCAAGATCAGTAGGAATGTATTGAATGGCATTGCAGGACGCAGCCACCTTGATGAGACTGCAGTATACAATGTACCTGGCAGGAGCATTCTCCTCCATTCCATGGAAAAGATTACGCAACCTAAGTTAACAAAAAAGCAACACTCACATTGCATACTAAAGCTAAACAATCTGTTCTCAAATTGAACAGTTAGAATCATTAGAACAAGCAGTCATTTAACTTGTTATGCCCACACTGACTTTTAAAAGAGCAGTTGTGACTAAACCCAACTAACAGTGATGCATCCTCCCACGTGATCATTTAAATCTATGAACCCTAGTTATTGATCCACTCAATTGCGGTAATCACCTTTCAAAATATATTATCTAGAAATCCTCTATTTCAGTTCTTAATCTTGTGTTCCAACATTTCCAACTTGTCTCATCACGGAAAACCCTTCTCCCTGGTAAAACCTGAATAAAATACCATTCTAGGTCTTAGCAGCACAGCTAAAATGTATGCCCCAGATTCACAACAATATTTAATCTGAGGACCCACCATGACCTATAAAGTTTAAGCCTGGTCATGCATTAAAAAAAAAACTTTATATATTTGACACTGTGGGCAAGAAAACGCATCCTCCAGGTTGACTCAATTCTAAACATTCCCATGCCTCATGACATATGATGCCAAGAAAATCTTCCTGGAGTCCGTCTGCCCCAGTCTCAGAAGACTGCAATGGATCTATGTGATCTCTCACTGCTTTGGCCATGAGACATTGCTGATGGATGGTGAAGCATTTGGCCAGGTGTATCAGGAAAAATGTTCAAACTACGTTTTCATCTAATAATTGATTTTAATAGCAGTGTGGTTCCAACATCCACAAAAAGTTTGACATTTCCCATTTGTTTGTGCACAATATTACAATACATTTAGCAAGTAAGAATATCATTGTTCTATCTGGGACAAATGACAATAAAACTCTTGAGACTCAGTTATCCCATTTGGAAAGCTTTGATAGGAGTGGGACAAGTTGTTATTCTTAAGATAGACACAAAAAGCTGGAGTAACTCAGCGGTACAGGCAGCATCTCTGGAGAAGGAATGGGTGACGTTTTGGGTCGAGACCCTTCTTCAGACTGAAGTGATAAGTTTGGGATAAGGGAAACGAGAGATATAGACAGTAATGTGAAGAGATAAAGAACAATGAATGAAATATATGCAAAAAAAGTAATGATGATAAAGGACACAAGTCATTGTAAGCTATTTGTTCAAGACGTGGACTCATACATCGGCGAGACCTAACGTAGACTCATCGATTGTTTCGAGGAACATCTTCGCTCAGCCCGCCTGAACCAGCCTGATCTCCCGGTTGCTGGACACTTTAATTTCCCATTTTACTTTTATACTTTTATTTCCCATTCCTACACAGACCTTTCTGTCCTGGATCTCCTCCATTGTCAGAATGAGGCTAAACACAAATTGGAGGAACAACATCTCATATTTCGCTCGGGCAGCTTGCAGCCCAGTGGTATATTGATTTCTCTCATTTCAGGTAGCCCCGGCGTTCCCTCTATCTCCCCCCCCAAGTCGCACTAGCTTCTCATTTTCATCCTTCAAACAGCTTACAATGGCCTGTTTCCTTTATCATTGTTACTTTTTTGCATATCTTTTATTCGTTGCTCTTTATCTCTCCACATCACCATCTATATATCTCGTTTCCCTTATCCCTAGCCAGTCTGAAGAAGGGTCTTGACCCGAAATGTCACCCATTCCTTCTGTCCAGAGACGCTGCCTGTCCCGCTAAGTTATTCCAGCTTTTTGTGTCTATCTTCGGTTAAAACCAGCACCTGCAGTTCCTTCTTACACAAGTTGTTATTCTTGTTCATGCTGTTCTTTATTCACACCCATTGCTATACAGTTATAGTAATACTAAAGGCATCCAAAGCAGCGACTGAAGCAGGGGCGGATTAACCATTAAGCAGACTAAGCACGTGCTTAGGGCACCAGGGCCAAAGGGGGCACCACAAAGTTGGGAAAAGGGTGAAAAGAAAAAAAACCAAATGAAGATTTGTAAAAAAAAAAAAAATTGATAAAACTAGTGCAAATTGATCATAATGTTCCGTTTCTTGATCATGGTGCACCCTAGGGTTATCTTCCCAGGTGTACGACAAGGGGCACTGCTGGCGCAGTGCACTCTGACCTCTGTCGGTCAGTAAGATCATTAACACTGTCACATGTTTCCTGTTGTGGAATATTCTCGACTGACCTCTGTGCCTCAGACATGATGTGTGCGATATCCTTGGAAATCTAAGACCACTGCACTGGTAAGATGTCATACAGCTTCAATGATCCTTTATTTAATTAGTATACATAGTCGTCTCTTATCTGTCGATCTTTTTGGAGACTTTTTGTGTCTACTTTTGCCTGATTTAAGCTATTTTTTGTTGGCGAGGTGCAGTGTCATAGCATGTGTTTAAAAGTAAAATGATGGAGCCAAATTCAGTTGTCATGACAGTCATTTCAATGACCCTCTCTGCCCCTTTTTAATTTCAGCCCCATGTAAACGTCAAAAATGAAGCGTGTTCAGTTGAGTGGTGCGCAAAAGAGAAAACGTGCAAAAGAGAATGAGCAAAAGAATCTGTCTGTTGTAGCCAAGACAGGAAAGCTGACAGATTTCTTCTTACAAACTGCAGAGAAAGATGATCCAGATCAAAACCAGTGTCAGTCTACAGAGACAGCAAGTGAATCAAATCTATCTCCTTCATCAGAAACAGGCAGTGTTGGTGCAAGGCCAGATTTTCATGATGACGTTGCACATGATGAAGTGCCACAACCTGGACCTAGTTCTACGACAAGATGTGTAAATGCTTTTGAACTGTCCAAGGAGTTTAGAGAACTGACCAAGGATGAAATGAACAAAGCTAAGGACCCAGGGTTGTGGGATGAATTTTATGGTGATGATGTGACTTATTGGGTTGCTTGTGGACCCAGTGAATGTCAGCACCACAATGGGCCATTTGACAAATCGTGTCACAATTTCATCAGTGGGAAGCCAAAGAGATACTGTTCACAGAAAATCTTTTTTGGAATAAAAGCCAATGGTGAACACTACAAGAGAGAATGGCTGTTGTACTCTCCTTCAAAAGGATCAGTTTACTGTTTTGTTTGTAAACTATTTGCGCCCAAAGGGTCAACGCATTTTGCTAGAAATGAAGGATTCAGTGACTGGCGAAACACTGCTGTAATTGACAACCATGAAAAAAGTACAACTCTCCGAGATGCCATGTTGACATATTTAACTCGGAAACAAGGCATAGGCTTGACACAGCCACTGGAAAAACAAATTGAAGAGTACAATTACTGGGAGAATGTGCTTCGGCGTGTTGTAGCAGTCATTTGCACACTGGCTGAACGAGGATTGGCATTCCGAGGAAAAGTGGAAAAATTTGGGTCTCTCAATAATGGGAATTATTTGGGGCTACTCGAATTGATAAGTTAGTTTGACCCATTCTTGGCTGCTCACATATCACGGTATGGCAATGCTGGAAAAGGCAACCCTTCGTACCTGTCCAAAACGATATGTGAGGAACTTATTGAGTTAATGGCAAAGAAAGTGCACTCCGTCATCATTGACGAAATTAATGTTTCTGGGTACTTCAGTCTGTCTGTGGACTCAACGCCTGATCTTTCGCATGTTGACCAACTGAGCATAGTGCTCAGATACTTGCAAGATGGACAGCCAGTTGAACGATTTATCACATTTTTGGAATTACAAAACCACACTGGTGAAGCTATGGCACAGCAGGTGTTGAAGTACTTATGTGATGATTGTAAATTGGATTTTGCTAAATGCAGAGGGCAGTCATACGACAATGCTGCCAACATGTCTGGACGTTACAATGGCATGCAGCAAAAACTTTTGGATGCAAATCAGTTTGTCATTTATGTACCCTGTGCAGCTCATTCACTAAATTTAGTTGGACAAAGTGCTGTGGATTGCTGTCAAGTTGCAGTAGATTTCTTTTCCACTGTACAACTGCTCTACACATTCTTTTCAGCCTCAACTGCTCGGTGGAGAATTCTCAAAGATTGCATTGGAAATGAAAAAGTGTTGAAATCACTTTCAGACACCAGATGGGAAGCACATGCTGTGGCAACTGCAGCAATAATCAACTCTTTCGTCAAGATTCTGGATGCTTTGGAAGATTTATCAGATGACCAGTTGCAAAAAGGTGACACTAGAAGGGAGGCAAAGAATATTGCAAACAAGATGCAAGAACTGGAATTTGTGTTCATGCTGAATTTTTGGAATGAAACTAGAAAAGTTTCATAGAACAAGTCAACTTCTTCAAAGTGAAAATGTGATCTTGCAAACATGTGCAGATTTGTATTCATCATTGGCAGACCAGTTGCACACATCAAGAGATGAGTTTGAGAGATTTGAATCACTTGCAAAGGACATGCTCCCTGATGTAGCAACTCAAACGCGTAAGCGTATAAGAAAGAGAATGCCCAACGATGGAAATGCACCAGAGGTCATTCTTAGTGCCAGAGACAAATTCCGTATCTCCACTTTTTATGTAATTGTTGAAAAGTTAGAAACGGAAATGAGGAGACTAAAGGTGTACACTGAAATAGCAGACAGATTCTCTTGTCTGACAGATGTTCCTAATGCCACTAATTGGTGGCATTAGGAATGTGCCTAATGGTGCTAATTCCCAATTATCAGAAAGTGAAAGGTACTCAAAGACTTGTCAGACACTCATTGATGCTTATCCAGATGACATGAACAACACTTTGTCTACAGAGCTTCAGCAGTTCCATTCATATGTTCTTCATAAGTTTAAAACAACCAAGAAAACATATTTCACTCACATGGAACTTTACAACACAATTACAGAAGACAAACTAGAGAGTGCCTTTCCAAATGTTGAAATTGCCTTAAGAATATTTTTAACATTAATGGTCACCAACTGCACAACAGAGAGGTCTTTTTCACAACTGAAACGTGTAAAAAACCCCAAATAGATCAGTTATGCTTCAAGAAAGACTCGACTCACTGTGTATATTAACAATTCAAGCAGACATTCTGAGAAGTATTAATTTCGAGGATGTTATCAGTGATTTTGAGAAAATGAAATGTAGAAAAATGCCTTTCAGGTCATGAATATTGGAACTTTGATACATTTAACTTGTGAAATATTAAAATAGATGTTGTATTGCATTTTTGTAGAACTTTATGTAGCCCAAGCTTGGCTTAGTTTGTACAGTATATTGTGTTATCATATGAATAAATGTTTGTACTGCTGCAACCTGCATTGTATATCTGGTCAGACAGGTCAACAACTAAAATGGACTGGGTCAATGTGGAAAGGAGGGGGGCACCAAGATTGGTCAGTGCTTAGGGCACCAGTGAGCCTTAATCCGCCCCTGGACTGAAGGCATCTAATGTCTGAAAGTGCAATTATCAAATGGGAAGAGAGAAAAAACAATGACTGTGTACTTTTATAGAGTCCATCACAACTGGAAATGCTTCATAGAGAAAGCACTTTTTTGACTTGGGTAAATTTGTGTACAATAATTCCCTAAATGGTAAAAAAAAATGTAAAAATGCATACCATAACAGCCGGTAAAGCTGTACATTGCTCTTTATGTCCCAAGATATACTCCTGCAACTTGTTCACAGTATACTCACAGCAGCAACCGGAGTGAAGGCCGCTCACCCTCACGAGATTTCAGCAACTTCTCACATAAGCTTTCAGTCAGAGCTTCCTGTTTTTCAGTCTCCAGAATCAATAGGAGAGACACAATGCTGTTCATCACACTTTCCACATCTGAATAAAATAAGTACAGTAAAGCATTTAAAAGGTGCTAGTCAATAGTCCACTGCCTAGGCCAGCCATCGACGACCTCACACCGTTGTTTGTTCCTTAAATTTTAATAAGTCGCAGGTATGTGGATAGGAAAAGTTTAGAGGGCTATGGGCGAAACGCGGGCAGGTAGGACTAGTGTGGATGGGGCATCTCGATCGGTACGGGCTAGTTGGTCCGAAAGGGCCTGTTTCTGTGCTGTATTAAAACCAACTGGAAACGCACCTTTATCATCTTCTCTGAGACAGATATCGCAGACTTCAATGATATGCGCCAAGTCAACATGCAGTCCACCTTCCGAGTTTTCTTCGGAAATTTCAGCCCCTTTTGACTTGAGGTAGGATCGAAGCTCAGAGGCCTGGGAAATAAGAACACAAAAGCTGAAATAAACTCAATATTTATGACGAACTTCCAACCTCAGAGCTTACATCCTGTAAAAACAAGTTGGATAAAGATTTTATTTTGCAAGTGCTGTGAGCTTTCATTTTGTACAATTGTCACTCTGGAAAGGATTTCACTCCTCACCCCTTCCCTTTGCTCAAGGACAGAGAGTTGGCAGGGAGTGGTTGTGATTTAGTCACTCACTGATAAGACTGGAAACACAAGAACATTTAAAACCCTTTGAGTCTGCTGCCTCATTCAACAAAATCAAAACAATATTCTACCTCAACCCCTTTTGCTGCCCTGTCTCCATATCACTAGATTCTTCCGACATCCATAAATCCATTGATTTCCATTTAAAAATCAAACACTCGCCATGTACCTTACAAGTATTTCATATTTCAATTAGGTCACCTCTCATCCTTCAAAACTCTATTTTTAAAAAAAAGCTTTATCAGCCTCTCCTCGTATTACAGATTATTCTAGACTTACTCCATCACAAGAAAGGGACCAGCAATTACCCACACTGTTTTTTTTCCTTTTATATACTCAGCCCTAATATTATTTGTGTTTCTTGCTGCTTCAATAATATTTTATCAACGTCTTGCTCATGTTTTGCTGAATTCTAGCACTTTCCTTAGATTAAATTTTTTTTTAAATTTCTCTAGTAATCAATGATCAGAGCATTTTTCCTTTCTGTCTTAAAAGGGTGGGATATTGGTTGCAAATAAAGCAAGTACCAGCAGCTACTTCAATAGTCATCAGATGACTGGGCCATTATTTTATTTTAGTTTAATGTATTGATGAATTATGCACAGCCTGGGGACACATTGCCCCTGGGTTCTATTTTGACCCAGAATCTGAAACAAGGTGATGAGGGCTTGGTAATTAGTGTAGCTTAGTGATTATTTTTATTTATTGTGGAAAATTGCAGTTTTGTTTAGGAGCCTCATGCATGTTTGGTTTTTGATGTCTTTGACATACCATATGCAAACTTGCTGTGACAATTACAACTTCCATATGTTGAATACACACCAAGAAACTATTCTGGCCATAATTCAATCCACTCTTCTGACCCTGGAATTTTTTCATGTCCTGTCGTAAAGGTCCAAAACAGCTGTAACTGTGCTTTTTGCTGTTATATCCTTTTTTAATAAACCTGTATATTAACATTCCCTTTGAAGAAGGGTCTCGACCCAAAACGTCACCCATTCCTTCTCACCAGGTATGTTGCCTATCCCGCTGAGTTACTCCAGCATTTTGTGTCTACCTTTGATTTAAAACAGAATCCGCAGTTCTTTCCTAAACATTCCCTTTATCTTAGCCTTAGCAGCATTCTGAAAAAGAAGCATCACAACCCAAAACGTCACCTATCCATGTTCTCCTGGGATGCTGCCAGACCGCTGAGTTACTCCAACAGTCATCTTTTGTAAACCAGCCTCTGCAGTTCTTTTGTGTTCAAAAGGGAACTGCAGATGCTGGAATATCGAAGGTACACATTTCATACCAGGGCATCGGAAATGTCCTCGTTCTTCAGGGAACGGGGATTCCCCTCCGCCACCATAGATGAGGCTCACACCAGGGTCTCATCCATACCCCGTAACACTGCTCTCTCTCCCCATCCCCGCACACGCAACAAGGGCAGAGTCCTTCTGGTCCTCACCTTTCACCCCACCAGCCGGCAAATACAACACATAATCCTCCGCCATTTCCGCCACCTCCAACGTGACCCCACCACTCGCCACATCTTCCATCTCCCCCCATGTCTGCCTTCCGCAAAGACCGCTCCCTCCGCAACTCCCTCGTCAATTCTTCCCTTCCCTCCTGCACCACCCCCTCCCCGGGCACTTTCCGTTGCAACCGCAAGAAATGCAACACCTGTCCCTTCACCTCCCCCCTCGACTCCATTCAAGGTCCCAAGCAGTCGTTCCAGGTGCGACAAAGGTTCACCTGTATCTCCTCCAACCTCATCTACTGCATCCGCTGCTCTAGATGTCAGCTGATTTACATCGGTGAGACCAAGCGTAGGTTGGGCGATCGTTTCGCCGAACACCTCCGCTCAGTCCGCAATAACCTACCTGACCTCCCGGTGGCTCAGCACTTCAACTCCCCCTCCCATTCCCAATCCGACCTCTCTGTCCTGGGTCTCCTCCATTGCCAGAGTGAGCAACAGCGGAAATTGGAGGAACAGCACCTCATATTCCGTCTGGGGACCTTGCGTCCTTATGGCATCAACATTGAATTCACCCAATTTGGCTAGCCCTTGCTTTCTCCTCCCCTTCCTTAACCCTCTAGCTGTCTCCTCCCACCCTCCCATCCGCCCGCCCTCGGGCTCCTCCTCCTCCCCCCCTTTTCCTTCTTTCTTTCCCCACCCCACCCCCCATCAGTCTGAAGAAGGGTTTCGGCCCGAAACGTCGCCTATTTCCTTCGCTCCATAGATGCTGCTGCACCCGCTGAGTTTCCCCAGCAATTTTGTGTACCTTCTGCAGTTCTTTTGCTGTTTTCTCACGTTAGATTCTTGGCAATTATCAATAAAAATCAGAAATTCCATAAGACCCTACTATACATAAATCTGGTTCCAGTGTTGCCTGCAAACAGACCACGCTTCAAAAAGTAGTTTATTAAGTCAATTTCATGTTATGACCTTTCATGTTAAACACTGTCTAAATATGGGGTTGATACGATAAAGTGCTGGAGTAACTCAGCAGGACAGGCATCTCTGGAGAAAAATGATGAGTGATGTTTCAGGTTCGAACCCTTCTTCAGGCTGTTGGTTAGGTTTATTAGATACATTTGTAGATACATGTAGGCTGATTAAGCTATATTAACCCATAAAACGTGAATTATTTCTCAATTGAACCTTCCTTAATCATAGGGCACACAAAAATGCTGGAGAAACTCAGCGGGTGCAGCAGCATCTATGGAGCGAAGGAAATAGGCAACTTTCCGGCCGAAATCCTTCTTCCTTAATCATGTGTGCGTTTATAATTCAAAATAATACACCCAGAGAGTTATGAATCACCCAGAGTTGTGAATCTGCGGAATTCTGTGCCACAGAAGGCAGTGGAGTCCAATTCATGTTTTCAAGAGGGAGTTAGGGCTGAGGGAATCAAGGGATATGGGGAATAAAGCAAGAACGGGGTACTGATTTTGGATGATCAGCCATGATCATATTGAATGGCTCGAATGGCCTACTCCTGCACCTATTTTTCTATGTTTCTAAAACTAGGCTCACGCATGGTTGAAAGGTGTGTTCAGGAAGGAACTGCAGATGCCGGTTTACACCGACGATAAGACACGTAACCCAAGTAACTCAGCGGGTCGGAGAGAAGGATCTCCAGAGACGCTGCCTGAGCCGCTGTTGCTACTCCAGCATTGTGTGTCTATCTTGGGTTGAAGACTTCTAGCGGGTTTTGCTGCGTCTCCCGGGCGGTTTGGCCTAAAGTCGGGACCGGCAGCAACACGTGCGGGAAGCCGGTGGCCAGGCCGAGGCGCTGGACTTCCACTCCCGGGCCTCTCGGCTGCTGGCCGGCCGCCCGCTCACAGCCGCAGGTTAGTCGCCGCCCGTCCAGCGGCCTCACCTGATCCTCCTCGGTGATGTCGATGAAAGCCGGGACGCTCATGGCCGCCGCCGTCACCTCAGCTCCGTCCGTCCGCCTCGTCAACGGCCCCACGTCCGGTGTGATGGCGTCACTTCCGACGTCGCCCGCTCTTAAGTGGACGGGGCTCCGGAAGTAGCGTCACTGGGACAGGCCTCGGAGCATCTCCCACTGCTGGTCCCTAAGGCCACAAGTTCACAAGTGACAGGCGCAGAATTCATATGTTTATGCAAGAACTGCAGATGCTGGAAAAATCCAAGGTAGACAAACATGCTGGAGAAACTCAGCGGGCGAGGCAGCATCTATAGAAGGAATAGGCGGCGTTTCGGGGTCGAGACCCTTCTGCTCTGCCGTTGAATCATGGCTGAGCTACCTCCCTCTCTCTTGCCTCTCCATGTAACCCCCAACACCCGTACTGAAAGTAAACAGGCAGCAGGCAGTGAAGAAAGCTAATGGCATGTTGGCCTTCATAACGAGAGGATTTGAGTAATAGGTGTAAAGAGGTCCTTCTGAAGTTGTACAAGGCCCTGGTGAGACCATATACAATACAATACAATACAAAATATTTATTTGTTGTCATTTGAACCTCATTGAGGTTCAAACGAAATTTGATTTCTGCAGTCATACACACAAGAAAAAGAACCAAGACACAACAAAATTTACACAAACGTCCATCACAGCGCATCTCCTCCTCGCTGTGATGGAAGGCAAAGTCTTATCTCTCCCCTGCACTCCTCCTGATGTCAGAGTCAAAGGCAGGCGATGGTAAGTGTCCCGCGGCCATTAAAGCCGCGCCGGGCGATGCAAGGCCACGCTCCGGGTCTTGGTGTTGGAGCGTGGCCTTGAAGTATTATGTGCAGTTTTGGTCTCCTAATTTGAGGAAGGACATCCTTGCTATTGAGGCAGTGCAGCGTAGGTTCAGGAGGTTAATCCCAGGAAGGCGGGACAGTCACATGAGGAGAGATTGGAAAGACTGGGCTTGTATTCACTGGAATTTAGAAGGATGAGAGGGCTCTTATAGAAACATAAAATTATTAAAGGACTGGACAAGCTAGATGCAGGAACATTTTTCCCAATGTTGGGTGAGTCCAGAACAAGGGACCACAGTCTAAGAATAAAGGGGAGGCCATTTAAAACTGAGATGAGAAAAAACTTTTTCACCCAGAGAGTTGTGAATTTGTGGAATTCTCAACCACAGAAAGCAGTAGAGGCCAATTCACTGGATGAATTTAAAAGAGTTACATAAAGCTCTAAGGGCTAGTGGAATCAAGGGATATGGGGAGAAGGCAGGCACGGGTTACTGATTGTGGATGATCAGCCGTGATCACAATGAATGGCGATGCTGGCTCGAAGTGCCAAATGGCCTCCTCCTGCACCTATTTTCTATATTTTGATTCAAGAATATGAAATTTCTATTCTATCTCTGCCTTAAAAATATCCATTGACTTGGTCTCCACAGCCTTCTGTGGCAAAGAATTCCACAGTTTCAAAGGTCTCAAAGGTCTTTTATTATCACATGTACCATAATGTACAGTGATATGTGAATTACCATACAGCCATATGAAAAGAAAAGCAACAATACACACAACTACATAAAAGTTAACATAAACATCCACCACAGCGGGTTCCCCACATTCCTCATTGTGATGGAAGGCAAAAAAGTCTAGTCTTCTTTCGCTTTATTCTCCCGCGGTCGGGGCAGTCGAACCATCTATCGGGCCGATCGAAGCTCCCGCAGCCGGCATTCGAAGCTCCCGAGTAGGGGCGGTTCATGCTCCCGCGGCTTGGAGTTCCCGTAGTTGATCTCTAACCCGAGATTGTGGGCTACGTGATGTTAAGTCCGCAGGCACCCGCGGTGGAGTTCTCAAAATTGGTCTCCAGCAAAGGCCGCCAACCCCTAAATGTTAGGCCGCAGTGCAGACGGAGATACGTTATGGGAAAAAAAATCACATCTCCGTCGCGGTAAGAGATTAGAAAAAGATTCCCCCAAACCCTCCCCTCCACCCCCACATACAATACTAAAAACATACATTTAACATACTATTAAAACACAAAGAAGGAAGGGACAGACAGACTGTTGGCGAGGCACCATTGTTGGCACCACCCTCCTGTAGAAGTAGAAAATAAAAAATAAAAATAGGAATAAGGAAATAATTAGTATGTTCTAAACACAAAATCAGGATTTCAGTCTGATCTGCCCCCAGAATCTATTACCACAGAAATGTTTCCAGTTTTTAAAAATCATTTTTCAATTCAGTGCCCTTCCCTAATATGCTCCTGTGGCTCTATCGCCATTGGACTCAGAACACTAGAATTGCTCCTGTTTCTGCTTTCATTCACACTGCTTAACCCACCTCTTCCCTGATGTTTGGTTTCGTATTAATCATTAGTTTAGTTGTATTGTCACGTATACTGAGGTACAGTAATATGACATTCCTACAATCCTCCAGTCTTAAGTCAGTGTATATAACTGGAATAGATGATCTTGCCAAACACTTGCGCAACTTCCCTTCCCATTCCCATACTAATCTTTTTGTCCTGGGACACCTCCATTGCCTGAGTGAGGCCCACGCAAACTTGAGGAACAATGGCCACTCGTATTCTGCTTGGGTAGTTTATAGCACCACGGTATAAGCATTGAGCAAAACACATAGTGTCGGAGTAATTCAGCCGGTTAGGCATGAGGGAATGGACAGATGGCATTTTGGTTCAGGACCCTTATTTAGACTGATTGGATTGAGGGGGGAAGCTGGAAAAGAAGTGGGTGGGACAAAGCCTAGCAAGTAATAGCTGGGAGGATGGCTTCTGATTGCCAGATGGATGGAGTAAGAGGAGAGCAACACCAACTGTGCTAATCCTCCTCTACTCTAGTAATTGCCCCATACATTAATTTAATCCCTCTCCCTCACACCAATAACAAGTTTTTCACTACCTCAGTACATGTGACAATAATAAAGTAAAATAAGTGACAAAGGCTAGAGGTGAAAAGAAGACAAGAGGGTGTCAGGTGAGGAGTGAAATGTAATGCTGGAGGAAGGGATATAGGTGGAAGGGGACAGACAGGGGGAGAGGAAGGGGGACAAGATGGTGGGAGAAATGGGTGGGCATTGGGAAGGGTGAAGGAAAGAGATGGGGTTGGAGGTATTCCTTAAAATAGAATTCAATGCTCATACATGACCATTGAATTCTCTCATGTTCACACAGTGCACACACATTTCCCCGCCATCTCCCCTTGTGTCTTTCTTTTAATGTTTATTTCAAATTCTTTTTTGGATTTCTTTATGACTATCTCATATGTATTAACGGGCACTAGTTTAAGAGACAACAACAAACATCAACAAACTTGAAGATGCGCCATAAAATGAGTAGAATGGTCTCCACATAATGTATTGTTTATGTGAATTACTGTTCCAGTCCACAGATTTGGAAGATGATCAGTTGCAGCAACAACATGGATGCTCCGAATCTTGGCCTGAAAGTAATCAAAGTATGGTATTGTTGAAATACTTTGGCCACAAATATTTGCAGTACTGATGATTGATAAACAATTCTGTTTAAAATATTATACTGTATGTTTTTACATCTCAGTATCATCAAGGCTGGTGCAAAGTGGAATTAATAAGGTTGGAAAAACTTGGATTGTTTTCTCTGGAGTGTCTGAGGCTGAGGGGAGACCTGATAGAAATATATAAAATTATGAGAGGCATAGATACAGTAGACACTCAGAATCAATTTCATAGGGCGGAAATATCAAAGACTAGGTGAAAGGGGCAAAGTTTAAAGGAGATGTGCGGGTCAAGTGTTTTACACAGATAGTGGTGGGTGCCTTGAACATGCTGCCAAGGCTGATGGTGGAGACAGATGCAACAGTGACATTAAGGTGCTCTTGGATAGGCACATGAATATGTGGGGAATGGAGGGATATGGATCACGTGCCGGCAGAGGAGATTAGTTTAACTTGGCATCATGTTTGGCACAGACATTATGGGCTGAAAGACCTGTTCCTGTCCTGTATTGTTCTACATTCTATGATTTGTGAATTAAATATTGATAAAGAATATGTCTGATGAAAATCTAAGAGAACGCTGTTTGTTCTTGTAAACCACTTGTTACAATGGGATTGTCTTTATCTCTGATATTATTTGTGGAACTAAATTAATATAATACACCTTGCTATTTGCAATCCTACATCATGATTTTTTTTAATATGTGCAAAGCTGATAAAAATCTAAAACTTTCCTCTTAGCACCTTCTTCTATTTCATGGTTATCTGATCTTTCAAATATCACTTCCCTGTTTAATGGGTCTTTATATGTTGACCTTTCCAAAGGGATGACAATTCACCCACTTCTTCTCCCTAACCTCTAACACATGGCCTCTCACATTGGATTTATTGTCTGCCATTAGGAGTATCTTAACTCTTGCAAAGATCCTTTACATTCATTTGCGGCTCACTGAAACACTGAGTTCAAAATCAAATCAAAAATGCTCAACACCCTTAGAGACATGCAGGGAAAACATAGGGAAAGACATAGGGAAAAGGCAGGCTAATGTCCTGGGGTGAAGTCTGTATGTGTGAGAGACATGATGTCATTGTCTTCAATGTGCAGCACATCAAAATACATATTGCTTTATTAATGTGTGACTTAATCATCACAAAGCGTAAAGGAGCAGGGATTAACGCAGGAATTGGAATTTAATTGACTCTAGTTGGGCACTTATAGATGCGCCGTGGCCTGTGCCACTTCAGGTTATCCCCGGCACACACCCCTGTCACCTGTACAAAAACTGTAGCAGTTCACGGAGAAAAAATGTGTGTTTTGCTTTGAAAGATCTCTGACTCCACCATCTCAGTTTTACCCTTTTCCATCTTCGTGCTTTTTAAGTTCAGGATACTTATGCTTTTCAGGATACTTCCTGATTTTCAATGTTCTCCTGTATATGCATGTTTTCTGTTTTGCTTAGCTTTGAATTCCCTTCTTAAAGCTCTGCTCCTACTTCAAGACACACTAGTCATCTATATCTCCTTTTGTGAATCCCTTTGTCTCTGGGAATTTGTTGTGTGCCCTGCTTCCCTCATTACAGCACATGATCTACAGTTCTTAAAGTTGTTTGCTCATTGTAAAGGGCTTTGACTTATCATTAGTGCACGTACCGAGATACAGTGAAAAACTTTTATTTGTGTGCTATCCACTCAAATCAGATATAATATACACAAATGCAATCAAACCAAACATAAGGAGATTTTCAAGTAGAAAGGAAAATTAATAGAGTGGAATTGTGTCAGATGATAGTAGATCCACTTCTGGGAGGGGCAAGCAAAGAGCCATCATGCTCTGGCGCCTTTGACTCATAACTTGGGTCGGCTGCGGGAGTTGCCCGAAGGTTGAAGGTGGCTGAGAAAGGAGATGTACGACAGTTCATGGGATGACTGGATGGAGGCGGCAGCTAGAACGAGCCTTTATGCCAGCTGCAGTTGGGACTGTGAAATGTGCCAAAACATATTTGAAACATATAAGATTGTTAAGGGTTTGAACACGCTAGAGGCAGGAAACATGTTCCCGTTGTTGGGGGAGTCCAGAACCAGTGGCCACAGTTTAAGAATAAGGGGTAAGCCATTTAGACCGGAGACGAGGAAACACTTTTTCTCACAGAGAGTGGTGAGTCTGTGGAATTCTCTGCCTCAAAGGGCGGTGGAGGCAGGTTCTCTAGATGCTTTCGAGAGAGAGCTAGATGGGGCTCTTAAACATAGCGGAGTCAATGGATATGGGGAGAAGGCAGGAACGGGATACTGATTGGGGATGATCAGCCATGATCACATTGAATGGCGGTGCTGACTCGAAGGGCCGAATGGCCTACTCCTGCACCTATTGTCTATTGTCTATAAAACCTGGCCACTCTTGCATATAGACTGAGAGTGGGGTTTTTCTGTGTATTATGTACTTATTGTACTTTCAGGGTATATATGGCAATAATCCTCTGATCTGAATGCAAAAAAGGAATTTCATCATACTATACCTTGGTACACACGATAATAAAGGAATTATTGAACCATAAGGTGTTCTATAAATGTGAACCCTTCCCATTATGCAATCTCATTTTAACACTGTAGGAAGGAACTGCAGATGATGGTTCAAACCAAAGATAGACACAAAATGCTGGAGTAACTTAGGACAGAAGGAACGGGTGATGTTTCGGGTCTCCAGTTCAGTTTGAAGAAGGGTCTCGACCCGAAACATCACCCATTCCTTCTATCCAGAGATGCTGCCTGTCCCGCTGAGTTACTGCAGCATTTTGTGTATATCCTCATTTTAACGGTGGTGGGACCTCTTTGTGTTAAATCCAACGCAATATAAAATTAATTTACTCTGTTAAAGGAGGTACTCAACAAGTGCTGGTTAAGTTATGCTATTGATGGGCAAGTAACCATGTGAAGTAAACATAAATTCTATTTTGGTTAGATTCTCCTAAAAAGAGGAAGCGTGTATTGCCAAATGATAGTTTTGCACTTCAAATCGTCCATTGTTTGTAAATGATGCCAGTAAATCGTCTTTAAAAATTTCCTTTGGAAGGTTGAATGTAGTCCAGCTTGTCAAGAGACAAAGTACAGTTTAAGATAACGTGCAACAGCTGTTGAAGAATGGTTTGGGGAAAAACAGTTTTTTACATCAATTAAGAATATTTAATAAATGATGTCATGTTTAGAGATTGGATTAAAAACAGAAAAATGCTGGAAAAATTCAGCAGGTCAAGCAACCTGGATTGGATGTATGTTGGGAAACCTGAAGGAGGTGACTCATAGGATGGCAACTCTTCACTGAGCTACTCTGGAACTCTACCCCTATTCAGTTATTTTCTTTCTTTGGCATTTCTTCCCTGCCAGCTTCCTTTCTTTTACTCCTGAAGATCCTTCAAAAAATTACTTTTCACTGGTGGGTGCCTGGAATGCGCTCCCTGAGGTGGTGGTAGAGGGAGGTACGATAATGCCGGTTAAGGGGGTATTAGATAGGAACATGAATATGAGGTGCAGTGAGAAGCTTTGTTTTGAATGCTATCTAAACAGATCAGATAATACTATATATAAATACAATCAAGTCAAACCTCATGTACAAGAGATAGACCAAAGGGGAAGATACAGAATGCAGAATATAGTTCTCAGATACAAAGTGTTTAGTTAATTTTAGTTTAGAGATACAGCATGGAAACAGGCCCTTCGGCACACCGAGACCATGCCGACCATTCACATTAGTTCTGTGTTATTCCTCTTTTGCATAGATTCCCTACAGACTAGGGACAAATTACCGAGGCCAGTTAACTCATAAACTCGCACGTCTTTGTGGTGTGGGAGCCGGAAACCCATGTGGTCACATGGAGAACGTGCAAACTCCACATAGACAACAGTCGAAGTCAGGATCGAACCTGGGACTCCGGCACTGTGAGGCACCCGCTCTACCAGCTGTGCCACTGTGCCACTCAAAATGGTGGTGTAGAATATAGTTTTCAGATATGGCGTGCAGAATATAGGTCTCAGATACAGTGTGCAAAATATAGTTCTCAGATACAGTGGCAAATATAGTTCTCAGACGCAGAGTGCAGAATATAGTTCACAGATACAGAGTGCAGATTATTGTTCTCATTATCAATCGTCTGTTGTGCTTTCATGTGACAGCACAAGGAAACTAGGATTGTACTAGACCAGGTCAAAGTTTCACAGCAACTTGGAAGAGATTTTGCCACGTCTTGCAGCACTGGTCCGCGTATTCCCCAGTTTGGGCATTTAACGCTGTTTCATTGTATCTATTTCAGGAGAAAAGAAGATTAGCTGAGTAAGCTTTGACAAAAAATCTGTAGTGGTGTCTAGGGCATACATGCCACACAAAATGCTCGACATTCCTTTGAACCCAACTGAGGAGGTCGAGAGGAGAACCCTGAGTTGTGCAGGCATTTTATAAGTTTTGGAAACATGGGTAAAAATTCAAAGGCGCTTAATTGGAATGTTACCCAACAAAGTTTGACACTCATATTGCTGAAAAAAACGTTTTCATAGACTGACACAATGCGTGTAAAATAGGGGACTTTTGTGACGCATCAAGCGTATCAAAGGCAATTGGGATGATACGGGAGTGCGGAGTTGAAACAAATTGATGGTGATCCTACTGAATGGCAAGGCAAATTTGAGAGCAATTTGGTCTATTTCTGTTCCTGCTTCTTATGTAATTTAACTCCAGCCCTGTTTCCTTTAGATAGGAAAGGTTTAGAGAATGTGGGAGGTTGGCCATTGGGACTAGCTTAAATAGGCATCTTGGTCGGCAAGCATAAGTTGGGTCGAAGGGCCTATTTTCACGCTATATTGCTTTATGATTCTACAACCCTATTAATATAACTACCTATGAATACCACTATTTCTCTCATATATTTGAATGATTGGAAGGCAAGAGTGCAAATGTTTCATATAGACTAATAAATTGAATTGTTACCAGACTCTCCAGCAGTGTTTTAAATAAAGATGGAATGACCACTTTGTGCCAGCCATTTATACTTTATTCTATCATTTTAATGAATTCACTTCCAATTGTCATTTTAGATATTAAACTGTCAGCTTGTTGGAGCAATTGGATCTGGTTCCTTTTTTCCCTTCTATGAGAATAGATTCCACATAACACATCTGTAACTGATAATTTCCTGACCACTTAATGGATTTACTTTGAGATATACATTAGGAGCCCATCATTATTTGTTTACATTTGGTGTTAAGTGGAAAAAATAATTAAAATGGAACTTTATTTATCTTTCATTACATTTCCTACATTATTCTTGATTGTTATTACTTTTTATGACTAAGTTTAAACTGTTCCACAAGTTAGATTGTCCTAAAATTCCTTTCAATTGTGGAACAATTTGGAAGTTATTTCTCTTTTAATTGCTGGCAAGAAATATACCATGCAGCTTGGAATGGAAACTAATTCCAAGTGTTCTCTGTTAAGTTTGACTTAAATGTTTTTCCGTTAAGTTTGAAGATAGTGCTGCCTCTTAGCATGAGGCATGTGGCCTTCTTCATCTACATCCATCTTATGATTATGATCAAGTCTGTGCCTTTGGTCATTCAGTCTCTGTTCTGGAATTTCCTCGCTAAGCCTCTCTACTTCCCATTCTTATTTAAAGATGTTTCCTAAAATGTATCTCTCTGACCAAACTTGATTAAATGCCCTAATTTGTGGCTCTGCCTCAATTTTAATTTGATAATACGCATGGGATATGTTTGCTACTTTAAGATTGCTATGTAAGTAAAAACTGTTCTGGCTGGATGTGGGTAGCTGGAGACAGCAACTTCATGGATTATTGAGGAGGGCATCAAATGATACATCACTTTATATTTCAGCCTTCTATATTCAGCAACTTTATGTTTTACTTACTTTAAAGGTGATGAAATGTTCATTCATTTTATTAAATAATTATACAGGAGGTAAATTTTGATTAATGATTCAACAATTTAAGCCAGAAACAAAGAACTGCAGATGCTGGTTTATACCAAAGAGAGGCATAAAGTCACTGGAGTAAGTCAATGGGTCAGGCAGCATCTCTGAAGGAAAGGAATGGGTGACGTTTCAGGTCGGGACCTTTCTTCAGACTGGATTTTCTGGTCTGAAGAACCAGTCCGAAGAAGGGTCTTGACCTGAAACATCACCCATCCTTTTTCTCCAGGGATGCTGCCTGAACCCCTGAGTTACTCCAGCACGTTGTGTCTATCAAATGTTTAAGCCATTGTTTAACATTAAATGCATTAAACAAAGGCATTCCCTGTTTTCAACAGTGAAGTGCAACCCATTTTAGAGTAGTGAGTCACTCATTATCCCTTCAAATTTCAGACCATTGTGACTTGGAAATATGTTCCCATTCCTTCATCAGTGCTGCATCTAAATCCTGGAACTCCCGACCCACCTAAACTGGAAGTATCTTCATCACACTGATCGCAGTGATTTAAATGGGTGGTTCATCACTACCTTTGCAAATGGCGGTTAGGGATGGACATTACATGCTTGCCTCCACAGTGATGGTCACATCCCGTGCATTACAAAAAAGTCATAGTCTCTAATTGCCATTATTCACAGTAGTCTGTCCAGCTCTGTGTAAGTGCAAAAGGGCAAATCAGGTGATGAATGCCACATTATTTACAGTATGTGGTGGGTGTCAACCTGCCTCACTTGTGCTAAAAACAGCCTTCAAAGGTGAGGCTCACGTTCACTCATAATAGTTCTGTTTAATCTTTAAGCTGAGTCAAAGCCTCATTACCTGGCAATGGCCTTGACTGGTAACAGATATATCAGTGCACATTTCACTGGGAAAGGGAGGAATGTGGTGGAGGTGCTGAGTTTCTGACAGAAAATAGGAGTTATTGTGAAATCTGAAGAACAGGACAAACAATACAATTGACAGGTTAACATGTTCCTTTAATTTATTGCTGTTGCACTTTGAAAAGATTGGGAGGGTATGCCCTGAAACTGCTGCAGATTAATAGTCAAGATCAACAACAGGAGAAAAAAATGGCATTGTTATTGAAAATTTCATTTGCACAGCATTGTAAAGTTTTATCCATAGGAAACAATCAAATTAACTGAAAAAAAAAAAAAAAATAATGATATATTGTAAATACTCGTACCCAGAATAAAACTGCAATTTAGTACTAAAATTTGACAAAATTACAACAGTAATAATATTACAAGAATAGGAAAATAAACTATAGACTTATTTCTATGAACCATTCAGATAATTATTTTGCTGTTATTTTTGCCCTTGTGTAGAGAAGTATGTAAATGACCATCTTATGCAGGCATGTGTGTGTTTGATTTAGAAATTAAAAAAAAGGACATTAAGTTAAATGACAGATCCTATTATTGATGAAAGACTTTCAAAAGAGGGGTAAGTTGGCCACAGGAAATACGTATATCATGCTTTTCCATCAAAGATCTGAGCAAGGGCAGTGACCTCATCTCTGAGATCCCAACTCAGGAATTTTACTCCAGCCCGAACAATAGCGGAAAATAGCTAGCTAATAAAATCATGGCGTCATTTATATTTAGCAAGTTACATAAACTACACATTACCATGTGGCATTTCCTTTGATATCAACTCTTTTTATTTGTAATGAAGCAATGTCAAAGTAATGCGATCCATACTTTTCATATGTATTCATTGCCTCTGCCAATTTCTGGATAGTGAAAGGAAGAATTCTACAAGTTCATAGTTTGTGTTTTGCTGGAATTTACAGGGTTTCAATTGAACAGGTCAAGGGGACAACGTTTCTGGAATCGGGCTGATGAAATTAGAGTTATTAAAATTTCCATGTAAGAATTATCTCACAATAGTCAGATAGCCTGTAAACATGAGCATATCCTCAACTCTTCTGCTTGTATTCCAACTTGCAACAAATCCCAATTGGCAGTTACCCCTGTGCCTTTGATCTATACTGAATCCTGGTTAAACATTGTCTGAATTTTTAAACTCTGATTATAGTTTTCTAATTCCTATAGTATTCTCCCTCCATCTTTCTTTGCTCTTTAAGCTCTACAGCCTCAAGAGGTATCTGTATATCTTCCAGCTTCCTGAGCGTCAGTGAAATCGACTGTCTTCAATTACTTGTCAATGCCTCTCTGCCACTTTCTTTCTCTTTCCTTCCTCCATAAAACCAAGTCTTTGGTCATCTGATCAAATATCTCCTTATAAAAGCCAAGTGTCTTTTTATTTGGTGACTATCTTCTGGAGCACCTTTGTATTTTGTTACATGAAAAGAGCTGCATGAGTGAAAGTTATTGTTGAATTATTTATTGTGCAGAGGAGAAAATCCGAGTGCAGATGGGAGTCCCTGAAGCTGCTGGTAGCTTGTGAGGGCAGATGCAACATCCTAATGGCCGATGATTCACTACTTTGCCATTGGCTGTATGTCAGCATGAAACAAGATCAGCAAAAAACCTTGACAACAAAGAATTCAAATTATCGGAACAGGAAAAGACCCCTATAGCCTCTCAAGCCTGTTCTGTCATTCTATGAGATCATGTCTGTTCACCTGTTTTAATACCCCCATCTTTGACTCGATGCTAACTTTTGTCTGTCTGCAATTTCACAAAACTCTCTGGGATGTAGCCTGTTTGATGTTCCAAAGATCTTTGCATGCAATGAAATACTTTTCAGGTGTGGCTGCTGTTGTAATGTTGAAACAGTGGGGAGAGATTTGTTGCATCTGCCTTAGAAAGGATTCTGGCCTTTTGATGATCTCATCTAAAAGACAATATGTGCTGCTATAATTGTCTCTATTGTCTCATCATCATTTGATTCTGTCTTAACTACAGATGCAAACCAACTGTAGATGATAATTTTATAAGATGCCAGTTATAAATATTGTGTGATTGATACATTAGCGTTACTCTCCATTTTGTATTGAAGGATAAGTTCACATATGTTATCCTGCTTTTCCTAAAATAAGTTGTGTATTTTTTGTTATGATTTACCCAATTACCTGGAGCGGCTGTTTTTACTGATTTAGCCAACTACACTATTCCCTGTGTCTTACATTTTGAAAAGAATAAAAATGATAATGGAAAGCTTCAATTAATTATCTTAGTAGCTTAGAGAGTAGTTGTACTTTAGGCAGTGCCACAGTCAATCTCTGCACGGCAAGCTCTCAAAAATAGTACTGAGATAACGATAAGAGAATATGTGTTCTGTTTAGTTTATTGTCACGTGTACTGACGTACAGTGAAATGCTTCTGTTGCATGCTAACCAGTCATTACAATCGATCCATGCTGCTTGAAGGGTAAATATTGGCCAGGACTGTTAAGCCCCTGTCCCACTTAGGAAACCTGAACGGAAACCTCTGGAGACTTTGCGCCCCACCATAGGTTTCCGTGCGGTTCCCGGAGGTTTTTGTCAGTCTCCCTACCTGCTTCCACTACCTGCAACCTCCGGCAACCACCTGCAACCTCCGGGAACCGCACGGAAACCTTGGGTGGGGCGCAAAGTCTCCAGAGGTTTCCGTTCAGGTTTCCTATGTGGGACAGGGGCATAAGGAGATATCTTCAAAAGTAGTGTTGTGGTAGCAGACAGACCTCACTTTTACATTTCATCTGAATGGACATGTACATTGTGCCCAAGAATTTACAGTGAGATTTAAGGTCAAGGCCACCTCATTCAGGAGATAGTATTATTGAAATAATCACAACATAGTTTGAAACTTTCAATATAAATACTGGTAAGCAGTAAAAGCACTTAATCTGAAGGTAACTAAGGATCATAAAAAATTATGATGAAGTAGGAAGCCACTCAGCCCATCATATTCATGCTGGTTAAAAGTTGCTGGTGGAATTTGGCGGATGGAGCAGTATTTGTGGGGAAAAGGAATGGTTGATGCTTCAACTGGAAACGTCGACCATTCTTTTTTCTCCCACAGATGCTGCTCAATCAGCTGAATTCCCCCAGAAGTTTGTTTGTTGCTCCAGATTCAAGCATCTGTAGTCTCTAAGGATCCACTATTAAGGTTGCACTACATACTTTAGCTTGCACATAATACTAGAAACATAGAAACACAGAAAAATAAGTGCAGGAGTAGGCCATTCAGCCCTTCAATCCAGCACCGCCATTCAATGTGATCATGGCTGATCATCTAAAATAGTAAGATTAAACGAGAACTTACCAGTTTGAAGTTTGATCTGTATTTTATGAGGAGTTACGATGAGGGATTACGTGAAGAACCCGTTCAGCACGCATGCGCGGCATACTTCAAAGCAGCGGTGTGGAATCACAGATAGACACAGTTATTGAAGTAAACATAGTAAAGATAAGGAGACATCAGTTTATGAATTTGACCCATATTATTGAGGGTGGGAGCGGAGGGCACGTAATCGCTCATCGTAACTCCTCATAAAATACAGATCAAACTTCAAACTGGTAAGTTCTCGTTTAATCTTACTATTTTACTTCGGAGTCACGTGAGTGATTCCGTGAAGATTTCAAAGCTCTGTGATTTCAAACCGTGTAACAATTATTACTACATCACTGCCGAAGTCTTTGAGGGAGGAAGTGTGTTATCGTAACCAACCAATGAATCTGTTTGTAGAAAAACACAATGGTATTTTTTAACAATAACAACAAAGAAATTAAATTGCTCCCCTGGGCTTAAATTAAATATTTGCAGTCTGTAAAATCTTTCCTGCAAATAAAACAGGTTTTGCCAACGGCTTATTATAAAATTTCTGAACGGTCTTTCCCCCCCACCATCCTGCTGTAGCCAGGATGTGGTTTATAGGCACGTCCATTCTTTTAGCCGTCGACGTGGATGCTGCCCAGGTGGAATGAAATTTGTACGTTATTTTTTATCCCAGCAGCTTTTAGCACCTGCTTGAGCCATCTCGAAATGGCTTGTCACCCGTCCATAAGGTTTTTTATGACTGACCCACAAGGCTTTTCATCTCCCTCGAATATTTTGGTTGTGTCTATGTAGGATAATAGGATCATGGCACATAACCGTGTTTCTGGCGGGTAAGCCCGGAATTCCACGACTGGATTAGGTGTTCCTGGTCTGCTCTGTTTGATCATTCCCTGGATAACGACAGAGATCTGGTCTGGAGCTGTGAGCATGGTGTCCAGTCGCAATAGGTGTAGTGACTGGACCCTCTGTGCAGCTACAAGTGCCATCAACATGAGTGTTTTGAGCATAGATGGTTCCAGGTTGAGGGATCTGGCTGGTGGCCATCCCCTGAGGTATGTCAGGACCACACTGAAATCCCATATATGGGTGTACCTTGGTCTAGGGGGTTAGAGTTGTAAATACCCTTCATTAGTTTGACCACCAGCTGGTGGGACCCCATGGCCTGTTGTCCTGGAGCTGGCTTTAAATAGACAGGCAGGGCAATTCTAGCTGTGTTGATGGCTCTGTAGCTGAGTCCTTCATCGTGGTGAAGGTTCGACAGGAATTCCAGTACGTTGGTAACTGTAGCGGTTGAGTAGGTGGTCCCTGTATCCCAGCAGTACTTCTCCCATTTTTTGATGCTGGACAAGTGCTGTTTTTTAGTGGATGTTTGGAGGGATGCTGACATGGTGTCGACGGTTTGTTATGATAATCCCAGTCCCAGAAGTGGTTTGTGCAGAATCTGCAACCCAGGAGTTTGATTTTTTCATGGCACGGGTGGCTTGTGCCCGACACTGGGTGTTAACAACTCTGGGTCACTGGGGAATACCATCGGAGTTTCAACAACCATGTCATGGAGTATTGGGAACCATGGCTGTATAGGCCAGTCGGGTACTATCAAAATACCTGAAGCAGAGTCCATTTGTACTGTGCGTAGTCCCCGACTGATGAGGTAGAAGGGAGGAAATGCATAGAAGAAGATTTCCCCATTCCAGCGCGAACGCATCTACCGCTGCTGCCTCAGGGTCTGGTTCCCAAGCGACATACATAGGTATCTGGTGATTTAGCCTTGATGCAAATAAATCGATATCTGGCGTGCCATATTGCTTGATAACTTTTGTGAAAAATTTTTTTGGGGGGTTTTAACATCCATTCGATGTTGTCATTAAATTTACGTGACCTGGTGTCTGCCACTGTATTTAGCTTACCTGGCAGGTAAGTTACTGATAGCCAAATATGTCTTTGGACACACCATTGCCAAATTGTGTTGACCAACTTGTTGCATGATACCGATTTTATGCCGCCCATATGGTTAATGTAGGCCACCACTGTAGTATGATCTATTTATAACCGTAGATGCAAGTGATGCATATTTATGCATATGCTTTTAAACCATAAAAGTCACCCAACATCTCTAGATAATTAATGCCCAGTGTAAGTGGTAACGATGATTCTGGGTTAGTCCATCTACTACTTGTGCTGGATATAGAGTTAGTTGCTCCCCAGTCTTGAGCACTGGCATCTGTTTGGATAACTGACGTAGGGTTAGTGATGATAATAGGCTGAAACTATGTCAAACGTTTTTTGCCCACCACTGTAGTTCTGATATTACTTCAGTGGGTAACTTCATGAAACGATCATAATGACCTGTATGTCGTTTTTGGTACAAAGGTCCGAATTATGTAGCCGGAAATGCTGCTACCATTTTCCCAATTACTCTGTTACTTGTCGAGTAGTTGGTTGTTTGTTGACCATTAAATTGTTGCATGATTGTGCCAATTCAACTATGTTGTCTTTTGTCAATGTTACAGTCACGTAGACTGAATTAATTGTGAAGCCCAAGTAGTCCATGATAGAGGATGGCTTCAACTTAGATTTATCTGGATGTAAGACAACACCAGGGTTTCGAATAACTGTTTGGTAGCTGAACAGCTAACATAGTCAAATTCATGGTCTTGCCTACCATTTAGGATATCATCAAGATATGCCATGACAATATGTTTTTGTCTTCTGAATATTGCCAGAGCTGGTTTTAGTGTCTTGGTGACACTCTTGGGCTGATGTGAACCCATTGGGTAATGCTTTAAACTGCTATAGCTGCCCCATCCAGGTAAATTTCAGGTATCTGCGATGATCCTTGTGAATGGTACTAAATAGTAAACATCTTTAAGATGAATGCTTGCCATGAAGTATCCTTTGGAATTTAGTTGTTTGGCAGTAACAACCGGTTCCATTTTGAAATGTATATACTTAACAAACATATTTAGTGAAGTTAAGTCAATGATGATGGCGACATCCACCATCTTTTTTGGGTTTTGTGAATATATTTGATACGAATTGCAAGGGTTCAGGTTTTCCCATGATACCCTTTGTAATTATTCTCACCAGTTCAGCTTGTCCCTCTTGTTTCTTTAACGGAGAGAGGAAAAAATACCCTCTGGGGTGAATGTTGACCTGGTGGCAATTTTTCTAGTATGAATTGTATTTGTATTCACTAATGCCATTGAGTAGATACTGATCACTCGTGATAGACTCCCATGTGTTAGTATTACTCTATATACTGGTAGGAACCAGACCCACCTACCTCCATGGTTATGGGTATTCTTCTGTTTCCTGCCGGTCCAACGAGTGTTGCACGTCGTCTGATGTGGCGGTGACGTTGGGGGGTGACACATTTTCCATGGGGTCCGCTCTGGGCCCTGGTCTAAAGAAGACTTTCGGTGATAGAATGCGGACCCCGAGCTTTCATCAGTCCGATATGGTAGACGTTGACTGATGGACGCGATGGGGTGCTGCTGCGTCGGAATTACTGTTTTTGGTTACTCGTCCCGGCCCTGCCCTCATGAGCCGAACGATTTGTAAAACCTCTTGCATGTCCTTCATATGCTTTGTGAGGTTTTTGCCAAAGAGCAGTGGGTCTGGCTCAGTGGCTGGGGTATGCACAACCCCGCAATGTAGGATTTTATGGCAGGCCTTATGACTTGTTTACGAAGGTTGTGGTCATCTCCGCATTTGTCCATGGAACGAGGAAAAAACAATGTGATGGCTGTCGTCAGGCTTTTAACGCTCCTGCACGTGGGGTTTCCACGTAGCTGTCCACCACACATAGCAGCTCTTCCTGTTCCTGCACCCCTTGCATACTCCCGAGATCTTCAGCCATTGCCCCTGTTCTTGACCAGCCCAGTCCTGGTCACCAAAGCTATCCTCTGGAAAGGAGGAAGCAATGGACAGTGCACAAGGCACTGTGGAGGGAGTGCCTGACCTCCCTCTGCGAGAGCGCCCCTCCTGGGGTGCACCTCGCTGGAGCTCCTGCTCCAAGAGCCGCTCCATGCGACTCAGGCGGCTGTCTCTCCCCCGCCTGGGTGGAGAGATGTCCCCGTCCGATAAGTCGGAGCCACTGGCCGGACGCCTCTTCCTTGGCTTTACATCCAGCCCGCTGCTCAGGCGCTAGCGGGCTGGGCTCGGCGCGGTGTCGGGGTATAGCGGACCGCCCGGTAAGCGGTCCTACCGCCTTGTTGCTGCCCCCGCGAGATGGAACGCTCCTCCGTGGAGTCGAGCGGGGGGCAGGTCTGTTCAGGCGGCTGTCTTTCCCCCCGGGCGGGTGGAAAGACGTCCCGTCCGATAAGTCGGAGCCACCGGCCGGACGCCTCCGTGGCGGTACTTCCAGCCCGCTGCTTAGGCGCTAGCAGGGCTGGGCTCGGCACGGTGTCGGGATAGCGGAGCGCCGGGTAAGCGATCCTACCGCCTTGATGCTGCCCCCCCCCCAGATGGAACGCTCCTCCGTGGAGTCGAGCGGGGGACAGGTCTGTCCTGTTGCTGCCCCCCCCCCAGATGGACGCTCCTCCGTGGAGTCGAGCGGGGGACAGGTTTGTTGCAGAGCCTTTATTCTCTGCCGGACAGCAGAAGGCTCCCTGTGAAAGAAAAACCCGACGTCAGCTTACCTGACGGTCCGTTCTTTCACCTCCATAGCGGGAGCGCCTGACTCCCGCTGTGCCGCTGTTGCTCTGCTGGACGTAATGCCGCGCATGCGTGCTGAACGGGTTCTTCACGGAATCACTCACGTGACTCCGAAGTAAAATCAGTACCACGTTCCTGCTTTTCCCCCATATCCCTTGATTCCTTTAGCCCTAAGAACTAAATCTACTTCTCTCTTGAAACCAGTGAATTGGCCTCCACTGCCTTCTGTGGCAGAGAATGCCACAGATTCACAACTCTCTGGGTGAAAAGGTTTTTCCTCATCTCAGTCCTAAATGGCCTACCCCATATTCTTAAACTGTAACGCCTGGTTCTGAACTCCCCCAACTTGGGGACCATTTTTTCCTGCATCTAGCCTTTCCAATCCTTTAAGAATTTTACATGGTTCTATAAGATTCCCTCTCATCCTTCTAAATTCCAGTGAATACAAGCCCAGTCGACCCATTCTTTCATCATATGTCAGTCCAGGCATCGCGGGAATTAACCTGGTTAACCTACGCTGCCCTCCCTCAATAGCAATAATGTCCATCCTCAAATTAGGAGACCAAAATTGCACACAATACTCCAGGTGCGGTCTCACCAGGGCCCTGTACAGTTGCAGTAGGACCTCCTTGTTCCTAAACTCAAATCCTCTCGCAATGAAGGCCAACATGCCACATGTCTTGTTGCACCTCCCCGTTTCCTAATCTAACACCATTCAGATAATAATCTGCCTTCCTGTTCTTGCCACCAAAGTGAATAACCTCACATTTATCCACATTATACTGCATCTCCCGTGCATCTGCCCAATCACCCAACCTATCTAAGTCACCGTGCAGCCTCATAGCATCCTCATCGCAGCTCACAGTGCCACAGTGTAATTTGCAAACTTGAAGATGTCACATTTAATTCCCTCATCTAAATCGTTAATATATATTGTAAATAACTGGGGTCCCAGCACTGAGGTTTGCGGCACCCCGCCAGTCACTGCCTGCCATTCTGAAAAGGACCCGTTAATTCCTACTCTTTGCCTTCTATCTGCCAATCAGTTCTCTATCTATGCCAATACCCTACCCCCAATGTCATGTGCTCTAATTTTGCACACTAATCTCTTGTGTGGGACCTTGTCAAAGGCTTTTTGAAAGTCCAGATACACCACATCCACTGGCTCTCCCTTATCCATTCTGCTTGTTACATCCTCAAAAAATTCCAGAAGATTAGTCAAGCATGATTTTCCTCTTCATAAATCCATGCTGACACCATTTCCTGACTAATGTGGATTCCCTTCATTTCCTCCCACTAGATCCTCGGTCCTCTAGTATTTCTGGGAGATTGTTTGTGTCTTCCTTAGTGAGGACAGAACCAAAGTATTCATTTAACTGTTCTGCCATTTCCTTGTTTCTCATTATAAATTCACCTGTCTCTGATTGTCTTCTTCTTATCGAGCCCACACACAAGATTAGAAGTTGTTCTGCCAGAGCTGAACACATTTGTCGACATCTGTATGCATAATTATCATCGGCGGTCACTCGAAACGAGTATGACTGTCCTCTCATGGAGGATGCCTGTGCGTGACTTTGTTTAACTTGGGGAGACTGCACAGACAGCCACCACATGGTCCTTGACAGATCTGGGTCAGGATCCAGTGGCATGGAATCTAAGACGACTGGGGACCCTTTTCTGTTGCAGCTTTCATCCGCCTTCCCAGCCATTGTGACACTCCACTAAGGTCAGCCATCATCCTCCGCCTGTTCCACTGTTGAGGTCTTGGTTGGATTGCGCTTTGTCAGAGAACTCCCCCTTGACCGTACCGCCATGGGCGACCCTACCAGGAGCATAGCTCCAGACGGCATCGCTCTCAGGATCTCAGGGCCACACAAGCTTCTCCACCACGACAAGTTGACAATCCACGGATGGTGACAATGGTGTCTGTCTTGTCGCTTCTTGTGCTTCTTGTGCGTGATAGTGGAAAGACTGGTGGAAACAAGGCTGCGATATGAACACTCTTTCCTTGACCCCGTCTCTGATTGTCAAGGGCCTGTCCCACTGTACGAAGTAATTCAAGAGTTCCCCCGAGTTCTCCCCTGATTCGACCTCGTGTAATGTACATAGCGGGTACGTAGAAGCTCGTACGAGTAAAGAGTAACAATTTTTTTCATCACAAGTATTTTTTTACTTGTGAACATTTTTTCATTACCAGATTTCCCGAGTACCTACCGTTACTCGTACGAGCCGCTACGTGACATCCACAAGCTCCTACGTACCCGCTACGTACATTACACAAGCTCAGATCAGGAGAGAACTCGGGAGAACTCTTGAATTACCTTGTAAATTAACTCGTACAGTGGGACAGGCCCTTAAGGGTGGTCAACATTTGTCTTCAAGACTGCACTATGTTCTTGGCTTTCATCATTATGATCTGGTTTACACAGAATAACTGATAATTTATTGTGTTCTTGTATTTATTGTGCCTACAAAACTGCACTAAAAGAGAATTTAATTGTTCTTGTCCTGGTGCATATGACAATTAAACACTCTTGACCCTCAACGTTTGTGTAGGAAGTGCAGATTACTGGTTTCACCAAAGATAGACACAAAATGCTGGAGTCAGCGGAACAGGCAGCTGTTAAAAAGTCACAGTTGACTTCCCCAAGAACTGGGGCAATGAGATTAACTCAATTTCATTTTAACTAGCATGAACATGATGGGCTGAGTGGCCACCTACTTCATCATAAATTTCTACGATTCTATGTTACCTTCAGATGAAGCGCTTTTATTGCCATGTGTGGATGGTTTCCTGACAATGGATGATTTAGTCACTGCAGTTTATATTTTGCATGAATCATTTTGGCGCTGACATGCTCATGATCACCTTACACCCGAACACCTGGCCCAGCTGTAGGGTCTTATTTTCTAAGCCAAAATTATACCCCGCTCCTGCTACATGAGAGACAGGTACACTTTGTAATGTGCACTGTAGAAGTAACAGCCACAAAGCACTTGGTGGACATTGAGTTAGTGCACATCTAAGAGCTATTTAAAAAAATATATATATTTTAATGTTAACTCAAGCACCTTATAAATGTATATGTAAACAAAATTAAAATAATTTAAAAGATAAGCAACTTCCTCTTTTCATTTCCCCCCATATCTCAGTGAAATCAATGTGATCGATACGCCGGTGAATCTTGGCAAAATATAATTAGAATCTCTGCATTCCAGCGGTAGATAGGGCATACAGATTTTGTTTGGTATGTTTAGCTGCCAAGAACCACAGCAGCCAGGAATCCGTCAGGAATCCTGGCGACTGCGCAGGACTGGCAGCTTTCCGTAGACCTGGTGAAACAGCTGGTTCCCACAGCACATTGCCACGACCACCCTGAGGCCAAATATCCTCCTGGCCTCAGAGGCGACCATAAACATTGTCTTGTTGGAACTGACAGTGCCGTGGGAGGACCGTCTGGAGGAGGTCCACGAGAGGAAGATGGCCAAATATGAAGAACTGGTCATAGACTGCCGCAAGCAGGGCTGGAAGGCAAGGTGTATGCCCATCGAGGCTGGCTGCAGAGGTTTTGCAGGGCAATCGCTCTACAAAGCCTTGAGTGCACTGGGCATCAACGGAGTGGCGAGGAGAAGAGCCATCAAGAACACCACAGAGGCAGCGGAGAAGGCCTTGAGATGGCTCTGGATCAGGAGAGGAGGTCCATGGGGAGGAGCGAATGCCACCTGAACACAAGTCGTGGTCTGATCAACCACGGCTGGGTCGCCTGGGTGAAGGTGTCTGATGTTGAAAGACCCGAAACACCCAATGAACCCATCACTGATGATGTGTCCAGGAGCATCAGTAGATGTATTTGTATCAAAAAGGGCTTTCACATTTGACTACACCATGTCCTCATTATGTGCAAGGGGCAGAGGGCATGGACCTCTCATGGGTGGCAATGAATCACGGCAAAATACCAAGGCTGGAATTATATATTATATATAATAATACACTATATATTATATGTTTCAGCTTGTCAAACAAACAAGCGCTCCGGATGTTAGTTGCAGCAACAAACCTATCCACATTGCTGACCCCAGCTCTGGAGGCACACTGATTATTGATATTTCTCCACTTGCCAGCAGAAGATATCAAATGTAAATGAACCATAACACTGGACCCCTAGGAGAGGGCTCTGGGGGAACACACAATATTTTTCTGGCATTCCCCGAAATACACAGCTGGATTCATGAGGAAATGAATCCATAGATAACAAGTCAACATCTAATCAGGATTTAACGCACATAAGTGTGGAAGTTCCAGACTTGTACCATTTACGAACAAAATCCCTGCAATTGACGCAGTTCCATGGAAAAGTTTGAAGATCGGAACTTCTTAATTTTAATCATTTATTTGTTCTTCTCTTAAAATAAGTTTCTCAGATGATGAACACCGCTAGCAATGTTCTGCTTCCTTGAATTCCCTGATTAACAATATCAGAGAGCAATTAAGTCATGTTGGCTTGGGAGTAGAGTTACATAAAGGTTGCACCAGGTAAATGTATCCAGTTTCTTCCCATAAAGGTGTTAATTTAGTTGGGTTTTCAATCAATTTAACAGCCTAATTGAATCCTTTAGTAATTTCAAGATTTATATTTCTTTAATTCTCATAATTAAGCTTTGAACTCCGGTACCCCACAATTTGCAGTCCAATAACATAATCACTGTGCCATTAATAGTTATGGTCATTGATTTACTACTGTTTGTGGGAACATGGAGGACATTAATTAGCAGTAATTTTCCCAACATTACAAAGTGACGACACTTCAAATGTATTTAACGAACCACAAAGTACTTTTGGATATCCTGAAAAGGACAGAAAATATTCTATGTAAATGCAAGTCCATTTTTCTTTATCATATCCATTGGTCTAAAATTTTATTTCGGATAGAGTCAATAGATTCATCTCATCATCCGTTAATTTTATATATTAGGCAAAAAATAGCGTCAGGTCAGAGGCAAAGCAGAATAGCTCTAGCTAAATCTTAAATAATCTTCAGCATCGGATCATAAACTGATCTCTCGCATAGCTGATACAAACGCACCCCGTCATTTAGTGCCAATTGCAAGATTTAAAAGAATTTGTGAACTATCAGTGTAATGTTTGTTATTCTAATGGCAGTTGACTTTTTATTGTAAGATTTAGAGGAGGCTTTTATAACCTACTTTACTTTCAAAGAACATGTAACTTTTGATCAAAAGAGTTGTAAAACTTAGAAGAAGCTGCAGATTTATGTGATGTTGTGCTAATGAAGGCCCGGTGCCCCTTTGTGGCCCTATGCGGGCCTGAGGAAATCCACTCCTGCCGTATTATCTGTTTCTCTTCCCAAATTTTTCTTTCGCAAACCTTAATGTTTTCAGAACAGTTGATGAAGGAAACATTGCACTTTCATTTACACGGTGCAAGTTACTTTGCAATATGTTCAGCAGATTTAAGAGTTTAGTTTGTTGATTTTTATTCTCTTTGTTCCGAATTGTGAAGTATGTCAAAAGTTACACCAGACTGGATTTTTAATTTGTTTTGATAGGCTTGTGAATTATCTCACGCAGGTTAATAGAGAAAAAGTGCAATGCCATTTCTCATGGTGATAAGAAACCCCAACTTGTCCAAGTGCTGCCCTCTCGAAGTGGCCCTTGTCCAGTGATGTTTTATTCTGACAAGGCTCGTGATTCTATAAATTAAGACCATTCATTCCTTGTGCCACACACCAATGATCACTAATTCACAGGCCTCTGTGGAATGACCAATTACCAACACTGCACGGCCCCTGAAATGTGAATCTTACCTCTGCCCCAACCCACTTAGTATGTGCAATATAAATTATGTTGTCTTAAAACAAAGAATTTCTATGACACTTAGTAGGGAACAGTCAGTGGCCCACATTCCCCTGGATTAGCTTCTCCAGATGTGCTTTTTGCAGCATGACTCACTACTGATTACACAAAATCTTATTTCTGACACAAAAAAAACTCTAATTTTAATTATTGCTGCAATGAAATCCTGTGAGTAATATCATCCATGAAATATTAACAAGGATTGTGTTTTATTCTGAACTGTAAGAGCAACACTGGCATCCTGGGGTCCAGAAACTGCACTAACTTGTTGCAATGGCTATTCAGAATCAGCTTTAACTCTGTAGCTTCTGAGTCAGAAGATTATTGGGTCCAACTCCACGGTGTGGTTTTTTGTGAACAAATGATACCCGAGGCCCGCCGCCCACTCGCAGTCGGCCCCGCCCGCTCAGTGTCCGCGCCGCCCGCTCGCCAAGTTCGTCCGCCCTCTCACTCTCTCTCCCCCCTCCTTTCCCCCTACCCCCTCCTCTCCCTCCCCCCCTTCTCCCCCTCATCCCCTCTCCCCTCTCCCTCCTCTCCCCTCTCTCCCACTCTACCTCCTCTACCCCATGTCCCCCTCTCCCACTTCCTCCCCCTCCCCCCCTCTCCCCCTCTCTGTATGCCCCCTCTCTCTCTGCCCTCTCTCTCTACTCCCCCCCCCCCTCCACCCCCTCCCTCTCTAGACGCACCTGCAAGGTGGGGGCTATGCATCAGTGGATAGGGTGGGGATGGGGCAAAAGGAGCCATTGAATAATATTAATATTATATCAAGGGGGGGGGGGGGGGTGTGTGTGTGTGTGTGTGTGTGTGTGTGTGTGTGTGTGTGTGTGTGTGTGTGTGTGTGTGTGTGTGTGTGTGTGTGTGTGTGTGTGTGTGTGTGTGTTGGGGGGGGGGGTGGTTAGTGTGTGTGTGACGCTGCAGGCGCCCCCCCCCCTCCCCAGCAGGTCCCCCCTGGTCTAGTAATGTTTAAAAGGCTACAGGTGCATGGATGTGAAAGGTTTTAAGGGATAGGGCCATGTGCTGGCAAATGAGATCTGCTCAGGTTAGCATGGACGTGTTAGGCTGAAAGGCCTGTTTCCGTGCTGTACAATACTATGGCTCCATGTCTATGGTTCTTGCACTGGAAGGTTAGATTAGTTTAGAGAGCTCCTTTTGTACTGACATTGACATAATGAACTGAAGGAACTTTTCTTGTGACTTTAATTTCCTATAATTCTTTGGCTTATCAGGGTTCCATCAATCTATATTGCAAAAGAAAAATTAAATGATATGATCACCATTCTAAAACTGGACCAATTCTTACATTACAACAGTAACTCCACTTTGAATGTGTCTAACGGACTGGAAAACGACATCCTAATATTGTGAAGAGCAAATGGATGCTTGCCTATCCATGCATGTCTCTCACTGTTGTTTCTTTCCTAAATCACATTTACTCTACATGTTGTTAAAATATTCACAACAGTAAATTGCAGCAGGCGAGAGGGAAGCTGAAAATCGACCAAGCGATAATTTGCAAGCAGACGGATGCATGAATATAGTGTCTTTCACATTCAGTGGTTTACAAACAAATTACATCAAGGGGAAGGTACACAAAATTGCTGGGGAAACTCAGCGGGTGCAGCAGCATCTATGGAGCGAAGGAAATAGGCCACGTTTCGGGCCGAAACCCTTCTTCAGACTGCATCAAGGGGGTGCTGTTTTAAGTGACATCCATGTTGTAGTGTCAGTAATATACCAGTCAAGATCCATCAGTTTCAGAGATAAATGTTGACCAGGATTTACGGAAGAATTCCCTTAATCTTGTTCAAGAACAATGCGAGCAAATTTTCCACATCCACCCAAAAGAACTGCAGAAAAATTGTATCTCTGACAATACAGGACCCACCCCGTGGTCCTCTGGCATGTTGGCCAGGATGTTCAGGAGTGGTGAAAGGAAGAAAGAGAATAGGGGTGGAGGGACTGGTGAGAGCTGGGAAAAGGAAATAGATTGAAGATGGATGTTCCAGTCCAAACAATCTGTGTGTGAAAGATACATCTTCTAGATGCGCTGGGATGCATCCTCAGTGATGTGACCTGGGGTCATTGGGTGTTTCGGGTCTCACAACATCAGACAACCTCGCCCAGTTGAATACTTATTTACTACGCACATAATACATTTACTGCATGCACCAGTGAGTGATGCTTAACAAGAAATACACAATATTGTACTTACTCTTAAGAATATGGTATCTCAATCAATTTTACAAGAGCATACATGCACTGATGCACAGAGATGGCTGGACAACTTAATAAAACTTGATTAGTCCACAGCTGGAGTACTGTGCACAGTTCTGCTCACACTGTGGTGCGGCGGTAGAGTTGCTGCCTTACAGCGGCAGAGATGCAAGCCTTAATGGCCTGTCCCACAAGCATGCGACTGCATGCGGCAAGCGCGACCAAACCGGACGCGGGGGCCGCGCGGGGGTTGCGCGGAGGTCGAGTGATCCCCGTACAGGGCCGGTCCCACCAGCATGTGACTGCATGCGGCGAGCGCGACCAAACCAGAAGCGGGGGCCGCACGGAGGTCGAGTGAGTGATGTGAAGTTCGAGCGAAGTGCGCGCGTGACGTACGGCGTCAAGACGCTGCATATGCCCTTCGAGGCGGTTCGTACGGCCTCAATGCGGCTACGGGCTGGCAGGCCGTTGCCGCGCAGAATTTTTGAACACTATCAGTTTTCCGGAGCCCCGCGCGATGTCGGGACCAGTTCCGCACAACCCCATACGGCTCCGGCGATCAAAGTGGGAGGCCATACGGCTCAAGCGACCACGTTAGGTCGCGCTTGCCGCATGCAGTCGCATGCTCGTGGGACAGGCCCTTTATTTTGCTGGATGTAATGACGAATTCACAACATGCAGGAGTGCTAATGCTGGAAGAAGCAAAAACATGGAGCAAGAGTCCACAGCCAATTTCAGAACATTTGTGTCACAAATTGTTTTTCTTACACATTGGTGTTACAAGAGTTGCAGTGATATCCTGAAACTTTTGCATAGCTTGTGTGGTGTTGCTGGAGTACAACTCCCTCTTTTGGATGCTTGAAAATTAGCAACAATCTGAGAAAACTTTCATCTGCCTGAATGTAACGTTAAGATTAATTTAAACGTTTAAGTTTTCAATGTGTTCAGGACCCTCCACTGTCTCTCTTCCACCCAGCTCAGGAGCCAAAACAGACTGAAGTAAAGAGAACATTGTGTTAGAAGTTCGATATCTCTGTCAAAGATGCTGGCTGACCTACTGAGCATCCCCAGCATTTCATGTTTATATTTTAGGATCTTATCTTTCAAGTTACTTCAGTTGGATGTTACAAATGCTTAGTGCCCAATGGGAACTTGGGGGAGATGAACTGATGAATCAGATCTGGCCCCACAGCTCACATTATGTAAAAAAACATTTTTTATTTCATGTATCTGAAATGTTTCCCAAAAATCTGTGTGGATGCAAATCTTTCTCTGCCTGAAGGATCCTACCTTTTCAAATGGATTACTATCTGAATTCTGTCATTCCTCAGAGGGTTACTAGAAACGTGAAGCTAGGCATCTTATTCATCCCCTCTTCCTATTGATTGATAATAGACACAATTCTGGTCTTTCTCTGTGCTATAGAGGGCAGAGGAGGAGGTACAAGAGGAGAAGGGGTATCATTGAATGAATAAAACCAAAGAGGAAGACAATAATTGATTCAAAAAGCTAGAGTAACTAAATGGGTCAGGCAGCATCTCTGGAGAAAAGGAATAGGTTTGGGTCAAGACCCTTCTCCAGAGATGCTGCCTGACCCACTGAGTTACTCCAGCTTTTTATGTTGATCTTCGGCGTAAACCAGCATCTGCAGTTCCTTCCTACACATAATTTTTGATTGATTGATTGATTGATTGGGAGATACATGGAAAACCAGGCCCTTCGTATCACTGAGCCCATGCCGACCATCACATGAGTTCCATGTTTCCCATATTCGTATCTATTCCCTGCACACTAGGGGCAATTTATGAAGGCCAATTAACCTACAAACCTGCACGTCTTTGGGATGTGGAAGGAAACCTGGAGAAAACCCACATGGTTACAGGGCAAACGTGCAAACTCCACACAGACATCACCCGGTTAGGATCAAATCTGGGTCTCTGGCACCGTGAAGCAGCAGCTCGACCAGCCGCTCCACTGTTCTGCCGATGGTAGAAAATGAAAAAAAAATTACATAGTAGACTTATCCATAATAAAAGTGATGTTCTCTTGTTATTCTGCATAGATGCATCGAGGTAACATTTACAGTGTGTTTCTGTGAATATTAATGGTTGTACAGACTGTTCATTTTTATTTTATGTTGCTTTCGGGGTCTTATACCAGAGAGAATAATTACTTACTGGTGAATGTGGTTTACTTGAGGTAAGTAAGTAAGTAAGTAAGTAAGTAAATTTATTGGCCAAGTATTCACATACAAGGAATTTGCCTTGGTGCTCCGCCCACAAGTAACAACATGGCATACAGTGACAGTTACGAATGACTCAGAAAACACTAAACATTAATAATAATAAGACATTAATGATAAAACACCATTGATGAAGCATGTGAACCAACAAAATACCAGATCAAAGGGAGGCTTGAGGTCTACATCTTATTGGTAACTCTGCTATCGATTTCTCCCCCTATTTTCTTTTGTAGCTGTCCAATACCTCCCTGAGCACTGGCAATGTTACTCCACAGTACCAGCAGAAGAGGTGCAAGTGAAGCTGTACTTTCACCTTCCACTCTTTATAAAATCAAGTCCATCCAAAACTCTGCTACCAACTCCCATGCATACCTCACACAAAATTCTGTACACTGAGTGGCCTCTTTACTTGCTGCCCTATGATGATTCCTGCTCCAGCAGGACATTCATGTCCCTGTAGCACTGCCCATTCATATCTCCATAATTTCTCTCAATCAAGAACACTTCCAAATTCTGGCCTTGTGAGCATTAATGTGTCCAGCCATCAGTGGTTGTATCATGGTTCCAAGCTCTGCATGTCCCATTATGAATCTCCATGCCTCTTCCTCTTTTTCCTTCTTTAAGGCATACTTCTAATTTTTGATTACCAGACCTAATAAATCCTCCTGCTCAATGTTAATGTTTGCCTGAGTAAGCTTCTCTTGGACAATTCACCACACCAATGGCAATGGCAATTTTGTACAGCTCAAAGTCAGCAGCACTAATAATATAACATTCAACAATATGCATGATTCCATCACTGCTGACAAAACCACCAACTTGCATTTACAGACCACTTATACCATAAAGAAAAGTGTCCACGGCTCTTGGCCAATGCACAAGAGAGGAGGAGTGACCAAAATGCTCATCAACAAAGTCTGAAGAAGGGTCCTGACCTGAAACGTCACCTATACATGTTCTCCAGGGATGCTGCCTGACTCGCTGAGTTACCCCAGCACTTTTGAGTCATAGAGTCATGTGTCTTTTTTGCCAATTAACATGTTAATTGTTAAGAGGGTCTTGAAGGAGGAGAGATGGAATGGCAGAGATGGGGAATGGCAGTGGGGAAATCCCCAGTGGGAATTCAGTAGAATCTGCCATAGCTGCCAGCAGTGAAATGAAAAGGGGCTATAGAGGAGAAACCTAACAACAGCACAATAGATTCTAAATACTTACAAATAATCAATACAACATGCTACTCGAAATGTACAAAGTACTCTGCACTTGAGATAAAAAACAAATTTCACTTTCTATTGATAAGAGATGTTCATATCCGTAGTTTCCAATGAAGCTGCCCTGGATTATGTTAAATCTGAACAGGGGGTAAAACAAACACAAGTGCACCATTGAGAATCACAGAAACTAAACTAATGGCACTAATCACTCTCAGTCAGTTGTTACTGATAAGGACCTGCAGTTTAAGACTTCTCTTCACACCAGCAAAGTACCAAACTGTAGAGAGGTTAATACCGTGGCAAAATGAGGATTAAGGGGAATTATTTCAGATAAATTGTGTTGATCATCCCCTGCTTGATATGGCGCAGATAATTCTAGTTGTAAAAGTGATCCCTTGCATTTTGTTTTATTGCTAATTTCCCCTTCTATACTTACAACAGTCCTGTCAATAGCTCAACTGATGGAAGTGATATGATTGGAACTATTTCCAAAATGTTGCCATTTTAGTATCTGAGATTTTTAGATGGTACTTTTACCATTCAGGTTAGTAGAATGCGCACAGGTTTCTCACTTCTGCACCTAGCAAACATTACAAATTGTTCTGAAAGACAGTTGATTTTGAACAGCTATAGCATGTCAAGAGTGTAAATAATCTTCCTGTCAACCTCATACAGATTGCTCTTAAATGTTCATGCTCTGTAGGTGCTAAATTATTTGACAACTGTTCTAACAATGAAATATTTGCAAAACAGAAATAAAAGGAAAAAGTCTCACAATGAGATTTAGTAATGACTTACATATGGCAGAGACACTTGTTGGCAAACAGTCTATAATTTATTGATGCTGATATCAGGAAATAATCATAATTGCACCCATTTGAGCACTCTGGAAATGTAATATTTCACAGATCATCTTTTTAATTTGAATGAGCCACAGTCTCTGACAGAATGACAAGCAGAGGTACATTTTTACAAACAGATTAACCATCTATTAATTTAATTAACCAAAATTTATATCTTCTCAGGAGAACATTTGGAAAGAATTACAATAAGAGGTGTTAACAGAATGCAAATGAATTATCTTTTCCAAACAATGCTTTCGATGAGGCTTAAATCACTTGAAGCTCTTAAAGTTGTCTTAACTCCACACTGTCTACTCCCTCCGATCCTTTATCCTCTTTCTTGTTCATTCTCATTTTTCAATTTGCCACAAAGAAAGAAAAATTCAACAAATCTCATCATGGTGACCCTAAATCACTGGAGGTTAGACTGGAAGTTTTCAGTCATGGACTCTTTGGCCAGGTCATAGCCTGGCCTGTAATGTGAAGCACTCCATCTTCTCTTGTGTCTTAATAACCTAAAACACTATCCTGATAACTGTAATCCTGCTTTTTAACAAAGATAGCTAACCCTCACTGAACAGATAAGAATGGTGGTGTCTGTTTTAAGATTGGAAGCATCATCGACATCATTAGCTTGAACCCTTGACCTTTCTCTGTGGAGCATATCATTAAACTCATTTTCCTCTCAGAGGCCATGTTTGAGCCACTTCCACTTCCAGCCAGCACTGGGTTCAATGCAATCGTCCAGGAGAAACATATCCAAGGATCTGGATCCAAAACAAATCTTGTTGGGTTACATAGAATTTACAGATATATAAAAAGCACGGAAAGGACTATTTTCATCTCAAGATGCCCAAACTACTTTCAACCTATCCATAAGACCGTAAGACATAGGAGCAGAATTAGGCCATTCGACCTATCGAGTCTACTCAGCCATTCGATCATGGCTTGTCTATTTTTCTCTCTCAACCTCTTTGCATAGCAAATTTCTCTCTCTTTTCATAGCAAAAGGATTTGAGTATAGGAGCAGGGAGGTTCTACTGCAGTTGTGCAGGGCACACCTGGAGTATTGCGTGCAGTTTTGGTCTCCTAATCTGAGGAAAGACATTCTTGCCATAGAGGGAGTGCAGAGAAGGTTCACCAGACTGATTCCTGGGATGTCAGGACTTTCATATGAAGAAAGACTGGATAGACTCGGCTTGTACTCGCTAGAATTTAGAAGATTGAGGGGGGATCTTATAGAAACTTACAAAATTCTTAAGGGGTTGGACAGGCTAGATGCAGGAAGATTGTTCCCGATGTTGGGGAAGTCCAGAACAAGGGGTCACAGTTTAAGGATAAGGGGGAAATCTTTTAGGACTGAGGTGAGAAAAACATTTTTCACACAGAGAGTGGTGAATCTCTGGAATTCTCTGCCTCAGAAGGTAGTTGAGGCCAGTTCATTGGCTATATTTAAGAGGGAGTTAGATGTGGCCCTTGTGGCTAAAGGGATCAGGGGGTATGGAGAGAAGGCAGGTACAGGATACTGAGTTGGATGATCAGCCATGATCATATTGAATGGCGGTGCAGGCTCGAAGGGCCGAATGGCCTACTCCTGCATCTATTTTCTATGTTTCTAACCACACCTGCCTTCTCTGCATTACCTATGACGCTCTTATTAATCAAGAACCTATCAATCTTTGCTTTACAAATACCTAATGACTTGGCCACTGCCACTGTCTGTGGCATTGAATTCCACTGAGGCTGCAGCCTCTGATCAAAGTAATCCCTCCATGTCCATTCTAAGGGTTCGTCCTTTTATTCTAAGGCTGTGGCCTCTGGTCCGAGACTCTCCCACTACTGGAAACATCCTCTCCACATCTAGGCTCCATCAAATATTTCTTAAAGTGTAGTCACTGCTGTTATGTAATGCCCCTGTCCCACTTAGGAAACCAGAACGGAAACCTCTGGAGACTTTACGCCCCACCCAAGGTTCCCGGAGGTTTTTGTCAGTCTCCCTACCTGCTTCCACTACCTGCAACCTCTGGCCACCACCTGCAACCTCCGGGAACCGCATGGACACCTTGGGTGGGGCGCAAAGTCTCCAGAGGTTTCCGTTCAGGTTTCCTAAGTGGGACAGGGGCATAAGTGGGACAGGGGCATTAGAAATATGGCACCCAATCTCTCCATGGTGAGATTCCCCAGCTAAAGAGTGCTGCTTTTTATCAATGTAATACTGTTTGAGGGTTGAATATAAATAGGTTTGCTGTCGAAGGAAATTTTTTCTGTCAAATGAATGGTTCAGTTTTACCAGGTTATCACAATGAATGATTTTCACAAAGTCAAGATTGTGCTGTTCTTGTCAGTAGGTTGAGGTCTGTATTTATTTTTTAACATTGAGATTCTCTTGAATCTGTGGCAAGACAGAATCCAGGACACTTAAAATGCTATGAGGTCCCTTGCTCTGTGTGTGTTCATTAGTTTAAAGGGTAAGTATTATCAGTTGTAAGTACTTTTCTTTAGCATCTGTAAGACTGGTAGACATTTATTTATATGGCAGTATCAACAATGTGTTCTGGTTTTGTCATTTCATTTGCATCACATTGTTTTTGATAAGAGTTTAGCTTGAAACTCATGCATCTCACAGTGCTGTAACACTGCAGAAATACCAATAATTTTTAAAATGCTGTTATCATTGCTGTGGATACAAACATGACAGCCATATTTTGGCAGAGCTAAATTTCTAAAAGTACCAACGAGATTAATTTCATTCTTGTGACTATTCGTTGAAAGGAATTAATGACTTACAATGCACCAGAGTCTTTCATGACTTTAGGATGACCTAAAGTGCTTCACGGCTAATGAAGTACTTCTGCAGTATGGTCTCAGCTATCAGGGCCGGCCTTAAGCAGATTGGACCGATTGCTCCCAATTGGGCCCCGCGCCTAAGGGGGCCCCGTGCCAGAGTAATCTACTCTGGGCTCGGGTAGATCTACCCCAGGTGGAGGGGGGAAAAAAAGGTGGAGAGAGAGTAGAGGGGTGGAGGGGGAAGAAAGGGATAGACGGGGATGGGGGTGTGAGGGGGAATGGAGAAGGGGGAGGTAGGTCATTCCCTCACTGTCCCGGGGCAACGTTCCCGCCCCTTCAGTTGCCGTGCTTCACGCAAACGGCCCCGGCTCCACCCCTCTCTCTCCCCGGGGAGACGCTGTGGACAATACAGGGAGGGCCGGGCTGGGGGGTTGGAGCAACGTTTACAAACCTCGGCCTCGGCTCACACCCGTTCGCCCGGACCCCGGCATCCGCTCCTGCCGCTGGCCCTCTCCCTCCCTTCCCTCCTTCCCTTCCCTCCCTCCCTTCCCTTCTTCCCTCCCTCCCTTCCCTCCCTCCCTTCTTTCTCTCCTTCCCTCCCTCCCTTCTTTCTCTACTTCCCTCACTCCCTTCTCTCCTTCCTCTCCCTCCCTCCCTCCCTTCTCTCCTCCCCTCCCACACACACACATTATGCACAGACAACTAACACACACACATCACGCATAGACAACTAACATACACACAACTAAGACACACACACACACACACACACACACAACTAAGTTAGGATGGGGGTAGAAGCCCAAAGGGTAGGATGGGGCTGAAGCCCAAAATTTAATGCCTGGACTGGTTTTTCACCAATAGTTATTGGTTTTCCAGGATCTAGTTAATTTTTTTTTTCATTTCACAGTCACAAAAACAAGTGGTATTGTAACTATGTACTTTTCAGAGGTGATCTACACATTTTGTTTGTTACTTGTAGGCTTACGCATGCAATTTTATATTAAAATGTAGCTTAGATCTGTTTGGTTCATTAACTCGCAGGCAGACATTTTGATTACTTTCCATTCTACCATAGAGATATAAAGTCTATAATAGACTTTATTTGTATTTCTATGATTCTACAGACCTTGGCTGGGAACCTGGGGCTCACCAAAATTGTTCCCAATTGGGCCCCGCACCTCCTAAGGCAGACCCTGACAGCTATCATATTGGAGATGCAACAACCATTTTGTGCAGAGCAGGCTCCCACAAGCAGCAATGTGATGACTTATGTCTACCTAAAGGCTTGGATAGAGTGGATGTGGAGAGGATGTTTCCCCTAGTGGGAGAGTCCAGGACCAGAGGTCATAGAATTAAAGGACGTTCCTTTAGGAAGGAGACGAGGAGGAATTTCTTTAGTCAGAGGCTGGTGAACCTGTGGAATTAATTGCCACAGAAAGCTGTGGCGGGCGTCAATATTATTTTTATGGCAGAGATAGATAGATTCTTGATTAGTACGGGTGTCAGGGATTATGGAGAGAAGGCAGAAGAATGGGGTTAAGAGGGAAAGATATATCATCCATGATTGGATGGCGGAGTAGATTTGATGGGCCGAATGGCCCAATTCTGCTCCTATCACTTATGAACATGAACTTATGGGACTTATGGTTCTCCTCTGCCAAACCAATGCACCAAATGCCCTGTACCACCTTTGGTTTAGTTTAGTTTAGTTTAATTTATTGTTATGTGTACTGAGGTATAGTGAAAAGCTTTTGTTCTGTGCTAACCAGTCAGCGGAAAAACATTACATGATTACAATCGAGCCATCCACAGTGTACAGATACATGATAAAGGGAATAATGTGAATGCCATTTAGTGCAAGATAAAGTTGGACTAAATTCCGATCAAAGATGGTCCCAGGTTCTCCAACGAGGTAGATAGTAGCTCAGGACCACTCTCTACTTATTGGTAGGATGGTTCAGCTGCCTGATAACAGCTGGGAAGAAACTGTCCTTGAATCTGGAGGTATGCGTTTTCATACTTCTGTACCTTTTGCCCAATGGGAGAGGGGAGAAACTCAACCCTGTCAACCATTCTGTGTACCTGTTGTTTATAAACAGTACCAGGAATAGAGAGCGACTTAGGTACCAATATGTTTGTAGGTCTACAAAGTCTACATGGCAGTCTGAATAAGTATTCCGACCAGAAACGTCACCTATCCTTGTTCTCCAAGGATGCTGCCTGACCTGCTGATTTACTCCAGCACTTTGTGTCTTTTTGTTTCTAAGTCTAGCCTGGTTGAAGTAAAAACAATCGATCAGCTAACAGTAAAAAATCCCTATGTTCAACCGCAAGATCAAAATGGAGGATCTTTTGTCTAAACACTGCCTTAAGACATGTAAAATGATTGCTAGGGCGGATGGGAGTTTGGTTTTGAAGGGTTTTATCTGAAAATAGCACCTCTAACAATGCAGCATTTCCTTGCTGACAAATATGTTTGAGCCGAGTGTTAGGCAGGATGACATGAAAACTTTCTGGTCCTTTTTTAAAAATCAATCTGGGCTCTTTAACATCCACCTGAAGATTTCTTGTGAGTTGCATCCATTACTTTTCATAAAAAAAACTTGGGCTAAAAGTCAGCCTCCCTCCCACTTTGACTGTTATAATAATTCTACATTCTGCACAGAACAAAGATACATAAAATTAATTGAACCCATAGATCCTCTTCAGTGTTAGACATCTAAATAATATAAAAGATGCTTTATATCTGCAGGACATCTATTTTTTATGGGCCTTTTGTGATATCTTTGCCCATATTTCATTTGCCGGACCGCTATCTTGATTCAAGTCTCATTTTTCAGTTCTACTGCCCCAGGCCACAGGTTCCCATCGTACATCCTGAGTCGAGGATGACAGCTGCATGACTGACTGAGCCACTGGTATGTTGGGCATGGGCTCCAAACTCACAGCTGTCAGCCTGTTCGCCGGTCTTCCCAGGCTGTGCCGTGATTTACTGCTTGTTGACCACAGCCAGCACAGGTGCCCTACATCAAATCTTCATTGACTGCTGGGAAAGGTTTAATCAGTGATCTTCTGGATCAGATTTACTCTCTACCTCTGTCTCCTCCTGTCTCTGTCTGTCTGTCTGTCTGTCTGTCTTTCTCTCTTTATCTCTCTTTATCTGTCTCTCTTTCTTTCTCTCTCTCTCACTCTTTCTCTTCTATACTAAATTAGTGGACGGTGGCGCAGCGGTAGAGTTACAGCGCTTACAGCGCCAGAGACCCAGGTTCGATCCCGACTATGGAGGCTTGTCTGTGCAGAGTTTGTACGTTCTCCCCGTGACCGCGTGGGTTTTCTCCAGGATCCTCGATTTCCTCCTACACTCCAAAGACGTGCAGATTTGTAGGTTAATTGGCTTGGTATGAATGTAAATTTGTCCCTAGTGTGTGTAGGATAGTGTTAATGTGTGGGGATTGCTGATCGATGAGGACTCGATGGGCCGACTGGCCTGTTTCCACGCTGCATCTCTCAACTAAACTAAACTAAACTAAACTAAAACATAGAGCATAGAACAGTACAGCACAGGAACGGGCCCTTCGGCAAACAATGTTTGTGCTGAACATGATGCCAAGTTAAACTGATCTCTTCTGCCTGAACATGATCCATATCTCTTAATTCCCTGCACATCTATGTGTTCAATCTCTTAAACACCACTTTAATGTTCACATTTCCCTGAGCTTTATAGCGAGCAGATTTCAAATATTCTTATTTTTTCTAAGGCAGTGTTTAGACGAATGATTCTCATTTTGTGAATAAATAAAATGATTTTTACTGTTAGCTAACAGATCATTTTTACTGCAACAAACTAGACTTTCAAAGATATTAGTACCTAAGTAACTCTTGTATTATTTGTACTGTTTAGAAACCACAGGGAGAGGCAGTGGGTGACAGGACTGGGCGGAGGTGAGATAGGGTACATCGTGGATTGGTTTGGAGGAGGAGAACCATGGTAATTAATGGGTGCAAATCTGCCATTATACTTGCATCTTTCACAACTTCAGAATGTCCCGTGTGCCTATAATTGTGTGTACGCTTCTGTAATGAATTTATAGATGTGTGATTGTAGCAGGTATTTGTGGGTGTGTGTATTTTTGTGTTTGAGCACGGGAATGTGTGATTGCATGTAAATCTCTGCATATGTGCGTGAATATAGGCAGGTTTGGGTATGTGAGAGTATTTTAAGTTTGCATGTGTGTGTGTGTCAGTGTGTTAAATGTGTACAGTATGTTCTTGTATACTAGGCATGTGAGTGTATGCATTTATTGTATTTTTGAATGGATGCATGTGAAATTTGTCTTCCATTAGCAGTATTAAATATGTAACCCATTAACCACCCATTGTGCACACATAGAAACATAGAAAATAGGTGCAGGAGTAGGCCATTCGGCCCTTCGAGCCTGCACCGCCATTCAATATGATCATGGCTGATCATCCAACTCAGTATCCTGTACCTGCCTTCTCTCCATATCCCCTGATACCTTTAGCCACAAGGGTCACATCTAACTCCCTCTTAAATATAGCCAATGAACTGGCCTCAACTACCTTCTGCGGCAGAGAATTCCAGAGATTGGCAGAGAATTCCAGAGACACACCTCGCATATTTTTAAATACAAACTTCAATGGAACCAGAGGTGCATCAAAACCCATAAGAAACCTCCTTACCAAGAGACTGGAACACATTTGGCAGCCAAAGCCTTGGTTAGACAAATGGAAACACTTTAACAGCTTGACAATTCGAGCTTTGTCTCGCACAGCGCACTTGCACTATTGAAAGACATGCAAGGAGCTATTGATGATAGTATGAAATGTTATCAAGACTCACATAGGTAATCTTGCGTGAGTTCCCGAACTAGGAACCGCTATCCAGCCATGCAAATCCACGATCAGAGAATCACTGGGTTCTGGAAGTCAGAGAGTAACTGAACCCATTCCGAAAGAACACAGGCTGCCAGAACACCATTTGATACAGGATATTGTAGTCAGACGGAACAACATATCTCTGCTTCTGGTCGAGAGGGCAAGGCACTGGAATAAAACATTTAGTAGCAAATGCAATGATGGATCTCCAGCAGCCAATTAACTTGTCAAAGGTGTTTTAAAGAGCAACACACATCAAGAGTCCCTTGTGGCCTAATGTTCCTGTTTCTGAACTAGTATCCAAATCCTTCAAATATTGAAGCGGAGATGTGAACTTTCAGTCTCACCACAGCGGCAACACAAATTTAAAGTCAAGTCAACGAATAAATCTGCAGCAAAAAGCTATTAGCAGGAATGGTGACCATGAAACTACTGGACATTCTGGCTTACTGATGCCCAGCTGTCAGAGACGGAAAAATTACTGATCCTGTGCTCTTGCTTCTTATCCAGTTTTAATTGCCATTACCTATCTCTGCGGGTTCGAGCCATATTCAAGTTACTTATAACTCATTTAGAGATACAGCACGGAAACAGGCCTTTCGGTGCTGACCAGCGATCATCCCATGCACCCGCACTATCCGACACACTGTGGACAATTTGCAATTTTACTGAAGCCAATTAACTTACAGGCCTGTACATCTTTAGCATGTGGGATGAAACCGAAGCACCCGTGGAAAACCCACTTGGTCACAGGGAGAACGTTAAAAACTCCGTACAGACAACAGGATCGAACCTGGGTCTTCAGCGTTGTACGACAGCAATGATACCACTGTGCCGCCCCATATTGTAAAACAACTTGGGATTAAAGTCAAGATAAGGGTAATAAATGTGAGTACTTTAAGTTTGTGTTAAGAATGGTGCAAGGGTCGAGATGAGATGTTAAGGATATGTGAAGGGAAGTTTAGGGTTAAGTCTAAGCTGCTAAGATTTAGTGTAGGTTTGCAGTACTTCGTTCCAGTTTCACTGCTGTCTGCAGCTGGGTTGTCTTTTGTACAGTAATGCCCTTACTGTCCGCACCCTTCAGTTTCTAACACACGAGCTTCGTGCCAGAAGTCACTCTGCTTCCAGTCACCGCAGGAGTATGTTTTTCTGACCAACTCTGAGGGTGATTCAACTCCAGATTATTTTTAGTTCTGTTATTGGAGTTTTCAGACTTAAATAACAATAAAATATAAACCAGATGGGAGTTCAAAGCCTAATTTGTCAAGAGGATTCACACAATCCTGGTCTTGCCAGATTGTGTCAGGCTTGCTTGAGTTTATTAGACTGTTCCATAATCAGCTTTATTGCGAGTTGATTGAATCATCACCCAGAGCAGTAACTGCAAATCACAGCACTAGTGTTGTGTCAAATCCTATTATAGATCTCAGGGAAAGCCTGGGGCACTTTCCTCAAGGAAGAGGAAAACTGAAGGACAAACCAATAGAACCTTTATTTTATTTTTTGAGGGGCTTTAAAAGACACATGTGGGGGAGACTTGAACTGTATGGCATAAATATATATTTCACAAATAAAATATTCTCACTCCAGAGTGGTTAGAATGGGAGACGTGATTACATGGAGGGAATGTCATGTATGCATTTAAGAGGAAATTGGATAAATACATTAAAGAAAAATGAACAGAAGCATATACTGATAGATTGAGATGAAGATGGGTGAGAGGAGGTTTATATGTAGCACAGACATTACCATGGACCATTGCACTGAATTAACTGTTTCTAGGCAGTGCATTCTCTGTAATTCTATGTGGTGTCTCTTCTATTCATTATAGATACATGGGTGATGCTGAATTTATTGCCCATCTCTTGTTACCCTTGAGAAGATGGTGAGCTTCTTTCTTCTTGAGTCCAGGTGCAGAGGATGTGCCCACAGTGCTGTTCATTAGGGGAAGTGGAGGTGGGACGGTTAGGGAGGTACCAGGATTTTGAACCATTGACAATTTCCAGGTTAGAAAGGTGTGTGATTACAATGGAACTTGCAGGAATTGGTGTTCCCATTTGCTTACTGCTTCTAGCTCGTAGATGTTATGGGACTGTTGAAAGAACTTCTGGCAAGTTGCTGCAGAAATTATGTTTTATGCACACTGCAGCCAGTGTCCCAGTGATGGAGGAATAAGATGAGGTTAGGATGCAGTCACTGGAATACACTGACCTGGATGGTATGGTGTTGGCTTTGTTAAGCATTGTTTGAGTTATAGTCATGCAGGCAAATGCATAGTATTCCTACCCCTGACATGTCCCTTCTAGATAGAGTGAACCATTTAAGTGCTAGAAGCACCACTTGCTGCTGAAGTTCTTTGGCTGATCTATGCAAAAATAAAAATAAAAACGGCAGCATGGTGGTGCAGCGGTAGAGTTGCTGCCTTACAGCGCCAAAGAACAAGGTTCAATCCTGACTATGGGTGCTTGAAGTTGTATGTACGGAGTTTCCCTTCTCCCTGTGACTTGCGTGGGTTTTCTCCAAGAGCTCTGGATTCCTCCCAAGGATGTACATGTTTGTCGGCTAACTGGCTTGGTACAATTGTAAATTATCCCTACTGTGTAGGATAGTGCTAGTGTGCGGAGATTGCTGGCTGGCGTGGACACGGTGGGCCGAAGGGCCTGTTTCTGCACTGTATCTCTAAACTAAACTAAACTAAATTAAAGAAATAGATTAAGACAACTCGTCCAGAACTGCGAACTGCTGTAGGGGCTCTGGGAAACCGTTTTCCCTCCTCTTGGAGGCCAGGATATTGTTAGACTCGAAAACATGGGCAAGGCAAGGACTTTAGATTAGTTTAATTTAGTTTAGAGATACAGCTCAGAAACAGGCATTTCTGCCCGCACCAACCAGCGAATCCCGCACATTAACACACTAGGGACAATTTACACATACACCAAGCTAATTAACCCACATACGTACCTGTACGTCTTTGGAGTGTGGGAGGGAACCAAAGATGTTGGAGAAAACCCACGCGGTCATGGGGAGAACGTACAAACTCCGTACAGACAGCACCCGTAGTCGGGGTCGAACCCGCTGGGCAAGCGCTGTAAGGCAGCAACTCTACCGCTGTGCCCTTTTGACTTATTCAGACAAACTCTCAAACTGAATAATTAGTTGAAAAAGAAAGTATTGCATACATGCTTTATTATAAGTATTTTAATAAGGTATCTGTCAGCCGCACTGAATCATTATCTCTTCCTCGAGTTTACTTTTAAAATGCTTTTAACATATGATCAGTGGAAATACTTAATATAAAAACTGCTTGAGTTTACAATAAAACTATTTTCAATGGATGTGGGAGAAAGCGGGAAAATCCAGTTGGTCACTGGAAAATGGTGCGACCAGACAAAGGTGGAGGTCAGGACTTAATCCGGATTACTGAAGCTGTGAGATAGTAGCACCACTATTTGTGAAACTGTATTTAGAAATGCTTTGTTTCATTTGCATATAAATTTCTAATTTTAAAAGTGTATATAGTTTATGGAAATGCTTTATGCAATAAGTATGATCAGCTCAAAAGAATACTTAATATAATAATGATTAGCCTATAGAAATATTCTCTAAAAATATGACCAGAATAGGATTGATTTATGGGAATATGTCACACAAGTATCATCAATCCATGGAAAAAGAAATTATGACTGGAACATGGAAAGAACTTGGATAAAATGAAATGTCAATAGAATTGTTTAATATAAATATAAGCAGCTCAATCAGGTATTTAAATATATATAATCATTGGCTCATGGTCATACTTTATATAAATCAATAATATAAATGTGATTAGCAACAACTCCAATGATGAACTAATGGGAGTACTTCATGTAAATAAGATCAGCTTGAAAAAATACATTTAATAAATGCAATTAATTAATTGAAATACTTTATAGGCTACTCGAGCAAACAATTCAAAAGAATATTGTCCACTGGAGGATATACTTTAAAATCAATATAAGTATGAGCATTTGCTGGCATTATAATTCCAGAAAGTATTTTCACTTGTTAAATACGTACAAATCCATCCAACATTTTTTGAAGACTCAAGAGACTGCAGCAGCTGGAGAAACTCAACGGGCAAGGCTGAATCTAAGGAGGGAAAGAGATGGTCGACTACCTGTTCCACTGCCACCAATACACCCTGGGGATCTCTCTTCCCTTTGTTCACCTTTTCTACCTTTCCCTGTGCCTAAGAAGCATTGTACTTTGCTTGGGGTTGGTGCACTTTAATTGGGGCCATTTCCCATAGAAGGCCAAGTCTGTAGTTTTTTCGTGGTTGACAGAAGAGTCTGTCAGAGAGGATAAATATATCGGTAAAAGTTGGAAAGCTGCAAATCTCATTTGAGATTTGGCTCTGTTTGCCAATAATGTTGCACACAATTATTAAAAACAAATTCTTGGCAGTTAGCTTGAAAGGGCTCGGCTAGGAATGTTATCATTCAGTGTAGAATAATCTGTGAGCGTTAGGGTGTTCCAGATAAATAGCAATCGCTCATAGACACCTGGCACATTCAGTGCTCAGATAGACTGCCATGGTTGAGAACAGATTGCCGAAATCTCTTTTAGTGAGTTTGCCATTTTTTAAAAAACATTTGTTAGTCTTTTTATCCGTTTGCAAATATATTGAACAAATGAGACAGGTGAACAGGTGCAGTCTCTCAAATGTATTTCACCGTTCAATTGGATCATGGTTAACATGTACCCCAACTCTATTTTCTTAACATATTCTCAGCATTTTCATCATAACCCCCCCCCCCCCCCACCCCCAAAGACATAAAAGTGCTGTATATCTGAAATATCAAGAAAGTGCTGGAAATACTCAGCAGATCAGGCAGCGTATGTGAAGAATGAAACAGATCTAGTCAACAGACTTTAGTCATAAACTTTAGTCCTATCAGTGTTGCAATAATGACAAATTGCAGTCACAATTATTCAATGGAGACACAAGAAACTACAGATGCTGGAACCATGAGCAAAACACAAAGTGCTGGAGGAAATCAGCAGGTGAGGGAGCATCTGGAGAGGGAGTGGACAGATGACATTTGGGGTCAAGACCCTATGCCTCCCTCCTGCTTTACATTTCACTCCTCTTCTCTCTGTATATTACACTGCCCTTTGTCTCCTTTTCATTTTTAGCCCTTGTTATTTACTCTTCCCATCTACCAATCAACACCTCCACACCCTCTCCCCACTCATCTGCATCTACCTATCACTCTATCACTCGTTACGCTTTGTCTCTCCCCTCTTCATTCCTTTTCAAGTTTACTTTCCTTACTCCAATCAGTCTGAAGAAGGCTACCACCCTAATACATTGTTTGTCCACTCCCCCCCCCCCTCCACAGATGCTGCTTGACCCGTTCAGTTCCTTAAGAACCTTCTGTTTCGCTATTAGTATTCAATGGCAACATGCAGACAAAACAATTATTTTATGACAGAAGAAGAAATTAATAGAGGTAATATTTCCTACATTGTAAAAGTAACTGCAGATTGAGAAAGATGTTATGAACAGATAGGAAGCTAGTTTAATAATGAAAAGACCCTGCCTTTATGTAGCACCTTTCACAGCCTCAAGAAGCTCCAAAGTGCTTTGCGGGCAGTGCAATTCCTTTGAAGCGTTGTAACTATTACAACATGGATGGGATGTATGGTAACATAACAACTATGTTACTAGGCCAGTACCCTAGAAGCTAGGCCAATAAAACTAGATGTTATAAAAACATAGACATTAGATGTAGGGGTAGACCATTTTCCCCTTTGAGTGGGGTTGACATTTGACAGATGATCATTCATATTCCATACTCTGTTCTTATGTTCTGCTAATATCCCTTGATCTTTTTAACCGTCAGTATTATATGCAATTCCATCAGGAATATATTCATTGATTTGCCTTCAACTGTTTTCTGTCGTAGAGAATTTCATAGGTTCACCACTCTTTGAGTGAAGTCATTTCTCCTCTTCTGCCTTAATTGGCATACCCTGGGGAAAACGTACAAACTTTAGGCACGCTATGACACTGTTAAGTTGCGACCTTTGGTCCTAAACCTAGCATTGGCAATATTTCACCTGCAACTAGTTTTCCCTGTCCTGTCACGATTTTAACTTTCATTGAGATGCCCGCTCATTTTTCTAAACTTCAATGAATATAAGCCCAATTGACCCAATCTTTCTTCATATTATCAGTCTTAATCTGCTATTCATTGCACTTTATAGGGGTGAGAATTTATATGTGAGCCCAGACTGTGGACGCTTAAATAACTACTCTTTGAAATGGCCATTATTTGGTTGATCACTGATGGGCCAATAAATCTAGCCAACTCGAGTTCATTGCCACATGCACAGGATCAATGAGGTACAGGTACAATGTAAATCATCTTTGCAACAGCAGCACAGTCACAACGGCTCAGACAATACAAAACATATATTACACATAAATTCTACAAAACAGTGAAAAGGAAAAGACTATTCAAAAATGACATTAGTGCAGAAATACACAATTGGAAAACCTGTCCATGGTAGTGCAAAAGGCAGTCTATAATGTTCTGTTGCTGAGCTAAGATTAGGTTAAATTACGTTAAATGGTGACCTTGCACATCCTAATGAATTTAAAAAACAGGACAACTTATTATCAACAGAAAGGCCCCACAATAGGCAATGTTATAAGGACAAAATTATTTGTTTTTAATTGCCGTGGATTGATGAACTTGGCCAGCAAGTTTGGGAGAACACCCTTCTCTTCCTCAAGTGGCTGTGTAAAGTTTTTTGTATCCACCTGAGGGCAGGCAAGATCTTAGTTTGACATCTTACCCGATAAACAACACCTGTAACCGGGTAGCACTCCTTTGGTACGATGCCTCAGTATGAAACTTAACCCACAGCCTTCCAAATCAATGATGATACTTCACCAAACTGAGCAATGACAATTAGTTTATGGCTTTTGAAGTTGAAACAGACTGATACAAGGTGTTGGTGAGGCTGGGCTTGGAGTATTGTGTTCACTTTGGTCACCCTGTTATAGAACAGATGCCAATAGTCTGGAAAGGATGCGGAGACGATTTAGAAGGATGTTGCCTGGACTCGAGGGCCTAAGCCATAGGGAGAGGTTGGTCTTTATTCCTTGGAGCACAGGAGGCTGAGGGGTGATCTTATAGAGGTGTATAAAATCAGGACGGGTGTAGATAGGGTGAATATGCAGAGTTTACAGAATCTTTATCACAGGGTAGGGGAATCAATAACTTGAGAGGATAGGTTTAAGGTGAAAGGGGAAAGATTTAATAAGAACTTGAGCTACAACGTTTTCACACAGAGGGTGGTAGGTATTTGCCAGATGAAGTAGTTGTGGCAGATACAATCACAACATTTAAAAGATATTTGGACAAGTAAATGATAGGAAAGGTTAAGGGAGAAAATGGGACCAGCGTAGATGGAGCATCTTGATCAGCATGGACGAGTTGGGCCAAATAATTTTATTTTCCGTGCTGTGTGACATTATCACTCTATGACTTTAATTCATCCATTGAGACTTAATCAGCTGAATCAGCAAAGTCTACCCGTAAATCCCACAGAAAAGCCAGCTCCGCAAAGTGGCTTTCTGGGAGTTGCTCAAAAAAAGCGAAATTCAGCAGAGAATGTGAATATTAAATGTCAAAAGTAGAAATGCAAATTCTCTGGCATAGCCCATTATCTTTTATTAATGATAAACATGTACATATTAGGTCTAAGAATTCTGCAGGCTGGATTTTAAGCTTAAAATTCCAATGGGTCAACATCAGCTGTTTAAAAAAAGTAACTAATTTTCAAAGTGCAAAAATCTAAAATAAAAGCATGTAATTTTTAAAACAGCTCTAACATTTCTTTATAAATACATTGCAGGGAAGTGGAGATAAGGAGATTCCAAAACAGCGCTTTGTTGAAATTATTCTGCAGATAAGTTGAAAGTGACATTACACATTACTAATGCATTTCAACATCTCTGGAAGACCTTCACAAGTCAAGGAATTACTTCATCCCCCGTTGCTGAAGGAGGGGGTGGGGAAGAGGTGGATTGCAGATTGCGATTATCTATTGTTATGAGACGTGTTGTTTCTCGTGATTCTCTGAATTTTGTTCCAACCGAGGGCCGGAAGAGATGGAAATTTATTGACATCTCATCAATTTAAAGTGTCACGATGATTTACAAGGGTTCGCCTTGTTTAATATTAAGCAACGATGCAATTAATTCTAATTTACTGCTTTGGATGAGGGCTGAAAAAATGTGCGAAGGTGCATTTCAGAGATATGCGGTGTCGTGGATAAGAAATACTTTTTCTGTGAGCGTTATCTTTTGCTCCTCAACAAGTCTCAAGGACACATTTGGCTGCTTTGTGATGTAGTTTGGTATAATTAATGTGCTTGCAGCTGGCAGTACCAATGTGGCTGCTTCAATCTCAGGCTGTTGTTCCATACCTCTGCTGTCTGTTTGACTACATTTGGACTCCATCCCATCTCCCTTCAAAACTATGAAACCATTTGAGTTTCTGCTCTTTGCCTTCGGACAGGAGCCAGCTAGATCCCAAGAAGTTACCTGATTGTTCCTTTTATGTTCGGAAACAATGGTATAAGGGTGTAAAATACAACTGAAGCAAAGAATATGGCGTTGGGACACTTGTTTCTTCCACTGGGTCTTGTGGATAATGGTTTATTTGGTATATTTAGTGCTAGACTCAATCACATGGAGCATCAAGACCAACATGTCTGCAGAAGGATCCAGACCTGAAACATCGTCTGTCTATTCCCTCCACAGATGGTGCCTGACTCACTGAGTTCATCCAGTGCTTTGTGTTTTGCTCATGTCTCTTTTAATTGCCTCCCCAACCATTCCTTTAAAGTTGTTCCTGCTTTATTTACACATTTATTTCAAAGGGACTTTTCAAATGAAATATGTTTCACAGTGGTATGTATGCACATAGGTGATGGTAGTTTGGTGGTTTTCTTATCTAATTCTGCTCATAGCTTGACTGGTAGTAGAATGAACCTGCACAGGAGGATGACATTCAGCTTATACAGTATGTTGGTTCCCTGTTCCCTGGAAGTCAGTTCAAAGAACTTATCGGTAATCTTTTTTGTACTTCTTCTATGCCTTTTGTTGCTCTTACCTCCGCAATATAATGGTTCAGTTATTGCATTTATATCCAAACACCAGGATTATTGATCCAGGAACATTTCAAATGCCACCATAGTAACATTTAATTAAATACATCTACAATAGCCTTCTCACAACCCACCCTGTTGAATGGAATACCCTTACCATTAAATCACTGACAGAATGTTGCACAAAAAAGTCCCCTCAATCAACAGAGTAACTTTTGAATCTGGAATAAAAAATGAATATCCAAGAAACTATCAGATCCTCATTGGTTCAGTAATGTCTTTCAGGCAAGAATTCAGATTCAGATTATTTTATTGTAATTTACTCCAGGGTGCAATGAAACTCTTTGTTCACATAAATCTCACAGAGTAAATGGTACACATGCAGTAATGATAAATTCACCAATGAATGCAGAACAGTACAATGGTGTAAACCTGCATCCTTATAGAGCCTGGACTATGTGATGTTAGACTTACCCGTCCTAACTGCTTTCCCCGTAGTAAATATGGATGAGCACTAAAGATGGCAACTGCCACAACCTTGTGAATGAATTTAATAACAAGGCACTCCAGGCCCACCTTTTAATCCATTCCTTCAGGCTTTAAGATGATGTAACTTCCACAATCAGCGACAAATCTCCATCGGTTTGTACTTTTCCTCAGACAAGTGTAGTATGTCCATTTATAAACATAGAAACATAGAAAATAGGTGCAGGAGTAAGTCTTTCGGCCCTTCAAGCCATCCAGAATCAGTACCCTGCTCCTGCTTTATCCCCATATCCCTTGATTCCATTAGCCCCAAGAGTTGTATCTAACTCTCTCTTGAATACATCCAGTGAATTGACCTCCACTGCCTTCTGTGTCAGAGAATTCCACAGATTCACAACTCTCTGGCTGAAAAAGTTTTCCTCATCTCAGTCCTAAATAGCCTACCCCTTATTCCTAAACTGTGTCCCCTGGTTCTGGACTCCCCCAACATGGGGAACATATTTCCCAGTGATGCTACATGACACACTCGGTTACTCCAGCAGTTTTTTTGTTTTTTGCTCATAATATTAGGGTCCTGCTTAAGAGTGTTGAGCACCAAAGAAGGTGCGACAGCTTTCCATCAGGGCAGTAGATCATAGAAAACCCCCCATAGAAAATAGGTGCAGGAGTAGGCCATTCGGCCCTTCGAGTCAGCACCCTGTGAGGATTGGCCACATAGACTGAAACTTGCAGTATTTCTTCTCCTTGGTGTTCTGCCCTCTCGTCTATTGCACGCTTTTTTACATCTTGTCTGTGGCTGCAATAGGGGATTGGTTCCCTGAGGTCAGACCAACTTCCTTGCACACTGCTCAGCGAAGATGCATCGGCCATAATCATTTTCTGCAGTGGATCTCAGTACTTGCTTTTTCATTTTGCAAAATAATTGCTCTAATGACCAATTGATTGACTGACTCTTCAGATGGATCCCAACTGATGCTGATAATTTGTGCAAAAATATTTCAGTGCATTGTACAGGGCCCAAACCAGTTTCTAGTTGTGTGTTGGCAATATGTTTCACACCATTAACCATCTGTTTGGCTTCAAGAATGCAGCTTTAAAAGTACAGATATGGTGCACTGTCAACAGAACAATTGCATTTGTTTGTGGATATAGAAAGATTGTGTTAGTCAGCAACACAGATTTAAAGATTCGGACCAAAGATACTAGTGGAATAGGAGGAGAAATATTTTAGCACAGGGTGCGGTTATAATCTATGGTCACTGCCTAAAGGGGATCAATCATTTAGGGTTTTGATTAGGGAATTCAATGCACTGAAGGGAGAATTATTTTTAGGTCGACAGGGATAGGACAGTGGAACGGTTTGATGACTTGTTTTATTGGGAGGCAGCATAGCCTCATGGGCTCAATGCTTCTGTGGAGGGAGAAACATTTAATATCTTGCGATTCATGGCCCTTTATCGGAACTTGGAAAGAGAGCAAAATAAGGTGTTTTTCAAGAGGAAAAAAAGATGGGAGAGGAATGGGCAGAACAAAGGATGCGTCCGTATGTGTCCAGAGATGCAATGACAGGGAGAAGGCTGAAACTCGACGCAGACACCAATGTGGAGGTCAGGATTGAACCCAGGTCGCTGGCGCTCTGATAGCAGCACCACTGTGCCACTCATCTTGCTCTTTCAAAAGCTGTAAACCCTTCAGTTAGCCACTGAGGGGTTACTACATCTACTGCAGGGTGAAATCAACAACAGCACAAACGACTTAGTAATGCTTGACTCACTGAACTATTCACGTTGCACAAAATAACTATAATAAACAATAGTATGATAGGAAATAAAATAAACACCAATCTTCCCATTGATGGGCTGGCTCAGCTAGATGGTATCATTGTGGTTTAGTGAAGTATGGGTTTTGGTGGATTTAAGGTCAAGGTTATATCAGCCAGGTCATGGCTGCGGTGGGCTGCTCTCACTTCTTATCCACTTATGATGTCTGAGTAATCACTATTCTATCCAGTGTATTAGATCAGGTGGTGCTACAGACACGGATAGGAGCCCAGTTAAAATGATATGCAGTGGATTTGAATCATCAAAAGAGAATTTTCAGGATGGAAACCGATCCTTTAGCCCATCAAGTTCACGCTGACCATCAATCTGTTCACACACTAGTTCTACACACTGTCAACACTTTAGGGGCAATTCAGCAAAACACAAAATGCTGGAGAAACTCAATGGATCAGGCAGCATCTATGGGGAGAATGGACGTGATGCTTTAGGGTCGGAACCTGAAACGTAGCCTCCACAGATGCTGCCTGATCCGCTACACGATTTTGTATTTTGCTCAATATTCCAGCAGCGCAGTTTCTTGTGGTTCCATATTTGAATTTTGAAAAGTTGTTTTATTGTAGGATTTTTTTGTCACATCCAGACGTAATCCATGCGGACGACGCCTTGGGTGACCGATTAATCCAGAAGAATGTTCTAAACATTGGGAAAATTAAGTTCAATCTTTGTACGGAAGGGATGGCGAAGAGAACGAGAATGTCCAGGTTGATAGTATAAAGGGAGAGAGCAGGCCAAAAGTGGAACTGGCTGTTGCTTTAATGGCTGGTTAAAGTCAAACGGTGCACGTGTATCCAGAACCTTAATTAAAATAAACAATGTGCAAACTTATCTGTATTTACACAAAAAAATTGGCAAGGAGATTGTCTTCAAGGCAACATTCTCGAGATCCAGTAAAACAAAATCCTTAAGGGGCTTTGTAGAAAACTGATGTAAACGGCCTGTCTGCTTGGCATCAATTTAACATAACAGTGAAATCAGTCTTCTGTAGAGATTAATAGTAAAGTAGTCTTCGTACAGAAGGATTTATACAAGATCTGTCCTGTTTAAATACTTCAGAAATGATGCAGCTTAGGGTTTAGAGGGAGAATGGTATTGGGATGTTGAACTAACCTTGCAGACAATTTGGAATTTTGTATTGAACCAAAAAAAAGAACTGCTGTTGCTGAAAATCAACATGGAAATTGAAAGTGCTTTTCCGGATTTTGTTGTTCCTGTTTCAATTCTTAGATTGTGGGTAATAGGGGAAAGGGTTGCACTTATTGTCCATCGGTGGGCTGAAGAGTCTATATCTGTGTTGTATGATTCCTTGTAGATATAAGGAACGGCATATGCTATGAATCCCTGGTCTGAGATTCCTGAAGGCATTGAGGGGCAAGAGTCAGGAAGTCATAGTTCTATGGGACTTTGGTTAGGCTGCATTTGGAGTATTGTAAGCAGTTGTGGTCGCTACATTGCAAGATGGATGTTGAAGCTTAGGAGAGGATGTAGAAGAGGTTTTTCCAGAATGCTGCCTGGATTAGACGGTAGAACAGAGAACATAGAAGAGTGCAAAACAGGAACAGACCATTTGACCTCGTGGAACAAGGTAAATTGAAACTAATCTCCCAATGATCCATATCCCTCCATTCGCTGCATATCAAAGTGTCTATCCAAAAGCAACTTAAATTATCGTATCTGCCTCCACCACCACCCCTGACAGCCAGTTCTAGACACCCACCACTCTCTAAATTAGCCACAAGGAGTGACTGGACCAACTTCAATTGTTTCCTCTGGAGTATCAGAGGCCGATGGATGACCTGATAGAGGTGTATACAATTATGAGTGGCATAGAGAGGGTAAACACAGAGAGTGGTGGGTGCCTGGAATGTGCTAATGAATCAAAGGATATGGGGAAAAAACAGGAACGGGATACTGATTTTAGCCATGATCATATTGAATGGCGGTGCTGGCTCGAAGGGTCGAATGGCCTACTCCTGCACCTATTTTTCTATGTTTCTATGTTTTTTTATGCTAACAGGGCTGGTGGTGGAGGCAGATACAATCATGGCATTTAAGAGGCTTTTAGATGGCCACATGAATGTACAGGGAATGGAAGGATTGAGATTATGAGCAGGTAGAGGAGATTTGTTGAACCTGGCATCATATTCGGCACAGACATATTAGGCAAAATATTTTCATTGTATTTCATGAGGATAGTAAACCAATACCAATGTTGAATCTGAATCTGAAGTATGTCCTCCCGCCATCTCCCATTGCACTGAGAATTTTGATCAATAGTAATCCATTCAGCCTTACGAGGGTGCTGCAACACCTAATAGAATCAGTAGGATCAACACCTCAATTTCTGCATCAACTCCCCTTACACTAGATTCTCACCTTTACCAAGCATCATCCAAATTTGGATTTAAAAATCCTTCAGCATTCACAACCCCGTGAGGTTGAAAATGTCAAAACTTCACAGCCTTCTGCAAGAAGCTCTTGGACAGTATATTGACCAAGCCTTGGATCGTCCTAAGTGGCTCGGCAGTGGAACATCTCTGCGTGTTTTGCTTTTCTTGAAAAAACTTCTCCTGAATTCATTCCTGTGGCTAATTCTTTATTCTGAGACTAACTTCGAGAATCCTCAGCCAAGCAAAAACATCTTCCCTGTATCTGTCCTGCCAAGCTCCTTAAGAATTTATAAGTTTCATTGAGATCATCTTTCATTCTATTAAACTCAAGGGAATTTTCCTCACTCTACTCAATCTCCCCGCAAAGGGCACCCCCTCCCATTGTATTACATCCCAGGAATTAGTCCCGTGAACCTTTGTTGCACTCCTTGAAGGCAAGCTTTTCCTTCCTCAGGGAAAAAATAGTTTGCAAAGAGTTGATTCGTAACAATGCTTGTTTTATTCTGTGTCCCACCTCAAATGATTGAAATCATAAATGATTGCTCCACACATTAACATCATGAACTGCAGAGCTCAGCTAGTTAATAAGTCATCTAGCTTCAAAATGAATGGTGTTAGCACTTTGAAGTACCTTGGACAATAATGCCAGCTCACTTGCTGATAAATGTTTTGCTTCAGTTTGACAGTTTGAACAAGCTGGGGTTAACTTTACTGGAAAAGAGGCTGTCAAGGAGTGACCTGATTGAGGTCAATTAAGACAAGAAAGGACTGGATGCACATAGAGGAGATATTTGAAGACCAAAAGTAAGGGACATAAATTGAAAATGACCTTGAACAGATCCAATAACACAATTGGGATGAATGTGTTTACTTTGTGAATGCAGATTAAAAACAAAGTGCTGAGCAATTGTGGGGAGGCAAACAAGCGTTAATGTTTAAGTTTAATTTAGTTTCCCTTTGGACCATCGAGTCCGCACCGACCAGCGATCCCCGCACATTAACACTATCCTACACTAGGGACAATACCAAGCCAATTAACCTACAAACCTGTACGTTTTTGGTGTGTGGGAGGAAACCAAAGTTCTCGGAGAAAACCTATGCAGGTCACAGAGAGAACATACAAACTCCTTAAGGGCCTGTTCCACGAGCATGCGACTGCATTCGGCGAGCGGCGACCAAACCAGAAGCGGGGGCCGCGCAGAGGTCGAGTGATCCCGTACGAGTTGTCGTGAAGTTCGAGCGAAGTCCGCGGGAAGTTCGCGCTAGGCGTACGCCGTCAAGACGCTGCGTACGGCGTCAAGACGCTGCGCACGCCTGTCGAGGCGGTGCGTACGGCCTCAATGCGGCTACGGGCCGGCAAGACATTGTCGCGTGGAATTTTTGGACAGTGTCAGTTTTTCGGAGCCCCGCGCGATGTCGGGACCAGCTCCGCACAACTCCATACGGCTCCGGTGATCGAAGTGGGACCGGCCCCGCGAGGCCGTACAGCTCAAGCGACCACGTTAGGTCGCGCTTGCCGCATGCAGTCGCATGCTCGTGGGACAGGCCCTTTACAGACAAGCACCTGTAGCCAGGATCAACCCTGGTCTCTGGCGCTGTGATGGGCCTGTCCCACTTAGGTGACTTTTTAGGCAATTGCAGGAGACTATGCAGTCGCCACATGTTCACAGGTGGTTGCTGGGGAGTCGCCTTCGTGGTCATGAGGAACATTCTGGGAACTAGTCGCGGCCTCATTATGGTTGCCGTGAATTTTTCAACATGTTGAAAAATTAACGGCGACTAGAATGAATCCGCCATGGAGAGTAGTGAGAAATCTCCAGCCATAGGTGGGTCACCAGGAGGTCCTAGTGGGTTGCCAGGAGGTCGAAGGTTCTCAGAGGTTCTCATAGGTTGTAGCCGGTGAATTTCATTGGCTCATTGGGGGGAAAAAAAGGTAAGATGTAATTTTCAGAACCAAGGATAACCGACCATTAATGTTAAATTTCCGCCGAGCTTCACAGCAGTGTATCTCTGGCTTCTTAAAAGTTGTCTCCACTCCTTTTCCCCCCCTCCCCCCCTCTTTTAAAGAACTTACCGTACACTGTGCTTTAGCTATGTTTTTACAGCGCCAACCTTCCTGTTCTGTGTTTGTCTGTTTCACCTTGTCTTTGCACCATGTGAATTTTTTAGACAGTGCTCACCCCGCTTGCCCTGCCCCCTCCTGCATAACGGGCTGGTGAAGGAAGCGATGTGTTTGTGTGTGTGTTCCACTCTGACAGTCGTCGTTCCAGTTGCCGGTTTTTCAGGCGATTGCCGGCAACTTGACAGTCGCCGGCAGTCTGCTGAAAAATCACCTAAGTGGGACAGGCCCATAAGGCAGCAACTCTACTGCTGCGCCAGCGTGCTGCCCCATTAATATCAATGGTTTTCTATTAGAAGCAAAGGATATTGGATGTGACAGGATAGAAGGTGGAAGTTGCTACCATATGGAGTAGTTTATGTGAACAGCCAAGCTTAATTTGAGGGCACTCTGGAGAGTGAGAAAGGAATTGAAAGAACTCATGATGAAGAGCAGTGAAGTGGATTGTGAGGAGTAAGACAACATGCCGAATGTTTGAGGCAATAGCCTTTTCCTGAACTGTATAGTTCACAGAATCATGCAGCACTGAAAATGTCTCTTCAGCCCATGGTGATCCATTTATAATAATCCTATTTACTACCATTTGGTCTGTAGCCTTCTATGCTTTGGTAACTCAAGTTCTCTGCTGATGAGAAGTCGTCAACCTAGAACATTGGGCCAGATCACAAACAGATCCAATCTCTCTGCCGTCTACAAAGCTTCTTAGGTGCTTGTTATCATAAATGCAACCGGTTAATTAATGTCGACACAAGGAACTGCAGTTGTTGGAATCTTGATTAAAACGCAAAAGTGCTGGAGGTACTCGGCAGGTTAGGCAGCATCTGTGGAGGGAATGGACAGGTGATATTTTGGGTCAGGGCCAGTTTAGAAGGGTGAGAGGCCACTGGATTGAAGCATAAAAGATCCTAAGTGGTATTGACACTGTGGATGTGTGAAGGACATTTCCTCTCGTGGGGGAATCTCAAATTCAGAGTTGCTGTTTTAAATACAATGTTGTGCATTTAAGACAGAGATGAGTTTTTTTTCTATCACAATTAGTTGGAACTCTCCACAAAGGGTGTAAGTAGAGTTTTTGAATATGTTTACAGCAGAGGCAGAGAGGTTCTTGATCAGCAATGGGGGTGATCGGTTACTAAGCGTGGAGTTGAGGTTACGATTGGATCAGCCCTGAACAAAATGAAAGATAGATCAGGCTTGTTTGGCTGAATGGCCTACCCCTGTTCCTAACACAGGTTACTTTGTGATATAGGTACAATGGTCCATGACGCGATTTTCAATAACTCAATGCCATGCCATCGATGCATGTGGCAAAAACCTGCAACATTAAAAAAAAATGTGTTGATTTATTTCCTTTTTATTCCACATGCATTCCATTGGAGTTGAATTTTACAACATATATCTTAAATTTTTGCGTCGTGATTGGTGAATTCTGTAAAGGTAAATTTCCATAATCCAAATGACCGTAACATGCTTCGGGGCGGCACAGTGGTGCAGCAGTAGAGCTGCTGCCTTACAGTGTAGGAAAAAAACTGCAGATGCTGGTTTAAATCGAAGGTAGACACAAAATGCTGGAGTAACTCAGCGGGTCAGGCAGCATCTCTGGGGAGAAGGAATGGGTGACATTTCAAGTCGAGATCCTTCTTCAGACCTGGCTGCCTTACAGTGCCAGAGACCCAGGTTTGATTCTGACTACGGGCACTGTCTTTAAGGAGTTTATACATTCTCCCCGTGACCGCGTGGGTTTAAACCTGGTAATCCCGTTTCCTCTCACACTTCAAAGATGAACAGGTTTGTGGGTTAGGGTACACAAAAATGCTGGAGAAACTCAACGGGTGCAGCAGCATCTATGGAGCGAAGGAAATAGGCGACGTTTCGGGCCGAAACCCTTCTTCAGACTGATGGGGGGTGGGGGGGAGAAGGAAGGGAAAAGGGAGGAGGAGGAGCCCGAGGGCGGGGGGATGGGAGGAGACAGCTCGAGGGTTAAGGAAGGGGAGGAGACAGCAAGGGCTAGCAAAATTGGGAGAATTCAACGTTCATGCCATCCGGACGCAAGCAACCCAGGCGGAATATGAGGTGCTGTTCCTCCAATTTCCGGTATTGCTCACTCTGGCAATGGAGGAGACCCAGGACAGAGAGGTCGGATTGGGAATGGGAGGGGGAGTTGAAGTGCTGAGCCACCGGGAGTTCAGGTAGGTTATTGCGGTCTGAGCGGAGGTGTTCGGCGAAACGATCGCCCAACCTCCGCTTAGTCTCCCCGATGTAAATCAGCTGACATCTAGAGCAGCGGATGCAGTAGATGAGGTTGGAGGAGATACAGGTGAACCTTTGTCGCACCTGGAACGACTGCTTGGGTCCTTGAATGGAGTCGAGGGGGGAGGTGAAGGGACAAGTGTTGCATTTCTTGCGGTTGCAACGGAAAGTGCCCGGGGAGGGGGTGGTACGGGAGGGAAGGGAAGAGCGGTCTTTGCGGAAGGCAGACATAATTATGACATGTGGGTTAATTGGCTTTGGTAAAAATTATAAATTGTCCGTAATGTGTAGTATAGTGTTAGTGTACGAGGTGAGTGCTGGTTGGTGCAGACTCGGTGAGCCGAAGGGCTTGTTTCTGTGCTGTATCTCTAAAGTCTAAAGTAAAGTGCTGGGTCATCTGTTTGTAAGTTTGGATGCTCTCTCAGCTGGCTCGTATGTGATTCCAGACCCACAACAACATGGTTGACTTAAGTACCCTTTGAAATGGGTGTTATGTGCTGATCTTGCCCATAAATAAAAATGATGGACCTTTCATTAATGTTGAAAATGCAGCTCAGAGACTTTGGAACAGCAGTAAATGATCATGAAAGCTCTGAGGCACAGAAACCTCACCGACGTATTAGCTGACAGCCTAATCTTTCGGTGTGTCTGCCCCATTTGTTCAGTAATCCTATTGAATTTATATGGCCCATTTTATATCGGTAGATTTCCGATAAAATGGAGGTGGGAAATGAACGGAGTGCGGAGATAAACTGAGACTACCAGATGGTTTTCTAGCACTTCTGAATCCAGCGATGCCTGTCTAGGCAGAAAAGAAAGAAACGATTTGTGTTCCTTTCTGGGATGAGGGGGTCACTTGCTGGTGAGCCAGGCAATTAATCCTGAGATGGTTCTGGTTTGCTTTCTCCGTCACCGGCCTGTCAAGAATGTAAAGGTGCAGAAATCAGGCACAATAGGAATTGCTGCTGAAAGCATTTCCCCCCTGTCATTGTTGAACCATTGTTATATGTGCCTTCTCATAGCTATTGCCTTTATCCAGCTTTAGAATATCATGATTTATAATAGTGAATTGCTTTTTTTTTAAAGTGTGAGCGGTGTACTGCTTTCCTATAAAGTTTGGGTAAATGCTCATTTTGGAGTGTCTTCTTTTGCAACGGACCTCATTTCATGCCAATTGTTGAAATCTGACAGTGAAGATATTTACTATCTACCTGTATCACAATAATCACTGTGTGTGGCTCAGTTAGTGCCACATTGATCCCTGAGCTGAGAGTTTTAGTTTAATGTAGGAGATACAGCATGGAAATAGGCCCTTTGGTCCACTGAGTGAACGTTGACTATTGATCACCTTTACACACTGGTCCTACATGAACCCACTTTCTCTGGGATAACATGGGACTAGTGTGAATGGGTGATCGATGGTATGTAGGGGAATTGTGGAATTTTAGGAGAGTTGATGTGAACGTGGGAAGAGCAAAATGGGATTAATATAGATGGAATACGATAATTGTAGTGGTGGGGAAGGTGGGGGGGGGGCTTTTCTGTGCTGTAGGATCCTACTTAATAAATAGTGTGAGGAGGAACTGCAGATGCTGGTTCAAATCGAAGATAGACACAAAAAACTGGAATGACTCAGCAGGTCAGACAGCACCTTTGGAGAAAAGGAATAGGTGATGTTTCGGTCCCCGACTCTCAGTCTGAAGAAGCACCTCGACCCGAAACGTCACCTATTCCTTTACTCCAGTGATGCTGTCTGACCCATTGAGTTACTCCAACTTTTTGTTCATTTATTCTACTAAATGAATATCAAAGAGAATTCCATATGCAACTTGGAAATATTTAACATTTAACTCAAAGCAACCAGATCAGAAAGGAATTGGGTTTTTTAATCAATTGCTGTTCGTGGGATCTTGCTATGCTCAAATTAACCATAACTGCACACTTATGGCAGTTATTCATTAAGAATACCTCATTGATGGGGTTTTCCATGCTGTTGATTGTGCTCTGAAAAGGTCTAATCATAGTGGAAGGTGGCAAATTAACGAGCACCAACACTACATACCTCAATGAGAAAGAAAATTTAAATAGTTTGAAACTGTGTTTTTTCAGGTGCTGGGGTAACCTAAAAGCCTGAAAAGGAACAGTCATTTGAAAATTGGGGCCATGTCTGTGCTGTCTGAGTCTACAAATCAATGACCTTGCCCATCTCTTTCAGGTCTACTTAAGGTACTCTACAGCCACTTCTGAAGTTTCATCTCTGGTGCAATTTAGGAACTGTTGCAGCTTTATCCACACTGAGAATCCACAAACAGCAATATTTTAGTGATTATCACTTTTAAAAGATATTTGGACAGATTTTTGGAGAGAAAGGGTTTAGAGGGACATGAATCGAATGCAGGGAAATAGGGCTATCCCAAAATGCAAAGTCGTTTAGCATTGACATGGTAGGCCGAAGGGCCTGTTTCCAAGCTGTGTAGCATTATGGCTCTATAATCAGATAATCTGCTTGCTGATGTTGTTGGATATGGCAGAAAAATTGACCAGGGGCACACTTCCCTGTTTTTTCTTTGAAGAAGTGCCATGGGATCATATATATTCAACTCAGAATGTAGACAGGATCTCTCCTGATTGTTGAACCCAAACAAATCACCCCTGACTGTGCAAAGCATCTTCAGTATTGCTCTGGAGCATTATCCAGCATTTCATGCCTGAATGGGACTTGAATGCAGGATTTTTAAATTCAAAAGCAGAAACCCTACAAGCAACAGGAAAGTGAATGGTGATTTTAGTGAAAGTTAAATATTATTAAGAGCTACGATAGAGTTGGTTATCATCCGGGAGATCATGTGACTGTGTATGAATATTGTGCACACTTAATGTAATTCAATGTTAAAATATTACTTGATGATGTTAATTTTCTCCAGTCTTCTCTAGCGATGATAAACGGATGTTTTGTGTTGTTGGGTTAACGGATGTTAAACAATGCTTTAACAAAGTAATAGTTCACCCTCTTGAACCCCCTGTACACTAATTTAGATATAAACTCTGAACTGTACCTCAATTCCATTTTCTTACCTGGGCTCCATATCCTTTGATACCTTTAGTCCCTTCCTTGTATGAATGAATGAATAAGTTTATTGGCCAAGTATGTACACATACAAAGAATTTGCCTTGGTGCTCCGCTCGCAAGTAACAACACGACATACAGTAAACCACTAAGAATAAAACATAAAACATGAAAACATTAAGAAAAAAACATTTTAGTTTAAACATAAAACATTATAGTTATCACACCTTCCCCATCCAACGAAGGTCCATTATGGGCTCCACCCTCCCTGAGATCATCGGTTGCCTGCCCTGATTTATTCTGGCCTTTTCACGCCTCCAGTTTATTTCCATCCCCCACCACCTCTACTTTCAATCTGAAAGACAGTTCTGACGTGAAACATCGCCTATTCTTTTCCTCCAGAGATGCTGCCTGACCTGCTGTGTAACTCCAGTGTTTTGTGTCTGTTTTCGGTATGACCCAGCATCTGCGTATCCTTCCTACACAAAAAAACGATCAACCCAATCTTGAAAGCTGCAATTCTCCTCAGCTGAAAGCTGCAATTCTCCTCAGCATCCACAGGTTTTTTTCTCCACAAAAAGAGTACAGAGGCACATTTGGGCAGCATAGTGGCACAGTTGATAGTGCTGCTGCCTCACAGTGTCAGATACCCGGGTTATTTCCTAACCTCGAGTGCTATCTGTGTGGAGTTTTCCCATTCTCCCTGTGACCACGTGGGTTTCCTCTGGATGCTCCGGTTTACTCCTACATCCTAAAGATGTGTGGTTATGTAGGTTAATTGCCCTCTGTAGATTGCTGCTGGTGTGTAGGAAGTGGATGCTAAAGTGGGTTCACATAGAACTAAGAGTAACTGGGTGATTAATGGTTGGCATGGACCCGGTGGGCCAAGCAGAATTCTTCCCAAGTTTCCATGCAATCATTTTCAATCAGTCAAAAAAAGTGCTTTTGTTTGTTACTATTCCTAGTGTCATTAAAATGCTTCCTGAAACCTTACTTTAATGACATTGCACTAAATTAAAAATTATTTTTCTTGGTTCTCTTAGCAGAGGAAATAGTTTCTCAGTATCTGCTCCATCAGCCTCTTTTAACATTTTAAAATCCTCGATTAGATCAATCCTCAGTTCATGGATTCCGTCATGTGAACCCGGAGGTTGCAGACCAAATCCCAGTGAATGCAAATACTCACCGTCTATTGAGGACAAGTAAATCTGAGCCTATCAACCTGAGCTATTATTTTTCAGTGCATGACCTGATCCTCTGGTTTAACTGAATACCAATTGTCCAACATAATGGGAGCTGGAAGTTCACCTACTATGCTGGTTAAATCTATCCTCCAAGCAACATGATGAAAAATAGATTCGCTGATAGTTCATCCCATTGTTGGTTTAGAACCTGGTACACTGTGAGAGGATAGACTCATGATGAGGTGCTGCGTAAATCTGAAACCTTTCTTTCAAGGGGAAAACATGAATTGGTGAACAATTTATGATCACCCTTAAAAATGATCAAACCTTACCAAAAGGAAGATTGTTTTATTTAAGCCAGTAAATTGAAGACTAGCTCTACAGGATAAGGTGGTAGTTCAGATTATCCTTGTCAAAGACTGCAATGAATAACCGTGCTGAAAAAATATGGTGACAGATGTATTTTAGAATCCAGTGCTTGATCTTAACCTTAATGCATTGCAAACTACTGAGTAATTGTTATTCTGGAATATATTTCATTTAAGTGTTTCACTCATTCCTCAGCAACACACTTTGCAACGAAGAAGATTGCTTCATCATCGTACAAGGCTTCTTGATTTAAATGGTTTCTGCTTTGATCAGATAAAAGGATTCTGGGCTTTGTCAATTGTGAATGGGAAATTAATCTTTCATAGCGAGCATTACAGATGCATTTACGATCTTAACCCAAATTAATTTGGATTTTATATATTTCCAAGACATTTTCCAGATTTTTATGCATTGAAATCACTTTGTTTAAGAAGCAATGATGTGATCACAATTTCTCAGCCACATTTTCGCAATCACAGTCTCTCACTTGGTTTCCCACTCGATTTCTTAGTTTCTCACTGAGGTTCTCTCTCTCTATATCACTTTCAGGTATCCACCCTCAATATCCCATGCGCAATGTCACACTCAATTTAATGCCTCACGGTTACTCTGTCATAGTTTTACCTAATTGTTCCATGCTCAGATTCTCAACTATTCCGTCTCATTCAGTTCATTTTCTCACTTTCGTTCATTTAGCTTCTTTTAGTTTCTAACACATTTTCTTACTTATTTTTTTACTCTCTGATTCACACTCTATGTACCTTTCTCAATTTCTCATTCTCGACATTTTATTCTCTTTTATCACTGTTTCTCGTTTGTGTTCTTTATCTTGTTTTTCACTTTCATTAGCAGCTCTGTTGCTGGACCTCAGTTTCTCACACAAATTATTTTCATTTTTTCACACCCATGTTCTCATTGTTTCTCACTTTCAGTTACATTCTCAGCATCTCTGTTTCTCGCTCTCAACTTTGCTAGTTTTCATTAATTGTTTCCCACTTGGTTTTCACTCATTCAGAATCTCTTTGTTTCTCTCTCCGCACTCATCAATGGAGTTGTTGCAGAGATGGTCAAGAGCTGCAAGTTCCAAGGCATCCATATTACCAGCAGCCTAACCAGTTCCCTTCACACAATCTAGGTTTGTTCGTCCAAACTCTCCTTTGCTGATACTCTCCAAACAAGGCGACATTCTGGTGAACCTATTCTGCGCCCTCTCCAAAGCCTCTGCATCTTTTGTGTAATGGATAATCAGGACTGCACGAAATACTCCAAATGTGCCCAAAGGTTTAAACAGTCGCAACATGACTTGCCAACTTTTATACTCAGAGACCCGACCGATGTGATACTCAGAGACCCGACCGACCCAGACCCGCAAGTATGCGTAGGCCTTCTTTACCTAAGTATACTACATCCATCAATTCCCCTTTGTCCACTACAAACATTACTTCTTCAAAGGACTTCAATAAATTGTTCGAACATCATTTCCTTTTTATCAAAACCTTGTTAACTTTGCCTGGCTACCTTACTGCAATTATGCAGGGCTTTGGTGACATGGCACCTGGAACAACATTGACAATTCTTTCTTCTTACCTATATTTGCCAGAGATAGCATGCGGCAAAGATTCAGTAGGATAATTCCATGGATGGTGGTTTAACTATATAAGGAGAGATTGAATGGGCTTTTCCCTGCAGAGTTTAGAAGAATGAGAACAGATCTTATTGAAACACAACATTTTTTAAAGGGCTGGACAGGGTATATGCAGAAGGATGGTGAATTCCGCTTTCAATTAAAAAAGATAATCCTTGCCTACCTATTGCAAAACTTGTGCAACATTCAGATATGTTTAGTTTAGTTTAATTTAGTGATACAGCACAGAAACAGGCCCTTTTCGGCCCACCGAGTCCATGCCGATCAGCGATCCCTGCACACTAACACTATCCTGCTCACACTAGGGACACTTTTTACAATTTTACCAAAGCCAATTAGTCTACAGACCTTGTATGTCTTTGGAGTGTGGGAGGAAACCAGGGCTCCCAGAGAAAACCCACGTGGGTCACAGGGAGAACGTACACACTGCGTACAGACTGCATCCGTAGTCAGGATTGAACCCGGGTCTTTGGCCCTGTAAGGCTACAACTCTACCACTGCGCCACTGTGCCGCCCAATATGGGTTAATAAATGACAACTAATATTTCCTTCATAGATGTATCAATCAATGACCATTTGTCACGAGAGATCCTTGACACTAAATTGGATTATGACCTCTGAGTCCCCACTATTAACAACCTGAAGATTACTATTGCCAAAAAACTCAACTGATTCAGTCATGCTTACAAGCCCTGAACAACAACTGAGTCGTGTCTCACCTCTTAGTAGCCTAGAGCCTTTCCATTATCTTCAAAGGAAATTTTGGAATATTCTCCACGAATGGAAGTGAAAATAACACAAAATGACTTAGAATCATAGTGTTAGACAATAGTGTTAGAATCAGGCCCTCCAGCCCAACTACCCATGCTGACTAAGATACCTAATCCAAATTAGTCCCTTTTGTCCACATTTGGCCCATATCCCTCAAAACCTTTCCTATCCATGCACCTATCCAAATGACCTTTGAATGTTGTCATTGTATATGTCTTAACTATTTTCTTTGATAGCTCGTTCCATATAACCCTCTGGGTGAAAACATTTATTTTTTCCCTTTGCCTCTTGGTTCCCCTCCTCTGGGGAAAAAGACTATGTAGATTCAGCCCATCAATGTCACTCATGACTTCTAATGTATAATTTCATCTCAGATGGCAGATTTTCTTCCAAACTTTCCCATAATATGTGATTTTAAATTCAATCTAACTATGTGATAGTGAGGTCCCTCACAGTAAAGAGGTGGCACAGTGGTACAGCTAGTAGAGCAACTGCTTCACAGGGCCAGAGACCCGGGTTCAATCCTGTCCTTGGGTACTATCTGTGTGGAGTTTGCACGTTCTTCCTGTGACTGCGTGGGTTTCCTCTGGGTGCTTCGGTGTCCTCCCACGTCCCAAGATTGTGTGGATTAATTGGTGTGAAGTGACTGGTAGAATCTGGGGGGAGTTGATGAGATGTGGGCAAAATAAAAAATAGGATTCATGTAGGATTAGTGTAAATGAATGGTTGATGTGGACTTGGTGGGCACAGTTTCTGTACTATGTCCCTCTATGACTCTAGAGATGTATGATTGTACTGAAAGACAGTTGAATCACTAATTATAAGTAGTTCACGAATGCTTTATGTTTGTACGACCATTAAACTTGTAAATTCACATAAACAAACTCCAAGACAGCTGTGCCATAACTCTGTAAGGCTATTTACTATTGCCGTATAATAGTTATCTCATTGGGAATCAGAGCCATAGAACTTTTGCAACGCAGAAAGCATTCAGTCCTTCAAGTCCATTCCAGTTCTTAGTAAACTAATTCTGTCAGTCCCATAACTCTGCTCTTTACCAATGACCTGCAAATTATAAAGCCATTTCATGTTGACTCACTGACTATGAGACCAATTACTCGTTACTTATTAACTATAGTTTACAGGGTAAATCTACTCAACCGGTTATATTTTGTAACTGTGAGGTTGCATTTCAAAATTCACTGGAAATAATTTGTATCTATAGCGAATATATAAACGAAGCTACATGGGATGAGCTTGGATGGGGCAACTCAGTTGGCATGGATGAGTTGGGCTGTAGGACTTGTTTTCGTGCTCTAATACTAATTGGAACACCAGTGATCGAGATATGTGCGTTGCAGAATGTGGAGACCTCTTGCTTTTCTAAATTGTACCATAAGAATTAATTACTTCTGATGAACAATTTATGATAAAATGGTCGTACAAATGTCATGCCTATAAAGAATTGTTAAAAATAAATTGCTCAACTCTGACAAAAGATGCCTTATGCCAAGTGAACAATAGCCTGCCTTGTAGCCATAAATCAGTCGGAGCTGGAACCAATGTTGCATTCTGACTTGATCAGTGAAGTTGACAAATCACAGGAATTGCACCTGAGAAATAGCCCCTGGCTTGATCATCACTGTACACCGTGTCTTGCCTCATGTCAATACTCTATAATTTTGATATTGCAACACGGACAGAGTGCTGAGAAGCCACAGCACCTCTCCATTAATGCCTTTTGTCCGGAGAGTTTGTCCAAAAGGAAAAAGATCCCGAGAGTTAATAGTGAAAATCCATCAATGTTGTGCAAAACAAAACTTAAAGGAAAGCATGCCTTTACAAGTAATTTAATCGAACAATGAGAAAATTAAGTCCAATCATGCAAATCAACTTATTATACGAGAACACACCAAGCTGCCAAATGTAGGGCATATCACAACCATTCTTTAAGAGAAAGTGCGATAGTAATGTTCTGACTTTAACACCGAGCTGAGGTAAGCAATACATAAATTAAAAAAATATGACAGATTGGAAAGCTGGTACATTGTTTGATAGTCCATTTTTTTTCCAAAAATGCAGTTGTATGTGTTGTGACCCATCAAAAGCCATAACCAAGATATAAATCATAGATTAGGCTTTAAAAGTACTGACTGTTTCATCTGTCCAAACAGCTTTTATGGATTTTGCACTTAATAGTTGTGTGAGCTCCAAAGCGAACAGTAATATTTAAAACTATTTTGCAAGGACACCTGCATTGCTTCACAAATCAGAGCATAGTTGAGCAACGGTTGCCAAATCCTGCCTTTGATGGCAGGGATGAGTCCAATTTATCAAGATACTCTTGTTGACATAGGAGGAGGCCATTCAGTCAATAATGCAGTTCTAATACTCCATTGCTTTGATCATAGAATAGAATCAAAGAATTGTCAAAGCACAAAAATGAGGCCATTCACTACATCTAGTCTGTGCTAGAAGAGTGGACCTTCAATCTTATTTCATTGCTCTTTTCCAATGCCCAGCAAATTATTTCCCCTCAAGTGCCTTTCCAATTCCCTTGTGAAAACAATGATTGAATCTATATCTGGTATCCATGCAGACAGTGAGTTCCAGATCATAATTCCTGTCTACATTAAAACATTGTTTTGTTTTCCTCACATTCTCTCTTGCAATTTAAAATCGATGTCCTCCGACCATTGAATCCTCCAAGTTCAAGCTTCTTTGTGTCAAGACTGCAACCCCAGCTTCTCCGATCTAACATTGGAGCCATACTTGTAAAGCTTCCTGGGATTTACACATCCTTAACAAGGGGTGGTGACCACAACTGGACGTTGTCCTCCAGCTGTTATTTTCCTCACTTTTGTTTCTTAGGTGAATTACCTTAATTCTGTGGCTCTTGACCCTCACATTGCAAACAGTCTCTCCCTGTCTACACTGTCTATAGTCCTCATGATTTTAAACACCTCTATCAGAACCTCCTCTATTTGGGGAAGAATCCTCTCTTCTTCAGGCTGTCCACAGGACCACAGTACCTCATCCCAAGAACAATTTTAGTAAATCTCTTCAGAAGCCCCCTCAAGTCTTCACACCCCATTCCTAAAGCAATGCACCTTGAACTGGACATAATACTCTAGTTACAGCTGGGTTGGCATTTTATTTGGGTTCATCATAGTGGCCTTGCTATTGCACTCTGTATCTTTATTATAAAGCCCAGGATCTCAATTGCTTTTTTAACTACTTTCTCAACCGGCCCCGCCACTTTTGATGTACTATGCATATATACCTTCTGATCCCTTGCTTTTACAGCTAGAATTGTGCCCAGTAGTTTATATTGACCTTCTTCATTCTCCCTACTGAAATGTAACACTTCAAATTTCACAGCATTAAATTTCAACTACTGCCTGTTCGCCCATTTCACCAGGCCATGTGTATCTTGTTGAGGTCTATTACACTCCTACTACACCTACAAGTTTTGTTTTAACTGCAGATTGGATATTGTGTCTGGTACATCCAAGTCGACATTATTAATATATATCAAGGAAAGCAATGATCCTAACACTGACCTCTGGGAAACCTCACTGTACGCTTCGCTCCAGTTTGAAGAACAACCTGTTCTACTCCCACTTTCCTGTAGTTAGCTGGTTTTCCAACAATACCATCTTAATCCCTTTTATTCCATGTCCTTGATGAGAAATTTATTATGTGGTACCTTATCAAATAGCCTTTGGAAGTCCATATTTATCGCAGCCTCATCATCTCTCTCTGTTGCTTCATTAAAGGTTTGTTAAGACAGCTTTGCTTACAATAAATCCATGCTGGCTTTCCTTAATCAACCCACTCTATTCTATTTGACTATTAATGCAAGTTGGGGACAAAGAGGAGGGATACAGGGAGTAAGAGGGGGAATGAGTGGAAAAGGATGGGAACACTGCTGAGAGGTGGCTCGATGTAACGTGCTGAACAGTCTTATTCTGTGTGGTTAAAAAGAAAAACTGAAACGAATCTCGCAATTAAGTCAATTGACATATTTTCCATTACATTTACATATCGATGGAATATGTAATATTCAGGAGTTGCTTAAATTTAATCAATGCTCCCCCTGCCATCTCAACTTCACTCCCTTCACCTTCCCACAACCTGCTTCCCTTAAGGACTTTGTTCCAATCTTCCAGTGTCTCCATCCCATGACAGCGTGGGTACCTTTAAAATTATTTTTTTTCTCCTTAACTATGACATTCCATCTGCCCCAGTCAACTGGGCTCTCAACCATTTCCCACATCTCTGTTCTCACCTCCTCTTCTCTCAGCCAGAGCAAGAACAGAGTTCCCTTTGTCCTCACCTTCCACTGCACCAGTATCTGAATTCAACAGGTCATCCTCCACAATTTCTGTAATGAGATTCCACCACCAGACACAACTTCCTTTTCCCTCTCCTTTTCAGCGTCCTCGAGGGACAGTTCCCTCAGTGACTTCCTTGGGCACTTTTCTGGCGCCATCAACCAACTTCTCCCCTTCTCATTGCTCTTTCCCACACCTGTGACAGGAGGTGCAACACCTGCCTTTTCATGTCTTTCCACTATCCAGGGACCGAGACAATCCTTACAGTCAAAGCAGTAATTCACTTGGACGTTTCCCAATTTATTGTAAAGGAATCCACATATGCTGCTCATGAAGTAGATTCCTTCACATTGAAGAAATCAAATGGTGGTTGGGTGAACATGATGCGGGACACAGCTTTGCTCAGTGAGGCGGTCCTGAGATTCCAATCGCCTGTCACTTTAATTCTCCATCTCATACTGATTCTGACTTGCCTGTCTTTGGTCTTCGATTTTGCTCCAATGATACTCGTTCACGCAATAAAACCTTATCTTCTACATGGATATGTTGAAAGATTCAGGAAAATGCAACTTATTGAACTTAACACTTTCAGCTAATCACTCTGTTTTGCTTTCTCCACTAATTTGGCCGTAGCTCTCAGTTTGAATTCATTTGTTTAATCTTTCCTGCCTCCAATTGCGAGTTTTTGAAGTAATTGTTACCCTGACAGCTATATTCTCCACCATATCACAGATGTTCCCTCTGTTCTTTCCACCCCTCCTGCTCTCAGTATTTTGTTTTCTCATTTTTCTGGGTCAGGTGAAGGGTCCCTGATCCGAAACATTGACTTCCACCAATTTGCTTCCAACCGATGCTGCTCGATCTTCTGGGAGATACCAGCATACAATCATACAGGATGGAAACAGGGCATTTGGCCCAGCTCGTCTATGCCAACCTAGACGCCCATCTATGCTGCTCTCACCCATGCCTGCCTTTGACCCATACACCACTAAATCATTCCTTTTCCAACAGCACTTTCTGGTTTTTGCTTTGCAAATCCAACATCTGCAGTTTTTTGATCCAAGTCCTGTTTGAAATATTCAGCACGGACTTAAAGGATTCAATATCCTCTTTCTGATACTACACCAGCACAAGAAAGAAAGGTACAATTAATATTTTTAGAATATCCAAATATATACTCTGTGTCCCTCTGTGACAGCGGGACAGAGTTTGGGACTGCTGCCGAAGTGCTGGTTTAATATTAGGGAGTGTAGACACAAGGAACAGCAGATGCTAGAATCTTGAGTAAAGCACAAAGTGCTGGAGTAACTCAGTCGGCCAGGCAGCATCTATGGAAGGAATATACAGGCAACGTTCAGGGTTGGTTTCAGACTGATGAAGGGTCTTAACCCAAAACTCCAGAACCAGGGGCAACAGTCTTCCAGAACCAGGGGCCACAGTTTTAGAATAAAGGGGAAGCCATTGAAGACTGAGGTGAGAAAAACATTTTCACCCAGAGAGTTGTGAATTTGTGGAATTCCCTGCCACAGAGGGCAGTGGAGGCCAAGTCACCGGATGGATTTAAGAGAGAATTAGATAAAGCTCTAGGGGCTAGTGGAATCAAGGGATATGGGAATAAGGCAGGCACAGGTTATTGATTGGGGATGATCAGCCATGATCACAATGAATGGCAGTGCTGGCTCGAAGGGCCAAATGGCCTCCTCCTGCACCTATTTTCTATGTTTCTAAAACATTGTTTATCCATTCCTTCCACAGATGCTGCCTACTTACTCTATCACTTAATATTAGGGAGTGTTTGCGTGAATAATGTAGGGTGATTCTGGCGTTGGATTCATGTTCTGAGATTAGGTTGGCAAGAATTTGCACAGTAGATTTGGCGCTCTGTCTTACTGGTGTGTTGGAGCATCTGCCTTCACTGACTGTGGGAAATGTAATCGATTGCCAGCAGTAAATTCTAATCTAGGTCCTTGTAATCTGAAATAAAAATAGAAAACAGAGGAAATATTCAGTAGATCTGGCAGCGTCTGTGGAGATTGAAACAGAGCAAATGGGCTAGATTGAGTTTGTAAGTTGAAACTTAAAGAAGTTACAGACTTAAGAGTATGAGTTGAGAAAGATGAGACTCTTGGAATCACGGACAGTTTGGAAGGCCAAATAAGTCCATTGCTCCCACAACTGGACCCTATATGTAATGACTTGCAGTGAGTTCTGTCTCCCTGGAATTCTGTGCCAGGTCTAACCTATGGTAGTTTTGATACCCAAAGCATTAAAAAAGTATTTTAAGGCAAATAAATGTGAAACTGTGAGGAAGGCAGGATACTCATATTCATTTAATACGGAGGAACTATAGATGCTGGTTTACACCGAAGATAGACAAAAAATGCTGGAATAAGAGGATTATTGGGACACAGCTACCAGCCTTGGAGGGCATCTACCACACACGGTGCCTCAGGAAGGCCGTCAGCATCCATAAAGACTCCTCACACCCTTGTAATGGACTGTTCGAACTACTTCCCTCCGGCAGACGTTACAAGGCCTTCTACGCCCGAAACTCCAGACTCAGAAACAGCTTTATTCCCAGAGCTATAGCGGCTCTGAACCGGCCCTGCTGAATGTTCCCCATCCCCCCTGGACTGTCTCCCTCGGATAGTCACGTCACACAGCTTATTTATTTATTTTACTTTTCTTTACATCGGTTGGAAGCTGCATACTAAATCTCGTTGCACTGATGTGCAATGACAATAAAATATATTATTATTATTATTATTATTATTGAGTTACTCAAGCATTTTGTGTCTACTCATCTTAATTATTTGATTTAATTTAATTTAAAAAGTTTTTGTGTGTTTTAATTATTATTTCCTTATTTAAAAAAAATTTTAAACAATATTTATTTAAAATTTTCATAGTTTTGAAATATCTGTGAATGTGGATTGTGAAAGGGTGTTTTGTATCTCTTGTACTTCCCTGTTCACTCTCAGGACAAAGAGCATTTGGGCATCTCGATCTTGCATTGTCATTCATGTAGCTGAATCAGCTTTGCAAGCCTCAGTTTTAACCCCCCCCCCCCCCCCACCCTTACACTGCAACCGAAACATCCACCGTATCACAGCTCTAAATTCTTCATGTTCCCAACCCTGCATCTGGCTTCTCTTATCTTATCATGAAGCATTGATTGCATCCCTCTTGCAACTCAGAAATATGTCAAGCTCTAGTAAGAATAAATCTATTTTTTTTCTTGCTTTCCTCGTACAGTGTGCCTGTTTATTCTATATAATCAACATTCCACTGTGAGAAGTCTTGGCTGAACTCTTTGATAGCTTACACGTTCCAAGCTTTGAGATTGTGGGCAAACAGTTCTTTACTTTGCAGGAATGTTGCAGTAACAATCACTGTGTTGTTTTACATTAGTGCATTGATGATGTAAAATCTTGAACTATGCTTGTAATATTCCCTTTACTCAATTATTATATAAAACGAATGACAGATTGGGTCAGATTACAAAAAAGGCGTGGTGATTTCATTGATACATTTAAGTATCTGAAAGAGATTGACAGATCAGAAGCTGAGAGTTTGCTTTCCCCTTGCTGCAGTGATCAGAACTAGGGATTACACATAGACTTAGGCAGTGCTTTTCTTTTTGTACACAAAACGTCACCAGTACACACGATTAATAAACGCACGTCACATTGCCGGAAAACAAAATAATGATGTTTAACTTCCTGGAGATGCTGGTACTTCAACTACGGGTGGTAAATCTGTGAAGTTCATTGCCACAGATAGCGGTGGGGGCCAAGTCAATGGATATTTTTAGAGATGAGATTGACAGATTCCTGATTAGTACGTGTGCCAGGGGTTATGGGGAGAAGGCAGGAGAATGGGGAGGAGAGAGAAAGATAGATCAGCCATAATTGAATGGCGGAGTAGATTTGATGGGCAGAATGGCCAAATACTGCTTGTATAACTTATGAACTTATGAATGCCGGACTGGTGCAAATCATCACTAATAAAGCACTGGTAAAGGCATTGGTTCAGCACAGAGGAACTTGGTTACTCAGAGGATTGTGAACTTTATAACAGGGGGCTCAAGATACTTAGTCACTGAGTATACTCAAGGCTCAGATCGACAGCTTTATGAATTTTGTGGAAACTGAGAATATAGAATGAAAGAGGAAAGTGGAGTTAGAAAAAAAAAAAAATTTTGTTTAATATCTTTGAATGTCAATGGCGATTTTACGAAGCTCAAGTATGCTTTGTGTCCCTTGTATTCCTTCGGGCAACTTGCAGCGCCGGAGACCCAGGTTCAATCCCGACCACGGGTGCTGACTGTACGGAGTTTGTATGTTCTCCCCGTGACCACGTCGGTTTTCTCCAAGATCTTCGGTTTCCTCACCCACTCCAAAGACGTACAGGTATATAGGTTATTTGGCTTGGTGTAAGTGTAAATTGTCCCTAGTAGTAGGATAGTGTTATTGTGCGGGGATCGCTGGTCGGTGCACACTCGGTGGGCCGAAGGGCCTGTTTCCGTGCTATATCTCTAAACTAAACTAAACTTCATTGTAGATCAAGTTGGTGTTAGTGGACTACTCTTGCATTGAACCAGGATGGGTGTGATGGGGCGAATGACTTCATTCCATGCTTTATCATTTCTGTAAAGCAAAATAACCAAAATGACCCCGTTGCCCTTTCCCCTTTGCCTCCTAGAGCATAGGTCTAGAATTCCCATTGCAGTGAATAGAATGTCCAATTCTCGCACAGGTTCTGAGTTTAGTTTAGAGATGCAGCACAGAAACAGGTCCTTCGGCCCACTGAGTCCATGCTGACCATTAATCACTCATTCACACTAGTTCTATGTAATCTCACTTTCTTATCCACTCCTTACATACTAGGAGCAATTTACAGAGGCCAACTAGCCTTTGAATGCATACATCTTTGGGATGTGGGTGGGAAACAGAGCACCCGGAGGAAACACACGCGTTCACAGAATGAACGTGCAAATTCCACACAGACAGCACCTGAGGTAAGGATCACACCTGGGTCTCTGATACTCAGACAGCAGCACTACCATCTGCACTATTGTGGCACATAGTTCTGCGTGGCAAATCCCCAGCATGATGCTTGAGAGTGATCTAATTGAGTGGCAGATACAGTAACATATGTGATTAAATAATTTCCGAACTTGAAGATGCATCTGCAGAAATATGGGAATCACAATGGATTGTTGATTGGGATGAATTTTTAAATTGAACTTCAGCTTAAGGCATTCACTGAGGTTGGCATAAAAGAGTATATCTGCCTTTTACTGAATATCTCCAAGGATCATAGGTTTCACTGTCATTTTTAAAGGCATTTAAAAATGTTTAACAGAATATTGGGGGTTTTGAAAAAGAGGATTCAGAAGCCTAGATTTTTTACAGATGGATGCAGCCATTAAATTTTAAAGGCAAGACATAATAAGTTAAAGTTCAGAGGTCAAAACATTATTAACTCCCACGATTTATCTTTTGGCAAAAGTTATAGAAACAGGATTGTAGTGAAAAGATACCAAGACTGGGATCTCGTCCTTAAAGCTACTCAAACCTCTGCTCTAAACCATCCCAGACATTCTGTCTGGGTCCTGGGCCACTGTGATAATGCATTTCAAGCTTGATAATCCGAGGCTGTTCCAAAGAAAGATGAAATACAGGAAAACCTTTCCCACTGGGGACCTCAGGGGCAAGATAGACCCAATAATATCTATTTCGAGAACATTGCTCCATCTCCTTTCATTTTCAAAGATAAATTCACGATACTTCCAAGGGAGCAATTACTTCTCTGCAATATTATGGTTAACGTCTCCTTCGATAATTAAGAAATATCTTTCTATTCTTTGGGGACGCTTGTGGGATCACTTTGGAGACACACAGCTTTGGCGTACATGCCATTCGTGCATGCTAGACTTATCTAAAAGTGGCTTAAACACATGACCTGCAATAAAAGGAAAAACAATAATTCATGTATTTGTGTTCCTGGTGAGATATGTAAAATATTTTTCAAAGGAAGGGTCAAGCAGATGGAAGATTAAAAGGGAAGAACATCATCTGCAGAAGGTAAATAAGTTACAGGAAAGGGGGAAGAAGAAGGAGAAAGATCCAAAAAGGAAGAAGTGAAGAAAATAACAGGAAGGAGGAATGAAAGGAAGGAAAGTCGGAGGAAAAAAGAATAAAAGAAGAGAGGGAATAAGAAAGAACATTGAATGAAAGAAAGGAGAGGAAATGGGAAAAATGAACAAAGAAAAGAGACAAAAGAATGGAAAAGGTAGAGGAAGAAAGGCAGGAGAAAGAAAATGAAAGAAAGAATGAAAGGAATGAAAAAGCGAAGGTAAGAAAGTAAAAAGGAAATAAAGATAGAACACAGTAAAAGCTTGGCATTGATGTAGTACTTTGTATTTCCTCAGGAAACTAGGGGTGACACACTGAACGTCCAGGCAATAGTATTGGTATTGGTTTATTTTTATCACTTGTACTGAGCTAATATGGTTGGACTCCGCACACACCTCTCCCACCTAGAATGTTTTCTGCAGTCACCCAATGGGCCAGATCTGTTGACCTAATCTCTCCGACCCTGCAATTGCTGCCCACGGTCTCCAGCATCTGCTGCCGGTGTAGACAGATGATTGCAGAGGGCTAAAGCATCCCTGAGTCCATCGACTACCGCTGATGTATTGAGAATACGCTGTCCCTGAAACTATCTAATAGCTTTCACAGCTGCCCCCAGCATTGCTGGCTGTGAAAGGTGAGATCTTTTTAGGAATTATGCAGGTAGACAAAAGTGCTGGAGAAACTTAGCGGGTGCAGCAGCATCTATGGAGCGAAGGAAATAGCAAATGTTTCGGGCCAAAACCCTTCTTCTGATGCATAGGAATTATGCATCGCTCTAGTAGTGAAGTAAATAATTTAAAAGCATTAAAAGCATTAATATGAGAAACAAATTACAAAGAAAAACTAAAATATAATAAATAATTAAAAGGAATGAATGCAATAAAGGAGATGCAAGAAACTCCAGATGTTGGAATCTTGTTCAAAAGGCAAAGTGTTGGAGGAACTCAGCGGGTCAGACAGCATCTGTGGAAGGAATGTGCAGACGACGTTTCAGGTCGGGGTCTATCTTCAGAGTAATGGTGTAGGGGGAAAGGAAGCTGGAAAAGAGGGGAAAAAAAATAAAGCAGTTCAGTTCAGAGATACAGCATGGAAACAGGCTCCTCGGCCCACCAAGTCCACACTGCCCAGCGATCACCCCATAAACGAACACTTTCCTACACACTAGAGACAATTTACAGAGGCCAATTAACCTAGAAACCCACATGTCTTTCAAATGTGGGAGGAAACTGGAGCACCCGGAGAAAACCCACGTTGTTACAGGGAGAACATACAAACTTCATACAGACAGCACCCATATTCAGGATCGAACCCGGGTCTCTAGCACTATAAGGCAGCAACTCTACCGCTGTGCCACTGTGTTGCCTTGTGCAAGTACTTTGAAACAACTTAACATAACATCCCCTTTCCCTTCTAATCTGAATCCTTGCAATCTCCGTCCCAATTGATGAGGACTTTGATCTTATGCCAACCTCCTTTGGAATTTAGCAAACTGATGGACTCAACCTTCCACCTGCGATAGCACATGCTCGGAAGTCCTGTACACACTTCCATTTAACCGGCTTTGGTAGTTCAGCTCAGAATCTTTGAGATCCCCTTCCCACAGCCTTTCCCCTTGCAGCTGGGTACAGTTACAGGTTTGTTGCCCACCAGCAGTGATCAAGTCCTTGTGGTGAGTAGCAATACAACAGACAGGGGGCAGTGGTGGTACTGAAAATACCTACAATCAAATTCAAAACTTGTCTCCGAGCCTACAGAATGTAAAAGTATGAGTGCAGTGGCATTTTTGCAAGTGGAACTTGCTTTGATGGGTCAAGTGGTTTATATACGAATCAGCACTCGTTTTATTCATTCTATTTAATATTTCCTTCTTTACCCAATTCAGCACTTTTGTTGTATGTGTTTTGATACAATAAAAAAGATGAGATAAGATGATTACATAACTGATAGATACAGAGCATCCTATTGCATGGCCATATGCCACTGTGAATCTGCTGCACAATTCAGTAAGGTTAAGATTGTTCTCATGGATACAAGGAACTGCAGATGTTGCTTTACTAAAAAAGACACAAAGTGATGGAGTAATTCAGCGGCTCATGCAGCTTCTCGAGAGAACATGGATAGGTGATGTTTTGGGTCGGATCAAAGAAGGGTCCCGATCCGAAATGTCACCTAACCATGTTCTCCAGAGATGCTGCCTGACCCGCTAAGTTACTCCATCACTGTGCCTTCTTTTCAAAGCTGTTCTTGCCGGATCTTTATATCCACTAATTTGTATAGTGTCCAAACATCTCCAGGCTTCTGCCTCAATTCAGAATATCCACAGCCTTCACAAACCTCTAAGGAAATTTCTTCTCATCTTGGTCCAAAATGGCCAACTGCCTTAACCTGGAAAAATAGCCTCTACTCCTTGATCTCCAGCCTAAAGAAACAACCTCTCTGAATCTACCCTATTAATCCTTAATATTTAAAGAAACAGCTACTTTTCCGAGGCAGGATGAAGTGTAGATGGAGTCAATGATGGGAAGTCTGATCTGGACGATGGCTTGGTCTGCATCTACAATTCTCTGCAATTTCTTGTGGTCTCGGGCAGAGCTTTTCCCAAACCTGTGATGCATCTGTAGAAGTTTGTAATAGTCATTGGAGACATGCCGAATTATCCTAAGCTAATTGAAATCTATTCACGTAATGGCTTTCACATCCTCCGATGGCCCATAAACCTTCATGGCCAATGCAATACCTTTGTAATGAAACCACTGTTGATATGACTGCATATGTGGAAGTTAATATGCATAAACAGAGCTCCTGTAACCACTCATTCTATTTCTTGGCACTATTGGAATGCGAGCTGGAGTATCAAATAAATGTTTTTGCTCTTCTGTTATGGGGTCATCTATATACACTTTGTGGAGCCCAATGTGTCTTGGATTAGCATCTTGCCTCAAAGGCTAAATCTCCAACAACGTTGGTACCAGACTGAAATGTCAGGCTTAAACTTACAATGTTTTGACAAAGTCGAGAATATTGTCACCGAGCTAGGTTGTGGAAACAGATCATTTGGCTTAAGTTGTCAAGCCTAGCATTTAACTCAACATGACCTTCTCCTGCCTCCATTTTTCATCTAATTTCACCGTTGCAATAAAACAAGCACCACAAAGAAGCAGATACAAGTGAAAAGAAGGTAGTGCTAAATACAATGAAGATTTGAAAGAGTTGAAGATAGGCACAGAAAGCTGGAGTAACTCAGCGGGACAGGCAGCATCTCTGGAGAGAAAGAATGTGAAGTTTTGGGTCGAGATTCTTCTTCAGACTTTGAAGTCTGAAGTTTGCAGTCTGAAGAAGGGTCTCAACCCGAAACGTCACCCATCCCTTCTCTCCAGAGATGCTGCATGTTCCGCTGAGTAACTCCAGCATTTTGTGTCTATTTCGGTTTAAACCAGCATCTACAGTTCCTTCCTAAACATTTGAAAGAGATGATTGTAGATTAATCAGCCAATGGTAATTGTCCCTTAAATCAATGGCTTAAGGGATGATTACAATTGGCTAATTAATCAATACCACTCTCTTCCTCAAACCATCCCAAGACGCAGCAAATTCCTCATTCTCACAGCCCTGTGCATAATTAAACTCTTTCTTATTTCTGTATTCCCTTTGTTAATGGCTACCTTACATCTTGTTCCCATTGTTCTGGACTCACACACAAGTAGTTAGAGTTCTCCTGTAGTCAACCTATCAACCCCTCTATAGTTCTAAGGACCTCTACCAGGCCACTGTGATGTTTGGTGGACTGTGTGGGGCGGGAGGACCCGTTGCTCCTCCCATGCAGCAGGTGGCGCTGCACAGGACAAAGGGAGATGTTTTGTATACAGTTTATCCTGTCTGTGTGATTCTGTGTGTGTGCGCAGCCATTTTGTTTAGTCTTGCTGCCAGCATTGAGTAAAGCATTAAAGACTTCTGTTGTAAATTAAAGACTCTCAAGTTTTGTGCAGACATAGAAAAAGAACACGAAAGCCACCACTTGCATTAAAGGGTACAAATCAAGCTGCTGAAATCGACTGTGGGGTCAGGAACACCAAAGAGTCTGAAGAGGGGCTCTACTCGAAACGTCACCAATGCCTTCTCTCCAGAGATGCGGCTTGTCCCGCTGAGTTTCTCCAGCATTTTGTGCCTATGTTCTGGATTCTTTGTTGGGGGTAGAAATGAAACTTTGGCACTGGGCACACAGTGCTCTGAATCCACAATTTAGTTACATTAACATCAATGATGAAAGGAGACATTCAACAGACAACTGACACAGAAGTACATGTCGCAATGCCCCTGCTAAATTCAGAGAAGGTTTCGAAGCAACTTCCATACCTTGCAAAGAGCTGTATAAAGCCTACAGTAAGTTAACATTGACCCTATAAAGAAAAGAAACATGTAGCTCTCAGTCGACGCATAGCTTATATTGGCTATCTATGTTTATCCAATTTTATTGCTGGCGACTAAATAAATCATAAGAATTTGGACTGCAATCAAGAAATAAAAACATTTTTGCATACTGTCACATAATTCACTGCACAGTACAGTGAGTTAAATCTCTAACAGATTGATATCAAGTTAAAAAATAACTTTTAATTGATTAAAATAACAGTTTGTATTATTTATACAGAAATGGAGATCAGGAAGCTAATGGTTTTGGTCAGTAAGACAAATAGTGTTGATGTGAAAGTGCTCTCTTTTGTAACATTGAGACTATTCTCACCACTGTTGGGCAGTCAGAAAAAAACTTTTCTATTTATTTTAATGAATCATTTTGACTTTTGGGCCAACCTTAATCTTCCTGATTTTTATATGAGGGCAGATTATATATACAATAATCTCCTCACCCCCTAACCTGTAAAAGGCCTCGGGGGGTAGTAAAAATCTTCCAAGATTTTTATTTCAAGTTCTACGGTTGTACTCTGTAACGCTGATATCATTTATAAATCTTTTTCTGTTACATTAAATATAAACAACTAAAGTAAATATGCAAGAATAGTGTCAATGCAATTTAAAAACACTTCCATCCTACCCCCTTCAATCCCACGACCTCTAATTCTGTTGATTCCAATCTTATTCCCTCTAATCCAATCTCAACACCTCCAACCCCATTGTCCCCAGACCAATATCCTGTTCCCAAGCCCTCACTTCCTTTCACTTCTAATCTCATCCCATTTCATGCCCTCAACAGAGTACCTTTTATTTCAGTTATTGGATACTTCTAACCCATTGCCTTATGCATAAAGGACCAACTGCCATATAAACTGCGACGGATGTCAATAAATAACATCATTAAGCTGAATAATACAGCTCTAATATGTGACGGCAGTAATCTTTAATAGATCCATCTAAAACAACCAGAGCATAAATGATGTGGTATCCCATAGTGCTCTGACTCTTTGATATTGAATGTTTAATGTTGTAAGTACTTACATGGATGTATTTGTGTACATAGAAGCGGATATAATTACGATTTTGTAAAGACATTTGAACAATCGCATGCATATTGAAGGGTTTAGAAGGCTCCAGGAAAAATGCAGCCAAAAGGGACTAGCCAATATGGCAACATGCTAGCATGGTGGGCCGAAGAGCCTGTTTCTATGCTGTATTGCTCTATGGCTCTATATGAGCAAGAGTGTGTGAACGTGTGTGAGTGAATGTGTGTGTGTGTAGCCATTACATGCATATATGCATGTGTTTATGTATCATGTGCATGCTTTCCGTGTCGTTCGTGGAGCGTGTGATGCCCTGGGCAGTGTGTGTGTTTTGATTGATGTTTTTGCATTATGCGGTCAATATGTTTTGTACAGTCTGTGTAGAATGTGTGTGTGTGTGTTCTAAACAGTGTGTTTGTTGTGTGTGATGTTTGAGTTTGAGTTTAGTCTATTGTCAAGTGTACCGATGTACAATGAAAAGCTTTGTTGCGTGCTAACCAGTCAGCGGAAAGACAATACATGATTACAATTGAGCCATCCACAGTGTACAAATACATGATAAAGGGAATAACATTTAGCGCAAGATAAGGACCAGTAAAGTCAGATCAAAGATAGTCCGATGGTGTATGTTTTAAAGTGTTGCATGTATGTGTTTTGATTTGTGTGTGTGTGTGTGTGTGTGTGTGTGTGTGTGTGTGTGTGTGTGTGTGTGTGTGTGTGTGTGTGTGTGCATGCATGCATGCATGTGTGTGTGTGCGTGCGTGTGTGTTTTATGTGGTGTGTGTATGTTTTATGTGGTGTGTATATTTTGGGCAACATATTACTTTTACTAGTTATGCTTTGTGTGTGTGTTTTAAGCAGTATATGTGCTTTTATAACCATGAATGGAGTAAAACATCTAAAGGGGTCTATTGTGTTTACAAGAGTTGAATCTTGGGTCAAAAGCCCTTGTCTGTAACCTCAGACAGGAATTCCAGATGGTGAAGTCAGGAATAGTGGTAGTTCTCAGTTCATCAATTTCATGTGCTTGGGATCTGTGCTGTGCTGGCTACATGGGCTGCCTCACAAGCCAATGTGGCATTAATGGAGAACAAATTGAGACATATCCTCTATTTAATTGGTTCCAGAATCATGAAGATTTAACGAGGAGGAGTGCTCAGTGGACCGTACCATACCATTTCACCTTCCACCAACTGAAAGTTTCTAAATACTGAACTCCACTCTGCCGACCTGATAAAATGTACGGCAATAAAGATTTTAATGTCACCTCACAAATAGTGTTTACTGAATGTGTTTTCAATAGGTTTGAATGTATTGAGTGTCCTTCATAGAAATAAGATTAATTCAATCAAAGTAATTTGCTGAATAGATCTGTGGCCAGATAAAGGCACATTGTTCTGCATTTAGAACATTCATATTTGCACGTTACAAAAAGTGTGTGTGCTGGAAATGATTGTGAGGTAAAGTTGATTGGAACCACAAAGAGATCCCACTATCCCCTTCAACAATCTAAATTTAATACATTTATGTTATGCTGCTCAGAAGCTGTTTTTCTCATTCTGAGCGAACCCACAACCACGGAATTCTGTAAACTGTGGAAATATCTCCATTCCTGTGAAATGCTAATGGTGCTCTGAAAAAGATTTAAGATTTTAACTTGAAATAGCATCATTTATGTTTTTTCAAACACCCAGTTGTCTCCTCTGTCACGGAATCAAGGGATATGGGGAGAAAGTAGGAACGGGGTACTGATTTTGGAGAATCAGCCATGATCATATTGAATAGCTGGCTCAAAGAGCCGAATGGCCTACACCTATTTTCTATGTTTCCATGAGCAGTTTTATAACTGTCAAAATATTTATTAAAAAATTAAAAATTAAAACTATAAATAATTTTTAAGAGACACTCAACATGCAACTTCAATAAAATATTAATATCAATTGAAGTAAATATACACTTACCTTCCATTACCATTTTAATGAAGGTCAGCAACCTTTTTCCAGTGAATTAGTCAAGAGCGTTTAATTGTCATGTGCACTTGGACCAGAACAATTCCATTCTTATTTTCAGCAGCATTACAGGCATATTAACACAACAAAACAACAGATATTCAATAGACAATGGCACAAAAATATAACAGTTGTACTAGGTAACCAGACCATAACAGCGCAAGCTGAAGTGGTGCAACATTATGCAAAGTCTGGAGTGGTTCGGTGCTGAGGTAGGGTTGTGGTTAGGTTTGTGCAGGTTGGTTCAAGTACTTGATGGTTGATGGGAAGAAGCTGTTCTTGAACCTGGCGGCAATGGTTCTCAGCTTCCAGTACCTTCTTCTCAATGGGGCCTTGCTCGATGCCTCATTTGTGACTGCTGTAAAACTGAGGAACCACACGCAAAGTGTACATAGACCATGGATGCGGCAAGAGGTCAGACACACCTCCAGTGCATTCTGTGCTGCAGTGCAGGGCCAAGGCCGACGCTAATACATGCACTACTGTTGGTACATCTATATGGTACCAGCGACCTGCCATTAACCTGATCTCGTTCAATCTGTGAATGAGTTTGGTGCAAGACTTTCTGCTGTTGCTTGGGAACCTAACTACCATTCATTTGGATCATCATGTACGTCTTGTTCCCTGAGCAGAAAGCCATTTAGCCTCTGAGGTCTTGGCGCCATTCAATGGTTGATTTCCACTTTGATTCTATTCACCAACCTTGGCATCATTGTCATAAATTTGCCTTGCACAAACCCATCAATCTTGGACTTTAAGATCTGAACTAAGCTGACATCGAGTGATAATCGTACGAGAGGGTTCCAGAGTTTTGTCGCACTTTAAGTATAGAAGTCTTTGCTGACTTCTCTCCTACAGAGTCCCCATTTTGCGAACCCCTTCACCAGTAGAAGATACTTTTATCTACCCCATCAATCCCTGAAAACATCAATCATAACCTCTATGTTACAGGACGTACAAACCTAGTTTAGACAATCTCATAATTTAACTAAGGGAACGATGATAACATTCTGGGAAACCTTTGTCCCACTCATTCCAATCTCGTGTCACACCCAGCATGGTACTAATCATTACAAATAGGCACAAATAGGCTATAGTTATAGAAAACAGTTTGGAACATGTGGGGCTGAATAATGTTACAGAGATAGGAAGGGGGAAAACCCTGGAGGGATTTGAAAAGAGACAATAATGAGAGAAATTGTTAAGGCTCGCTAAGTAACAAGGTGCAATCAGTGGTTCAATGGTATTTTATTGTCACATGTACCTAGTAGGTACAGTGAAGTTCCTTCTTTGTGTACAGTTCAGTAAAAATAGGCACAATCATACCTAAGTACATGAAAACATGAACAGTAGATTATACTGAGGCAGTACATCAGAGCCAACATGTTTCTGGTGCAATCTTATACCCTTCAAGTTTCAAAATTGTTAAAAAAGTTAGTCTTATCTAGGCCTTAAGGCCCGTTGTCCTGGCAATGACACTGGGTCGGTGTTGAGGGCTGACCCTGAGAGCTGTGAAGTGATGTTACTCTTGAGAAATTACTGCAAGTTATTATTGCGAGAGAAATATGAAAATAAATCTAAATGTTAAATCAATAAAAGAGGAGCAAAAATGAGTGATTCCAGCCTGCACAAGTGCACCTGTTTGAAATTCCTCCTTGAATTCCTCCTTTGAAGTTTTAAATGCTAGTTTGGCCACGACATAAGGCTGAGAGACTTGAATCATCGTCGATTTGTTTTGCCCCACAGATACAGCTCGACGCATTGAGTTCCTCCAACAATCTATTTTTTTGCTCATTTATTTCATTTATCTTGGACCAAAATATCCATGCCGAACATGATACCAAGTTAAACTAATCTTTGGCAACTTGCTGTGCATAGTCTACTTGTTTTTTTTTTTTTACCAATGACTACACCTCTAGAGAACCTCAAGTTAACGGAAGAGGAGGTACCTCAGTCATTTGTTCAGAACAAACTGAGGGATTCAGGCTTTGATTTATTTTATTTGCTTGCCGTCTCTCCTTGTCCAGCCGCTGTTGGAACTTTCATGTGACATCAACAAAGGAATTTAACAGAGCTGGGTTATGAAGGCTGAGGAGGATGTGTTATATGATTAATAGACAGAGTTGAGTTCTGCAGGTGCAGGAGCACTCCTGTGGGAATAAGTGGTTATCATCTTTCTTTGTCCTCAAATGGGATTGCTCGTGGTGCAATACTTCACAACCTTAAAACGTGAAGCCTTTTAAACCAGGTTCCTTTTATATAATTTTGCCATTCGTTGTGCAAACCAGCATTATGAGGTCTGAAGCACTGCTCTGTGGGAAGTTTAATCCCGGCATTAGGAATTTCTCTGGAGCTCGGGTTGACCTGAAAGAAGTCCTCAACCGTCTGGCTCTGTGGTGAGATCAAGACAGAAGCCGTGATCCCAGAAGTGCTACAATCAACTTCATCTATTTGTCTTCCCCCATCCATCCTCCTGGGATGGACTGAAGGGAGCATAGCATAAAGTGGTGGAGGAACTTAGCGGATCAGGTAGCATCTATGGAGGGAATGGACAGTCGAAGTTTTGGTTTGAGACCTTTCCTCAGACTGATCTGTTCATCCCTCACCTCTGTTCCAGCTTTCTACCCTCTACAACAATCAATCTGAAGAAGGGTCCTGGCCTAAAACATCGCCCGCTATCCATTCCCTTCACAGATGCAGCCTGCCCCGCTGAATTCCTCGAGCACATGGTGTTTTCCTGGAGATTCCAGCATCTGCACTGCCTTGTGTTTCCATGTATTGAACGGACACTGCACTCTAGATAGTAGGTCCAACGTTTTCCACAGAGGGCAGAACACCTCAGGCAGGACGAGGTTTCCTCAACTTCTCGCTGCCTGTCATCCTCATTCCTGTAGAGTTAGGTTCATTCCTTGTACCTATTCGATACCTGTGGCAAGGTTATGTTGATTTCAAGCTAACATATTTATTTTACTCATAAAGTTGGTGACAGAATTTCATCTGTAACTGCTTCTGCCATTCACTTGCAAGAGGTATCAATGTCCATTGAGTTGCAGTTCTCACTGCTTGGCTTCATTGACTGCAATGTAATGCCAGTATGCTCAATGGGTGGCAGCAGAGTGTGAGTATGGCGACAAGGCAGATCAAAGTGCCAGCATCTCTTGAGTGTGGCATCCACCCCTTGGATCACTGAAAGAGGCCATGAGGGATAATCCACAGCAATCAATAAAAGAGCATCCTAACTCACACCACTCCTTCTGCTCTTTCTCCATATCTGCTCAGTGAGTTCATTCAATGCAGAGACAAGGTCAAGGATCCCCACGATCTTGTGGACAGGACAGGATGGATGGTCTCGAGAGGCCAGCTAGGCTGCTCTCATACCTATCTCTTCTTTTGGAATCATAGCAAATGTATGATACAGACTGATGCCATTCAATCCATCATTTAACTACTGGTTTAATCTCACCTTTCAGACCCATAGTCTTGTAGGTCATAACTCTTCAAGGACACTGTTTGGTTTAATTTAGTTCAGTTTAGAGATCCAGCGTGGAAACAGGCCCTTCGTCCCACTGAATCCGCGCTAACCAGCGATCCCCGCAAACTAACAACATGCTACGCACACTAGGGGCAATTTACAATGTGACAACATCAATTAGTTTACAAACCTGTACATCTTTGGAGTGTGGGAGGAAACCCGAGCACTCGGAGAAAACCCACGCAGGTCACAGGGAGAACGTACAAACTCCGTACAGACAGCACCCGTAGTCAGGATCGAACCCATGTTTCTGGCGCCCCAGTGTATAAAGATGATGAGAATTTCTGCCCTCAAGCAGAGTTCCAGACCCCAACTATCCTTAAAGTAAAAATGCTTTTTCCTCATCTCTCCTTTAATCCTTTTATTAATTATACCATGAAATTATAATTCCCTTCCCTCTGTGGTTCTTTGGTAAATCACCTTAAATCTGGTGTACTTTTGTTATCAACCCCCCTGTCATTTCAAAACCCTTGACGAATTTGAATTCGCCAATAAAACCTCCCCATAACTTTCCCTTGAGAACCATCACAGCTTCTCTTTGGCCTACTGGTAATCAATAATGTAGGCTTTTAATTAGGCCGTTGGAAAATTTTCTTGACTCAGAAGCAAATGCAATACCCTTGTGTCAGCCTTTCTGTTTGGTGAACTCCGTGAGAGAAGTCGGTTAAATCTTGCACAAAAGCAACGTAAAAGATTCTCTTTCCCCTCTTTGTTTAATCAGTTTCAGCATGCGTTGAAGCCTCTGTCTCTTGTCTAAATAAAGGAAATGGCAGCTTGACATGGCTCCCAAAGGGTTAAGCTGCATTCATCTATAGATGAGTTACTGGCGGCTGTAATTCCTACTAGGGCCAAAAGAGGGTCACATTCACTATCCATCTACTGTCTGTAGTTACACTACTCTCCGAGGCAATTGGTTAAAAGCTGCAAAGAGAATGTAAGTTTTGACAGATATCTGGTTGGTTGCCTGTTTTTACAGTTGGACTCTGAACTTACAAAGGAAACAGCAAAGGGCCTGTCTTGAAATACTAGTGATTCCCTTTAGAGATCGACTACCTTGGATGCTTGGAAGAAGAGGCCAGCGTTCAAAGGAAGAGTCAAAGGGCAAAGAGAATATATTTTCCCCACTGAGCTCATCGCGAATGATCACGGGAAAGTAGATAGTTTTGCTCCCTCATTCCCATTCTGTTTGGGAGAAGTTTGGTTTCAATATTTACTGGCATAGCACAGCTCCATCCTATGCCCATTATGTATTTTGGTCCATGTGGACACAAAGAACTGCAGATGCTGGTTTATAAAAAAAGATACAAAGTGCTGGAGTAACTCAGCGGGCCAGGCAGCATCTCTGGAGAGCTTAGGTTGGTGGTATTTTGGTTCGGGACCTTCTTCAGACTGATTGTAAACCAGGATAAAGTCTGGCAGGTAATAGGTTGATACAGGTGTGAGGGGAGTAGTTGCGAGACAGATGATGGACATAATCCAGCGATGACAAGATGGAAGGTGTGAGACAAAAGGATTGAAGTGTTACAAATTGTGCAGCTAGAGGAAGGAATGTAGGTGGAAGGGGAGAAATAGGTATGAGTCCAGGTGGGGCATGGTGGGGGGGGGGGGGGGGGGGAAGAAAGGGGTTGGGATGGTAGAGGAGAAGAAGGTAGAAGGGGAGGGTTTTGTAGTTAGCTAAAATTGGGTTGTATATTACCCAAGCGGAATATGAGATACTGTTCTACAGTTTGTGCGAGGCCTCAGTTTCAGTTTCAGTTTAGTTTATTGACAGGTGTACCGAGCTTTTTGTTGCGGGCTAACCAGTCAGCAGAAAGACAATACATGATTACAATCAATCCATTTACAGTGTATAGATAGATACATGATAAGGGAATAACGTTTAGTGCAAGGTAAAGGCAGCAAAGTCCAGTCAAGGACAGTCTGAGGGGCATCAAAGAGACAATAGGTCAGCACCTCTTTGATGTCCCTTGGAACCCCTCTCTTTCCTCCCCCCCACCATGCTCCACCTGGACTCACGCCTATGTCTCCCCTCCCACTCCCCATCCACCTACATTCCTTCTTCACTCTGGCAATGGAGGAGCCCCAGAACAGAAAGGTCAGTATGGGAATGGGAAGAGGAATTAAAATGGTTAGCAACTGGGAGATCCCGTCGGCCTTGGTGGACCGAGCACAAGTGTTCGGCAAGCAGATCGCCGAGTCTACTCTTGGTTATGCTGATGTACCCGAGGCCACATTGCACTAGATTCTTCTCAAGAAGGGTCAGGACTCAAAATGAGTTATTCCAGCACTATATGTCTATCAAATTTAATGTTGTGGACAGATTGATAGAAATTGTCCAGGTCATCAGGTATAATCGTCCTTCTATTTGAGGTTATGGCACAGGATCTACAAGGCCGCTTAAAGGATCAAATGGGATCTTGACATAATTTGACAGCAGATGCAACTCTGCAGCGATCCCAGCACTCTGCACTAGGTTATGAAATGACCGCGTTATATATGGGAGCATCCTCAACAAGAACCATGTCTGTCACGTCTTTAAGAAAAATGAAAGTACCAAAGCACAGGAAGTAACCTATTAGTCGGCAGTGGAAACAACAGCACGGGTCCTTGACATAAAAGATTTGAAATGTTCTCATGTTATGATTGAGATAAAACTTCCTTTGGAAGTAAATGTGGGGAATGCAGATCAAGGTTACACAAATGTACAGTATTATTGAAATTATTTCAACAGGATACCCTACAAAATGTGTGTTTGTTTTCTGGATCCCACTCAGGATCACCGACAGACAAACAGATAACATACATTAAGGCAACACGGCACTGAACACAAACATTAAATCACACTGCATGCATTGTTCGAACATCCAGCATCATTGAAGTGCCCCCACAGTTTGGCTAACAGCCATTCTTTAGAACACTTTTAGGACAAAAACCTTCCAGATATTAATTAGAAACATGTGGTTTGAAACAATTGAAAACATGAATTCATACAGTAAGGAAGGTCATTCTGCCTATTATCATAGAACATAGAGCAGAGCAGGAGCAGGCCCTTCGGTCCATGACGTCTATACCAACAATGATGCCAATTTAAATGAATCCCACCTGCTTGCATGTGGAATATATCTCTCCATCCCTGCCCGCCTTAAATGTTGGTATCAATCTGTTTCCATCAACGACCCTTGCATGTGCCAGGCAACTATCACTGTGTGTGTAAGAAACATGCCCCACAAATCTCCTTTATCCCTGTTGTAGCTCTTTGCCAAATAACCTCATCCTCCTGCTTTCTCGATACAATCCTGCTTTACCTGAGGGAGTACAGAAGTGTGGATAAATCATGCTTTCCATGATGTGAAGAAAATGAGAAATGAGCTGGCTTTTACACAGGGCTCTTGTTCAATGTCACCCCAATGTCCAACACACACACAGAATTAGTTAAAGTAAGTGAAGGTTAACAAAAAATGTTGATGATGGAAATCTGCAATAAAAACACATAAAATGCTTGAAATATTCAGCAAGTCAGGCAGCAGGGTTAAAGTGTGGGGCAAAGACCCGCGTCAACATTGGGAAAGTGAAAAAACAGGTTAGTTTTAAGTCGTGTAGGAAGGAACAGCAAGGAGGAAGCGTCTCAAACTGAAACGTCACCCATTCCTTCTCTCCAGAGATGCTTCTATGTTACTCCAGCATTTTGTGTCTATCTTTAGTTTTAAGTTGGATGGGGAGGAATGGATGGAACATATAGATCATTCTAATAGCATGAGGTCAGTGTTGTCATGGGAATATACTACAGATGGTTGATTTCTGGTTGGCATAGACAGGATTAATGCACACAGCCTTGTTTTTGTTGAACACAGTTTTTTGACTTGGATGAGATTGCAGAAGGCATGATTTGTAAGTTTGCAGATGACACCAAAGCGGGTGGTATCGTCGATAGCAAAGATGGTTATCAAAAATTGGAGCAGGATCTTGATCAGTTCGGCAAGTGGGCTGAGGAATAGTTAATGGATCATCGGGTCCATGTATCCACCTGTATCATCGGGTGGCACCATCTTAGTGGCAGCCTCGCCAGCAGCTGTTAGTCCTTTCACCCTTTTTGTTATTTTTAGTGTGTCTACAAGTATGTTCTAAAAGTTTCTAAGTCTTTTTTATGTGGAGAGTGGTGGGGGGGAATAGGGGGAAACTGTTTCCCAGTCACCTACCTGGACGGATATGCATCTTTTCTCTCCCCCCCCCCCCCCCCCCCCCCCCACCCCCCCTCCCCCCCGGAGTGTTGGGCCTGCTGACTTTAACACCGTGGAGTTGTGGTGGGACTCACTCTGGCCATGGAGGAGGCCCAGGACAGAAAGGTCGGATTCGGAATGGGAGGGGGAGTTGAAGTGTGGAGCCACCGGGAGATCAGGTTGGTTAATGCGAACTGAGCGGAGGTGTTGGGTGAAGCGATTGCTAAGCCAGCACTTGGTCTCACCGATATAGAGCAGTTAACTTTTGATAGTCAACCAATGTCCTGTTGGCTGTTGAAGAGCTCTTAAACAGGATGTTCCCCTAATGACGAAGCCAACATCCGTAAATTAATCAAAAGCAGAACAATTTAAGTTGTTGTTTATTTCATTGGTGTTTGTGGCCAAGTTGGGCCTCCTTACCACAATGCGCTGCATGATGGAGATACTCATTTATTTGAAGGGCTTTAAATCCTTCTTAAAGATCTAGCCGTGTGCCATCTGAATACAAGTCTTCACCAATGTGTCGGAAAGAACCACAGATGCTGGTTTAAATTGAAGGTAAACCACAAAATGCTGGAGTAACTCAGCGGGACAGGCAGCCTCTCTGGAGAGAAGGAATGGGTAACGTTTCCATTGTTCCAGAGGAAATAATAAGCACTTGACCCTTCTTCAGAGTCCGAGACTGAAGAAGGGTCTCGACCCGAAACGTCACCCATTCCTTCTCGCCAAAGATGCTGCCTGTCCCGCTGATTTACTCCAGCATTTTGGGTATACCAAGCCTTCACTAAATTGTTTAACAGTTTATTTTTAATTGTTTAATTAGTTTATTTTGAATACAGTTTATTGGACCTTCGAGTTTCTAATTGTGAACGTATATTTAATACTCTGTAAACACAAGATTTTAACAGTATTTCAACAATTTGGTATATTGAGAATAATTTAAGCTAGTTCAAATGCCAACCACATTCCCGTTGTACTTAATACCCATTATTTATTAACAGGTGACTCACAAATAATTCCTGACCCATTTTCCTCTTTGCTATTGCCCTGTATGGTTCTGTTGGACCCATTCCACTCCCCTCCAAAGCTCTGCAAATCTTTCCTTTCAGATATCTATCTAGTTCCTTTTGGGAAGTCACTTTTGAGCCAGCTTTCATCAGCCTTTTAGCAATCATTCCACATCCTAGCAACTCATAATAAACTTTCGCTTCATCCCTGCTGCTTCTGCCAATTCCCTTAAATCTAAAGTCTAAGTTTTCTCATTACTGACCCTGCTGGCAGTAAACATGGTTTCACTTCATCTAATCTATCAAAAATTATGAACACTTCCATTAAGTGTCCCCTTAACCTTAAGGGGGACAATCTCAAATTCTCTAGTCACCCCCCATTCCTCTGAACCGCTCCAGCAAATCTACTGAAGTCTTCTTGACATCTTTTGCAGAACATGGTGCTCAGAACCGAGCTCAGGATTCTCTGCAATGCCCAATGTGAAGGTGCTGCATTAATCCTTCCCATGGAAGCTGTTGGGGATTATTGTGCTTGTAAAACTGAAAATATACCTGGATATACCTGGACGCTTGGATCCTGAACTTTCTCACGGAGCGACCGCAGGCAGTGAGACTGGGCCCGCACCTGTCCTCCACCATCACCCTGAGCACCGGCACACCACAGGGTTGTGTACTAAGCCCCATGCTCTACTCCCTCTTCACTCACGACTGTGTCCCTGCATTCGACACCAACACCATCGTGAAGTTTGCAGACGACACAACAGTGATTGGGCTGATCACCAACGGTGATGAAACAAAATACAGAGCGGAGGTGCAGAACCTGGCGGACTGGTGCGCCAATAACAACTTGGCACTAAACACCTCCAAGACCAAGGAGCTGATCATTGACTTCAGGAGGTCCCATTCTGGAGAATACGACCCAATCTCCATTTATGGGGAAAGTGTGGAGAGAGTGTCCAGCTTTAAGTTTCTGGGCACTCACATTTCAGAAGACCTCACATGGTCCACAAACACCGCCGCGCTGGTCAAGAAGGCACAGCAACGACTGTTCTTCCTGAGGACATTAAAAAAGACTGGTCTGCCCCAACAGCTGCTGACAACGTTCTACCGCTGCACCACAGAGAGCATACTAATGTATGGCATCTCTGTGTGGTATCTCAGCTGCACGGAGGCGGAGAGGAGAGCTCTTCAGCGCGTCGTCAACAGAGCGCAGAGGATCATCGGGACAGAGCTACCAGCCTTGGAGGGCATCTACCACACGCGGTGCCTCAGGAAGGCCCTCAGCATCCATAAGGACTCATCACACCCCTGCCACGGTCTGTTTCAACTACTTCCCTCTGGCAGACGTTACAAGGCCTTCTACGCCCGAACCTCCAGACTCAGGAACAGTTTCATCCCAAGAGCTATAGCGGCTCTGAACCGGCCCTAATGAGTGCCCCCCCCACCCACCCCCTTTGGACAGTCTCCCTCAGATGGTCACGTCAATCAATTCAGCTTGTTTATTTATGTATTGTATTTATTTACCTTTCCTGGACATCAGTGGAGCTGCACACTAAATCTCGTTGCACTGATGTGCAATGACAATAAAAGATATATTATTATTATTATTATTATTATATATAGAACTTAGTACAGCACAGGAACAGGCCCCTCAGCCCACAATATCCAAGCCGAACATGATGCCAAGTTAAACTAATCACCTCTGCCGGCGCATGATGCATATCCCTCCATTACCTATATATCTATGTGCCTATCTAAAAGCTTCTTAAACACAACTATCGTATCTCCTGCACCACCACCCCTGGCAGCATATTGCAAGCACTCACCACTCTCTGTGTAAATAATTTGCCCACCACATCTCCTTTAAACTTTACCACTCTCACCTTAAAGCTAAGCCTTCTGGTCCTTGACATTTCAACCCTAAGAAAATGATTCTGATGGTATCCCTTGTCTTTGCCTCTCATAATTTTATATACCGGGGTACCTCTACCAGGTCTCCCCTCAACTTCCATTATTCCAGAGGAAATAATAAGCACTTGACCGTCCATTACCCACACACATCAAGACATGGGAAGTAGCCTGACTTGCATGGATGTAATGGACTGAATGCCCCTCTCCTGCCTTATCAGTTTCTATAATCCTCAATTCCTCTCCAAGCCCTTTGTTACACAGTTGCTTTGTTACACAGGACTAAAACCCATGCTTCTATTCCAAGTCCTTCTTGATAAATGTGCAACCCTGGTGGAGATGGGCAACGCTCGCATGAGCAGTGCAGACATCTTGCAGCCAGCGTCGGGTGTCGGCGATGCTCCAACTTCCGATGAAAAACTTCCCATGGGTTCTTGGTGCTTGGTGGAGAGCCAACGAGGCATTTTACCAAATGACTTTGAGAGACTTCAAGGGGAAATCACCCATGAGAATCCACCAACTTCGTTGCCTGCAGATCCCTGATGATATTTGGTGCAGACCACTGCAGGATTGATAGGTGATCGAAGGTGTTCTCCTGTATAAAGGCATCCTATGAGATACTGGTGGTGCAGTTCAGTTCAACCAAAAGGAATGTATGAGGTTGGACTAGATCATCCTTTGCAACACATAGGATAGATATAAACCCAGCATGTAGTGACACTTGCTGTTTTCAAACTTGGAGACATTAAGCATTAAATGTTTTTATTTACTATGCTGGAGTGAAGAGGTGGGAGGGTGGGCCAGATATATAGTGGTGGCTTCCGACATGAAGGCCGAGCCATGGATGATTCATGAAAGCATAAGCCCTGATTGTGGATTCTTACACTTGCCTTTGTTGCTACATCTTTTATCACTATCCGTTGCACAACAGAAGATAGTGGCGGCATGGTGGGGCAGCGGTAGTGTTAGGTTCGATCCTGACTATGGGTGCTGTCTGTACGGAGTTTGTATGTTCTCCCTGTGACCTCGTGGGTTTTCCCCAGGTGCTCTGGTTTCTCCCACACTCCAAAGCAGGTTTGTAGGTTAATTGGCTTCTGGAAAATTGTAAGTTATCCCTGGTGTATAGGATAATGCTGGTGTACAGGATGATCGCTGGTCAGACTCGGTCGGCCGATGGGCCTGTTTCCGCACTATATCTCTGAAGTCTAAAGTAAAGTCTAAAAAGCAGTAAGGCATGTCCAGGTGCAGAGACAATGGAAATATCCTTACTTCATGCAGGGAGGGGTAGATACTAGGTAGAGTATCAATGTTCTTGCTTCAGCGCAAGGAGGATAAATATTTGCTGCGGTATTGAATTCACAGCTTCAATGGCTGGAGAGATAGATGCTAGCTGGAGTATCAATGGCAATTGTTTCCTCCACCATCCCACCTCATGTCTGCTCAAACTGCCACTAAACCTGCAGAGAATTTTGTAAATTGGTTCGAAATGTCCGATTCAGGCAGGTGCGGAGACAATGCTTTTTTCTTAAAGAAACAAAATGAGACAGAATAATGATTGCGAGGGGTGAGTTACAAGGCTATAAGTCATTTCACATTCTGATGATATCGTAAACTGTGAGTGCATCATTCAAGTGTTTCATGAATGCCAGATGAGCCTTGTGAATTATAACCTGAAGGTGGAATTAAGTACAAGTGGAAGGTCATTTGTTTGATTATTCACTCCTGTCTATAATCTGGCTGCAAGACATGTTTTACGGCTGCCTCCGTATTCACCAAGGTACAAGTTTCATGCTCACCTCTTTGGACCAGGTGCGAGGCCATTGGCTGGTCTGTTGACTAGACGTTACGGTGGTCTGGAATCTTGGTGTTTTAACAGGAAACCCACCTCTGGATATTAGATTACGGTGAAAGGAGTTTTATTCACTTGAGTGTGTATTTGTACTCACTAACAAACAACTTACTCCTACCCTCTGTCCTCTGTGACACCTTTTACATCCTCTTGATGGCCCCAAGTACTTTGCAATCAACTACAGTTTACAGTACAAATACACACCTGGAGCGGCACGGTGGCGCAGCAGTAGAGTTGCTGCTTACAGTGGCAGGAACCTGGGTTCGATCCTGACCAGGGGTGCTGTCTGTACGGAGTTTGTACATTCTCCCCGTGACCTGTGTGGGTTTTCTCTGGGTGCTCTAGTTTTCTCACGCACTCCAAAGACGTATAGGTTTGTAGGTTAATTGGCTTTGGTAAAATTGTAAATTGTTCCCAGTGTGTGTAGGATACTGTTCGTGTACAGGGTGACTGCTGGTTGGCGGGGCCGAAGGACCTGTTTCCGCACTATATCTCTAAACTAAACCAAACACTAGACCTCCTCCTCCCCTGTACAGCCATAGCTGAACTTCATGCATTGGAGTCGAGTGTCAAGAGCTTTTATTGTCTGCGAAGGGCGCTCAGCATCGCCAAGGACTGCTCTCACCCCAACCATGGACTGTTTACCCTCCTACCATCTGGGAGGCGCTACAGGTCTCTCCGTTGCCGGACCAGCAGGTCCAGGAACAGCTTCTTCCCTGCGGTTGTCACACTACTCAACAATGTACCTCGGTGACTGCCAATCACCCCCCCCCCCCCCTCCCCCGACACTCCTCCCACAGTAAAAACACTACGACTGTATGCATGTAAATAGATTTATTTATTGAAATCATATTCTATGTCGCTCTTCCAGGGAGATGCTAACTGCATTTCGTTGTCTCTGTACTGTACACTGACAATGACAATTAAAGTTGAATCTGAATCTGAATTATTGTCATATGTTCCGGATAGAACAATGAAATTCTTACTTGCAGTAGCAGCATGCCGATCCACATGCCCCATCTACACTAGTCCCAACTGTTCATGTTTGGCCCATATCCCTCGAATCCTTTCCTATCCATGTACCTGCCCAAATGTCTTTCAAATGTTGTTATAGTATCTGCCTCAACTACATTCTCTGGCAGCTTATTCCTTACCGTCACCACTTTCATTTTAACCCTCTGTCCTGTGGTTCTTAATTCCTCTACTTTGGGTGAAAGATTCTGTGCGTTTACCCTATCTATTTCGATCATGATTTTATACACTAAAGAATATTGCTAACAAAAGTAGATTGAAATGCCCAATGAGAGGCTGCAGACATGAAAAGTGTAGCATTAACTCATTGGAGAAAACCTTCAACAGGAGCTTATTCATTTGCTTTACCACACCCACCTCCATCATCTCCAACAGATACCTACCATGAATATTAAACTCAGATCAAGAATTATTTGCAGAAGGTGTCACAAAGACACAAGGAAAATTCTCCTGCAGCTGGATCTGCTCCTGTTAAAAGCAAAACACTGTGCAACTCTAATGGGGAGGAGAACCAAGATGTTTTATTGTACTTTGCAGATTTATTGTGCTGTTAAAATATCACATATTTTGGCCACGGCGATTTCAATGAGCTGAAAGGTGCACATGTTTGGCCTTTTTGCATTTTCTTAGATTAAGCATAAAATGCCTTTTCATGATCCATGGATTTTAAAAAGATTCTGCCTCTGAATGCAAAATGGGGAATTAATTCCTCATTATGGTGTAGCTGATGTTTTAAAGGGGAAAGCACACAGGAAGTATGTGACTGAATATCAGTTGAACTTTTGACATTAAATTATGAACGGTATTTTTTAAAGTTCAAGCAATACTAAAAGAAACCTTTGTTTAGTACCATTTATTTAATCTAACATAAGGATGTCACAGTGGTGAAGCTGGTGGAGCCGCTGCCTCACAGCGCCGGAGACACGGGTTCCGTCCTGACCTCAGATGCCATCTGTGTGGCGTTTGCAAGTTTTCCCTGTGACCTTGTGGGTTTCCTCCGGGTGTTCCAGTTTCCTGCTACATCCCAAAGATGTGCAGGTTTGTGGATTCATTTACCATTGTAAATTGCCCCCAGTATATAGCACGCGGATGCGAAAGTGGATGTGAATAGGTGGTTAATGGTCGGCAAGAACATGAACAATAGGTTCAATACCGAACCCTAAATATTGTATGATCTGGCTTGTAATGTTAGTGCTGGGTGTGGCAGTTTGTTGTGCACACCTCGCTGGCCTTGTCTCTTATATCAAAACTGCAATAGCTCATGTCGTGGTTATAAAATGATACGACACAACTTATAGGAATGCAACATTCAATTTTTCATTAAGAGAAAATATAATTTCATTTCAAAGATGTACAGGTTTGTAAACTGTCTGTAGTGTGTAGGATAGTGCGAGTGTATGGTGGGATTGCTGGTCTGTGCAGACTTGGTGGGCCAATGGGCCTGTTTCCGTGTTGTATCTCCAAAGTCTAAAGTAAAAGTAATTTGCTTTCATTAGAACAAGACATAACCAGAAATTCAAATAACACCATAGTTCCTTTTTGCAATTAACTTTATTAATTCATCTTATTGATATGAATATATGCACCTCACAGAATATAGAAACGTGTTCACTAAAGATTATTTTGTCGGTCACAGAATTGGTAACTGGGTGGTTCAAATAGGATAATGCAGAGCTGGATATGATGCAGAGCAGTCAGTGTATGTGACAATGTTGCATCAGCTCCCGTTAATGTGGCATCTGAAGTATAGATTCCAAACCGAAAGCTAGAGGGCATGAGAGTGTCAAAAGAGTCAATATTCAATCTTTACAATACAATACAATACAATTTATTTGTTATAATTTGAACCTCTTGAGGTTCAAACAAAATTTGGTTTCTGCAGTCATACACACAAGAAAAAAGAACCAAGACACAACACAATTTACACAAACATCCATCACAGTGATGGAAGGCAAAGTCTTATCTCTCCCCTGCACTATACCCGATGTCAGCGTCAAAGCCCCCGGCGGGCGATGGTAAGTGTCCCACGGCCATTAAAGCCGCGCCGGGCGATGCAAGGCCGCGCTCCGGGTCTTGGTGTTGGAGCCTCCGGCGGGCGATGGTAAGTGTCCCACGGCTGTTAAAGTCGCGCCGGGCGATGTAAGGCCCCGCTCCAGGTCATCCTCAACCCCGCAACTCGGGCGGGAAAAGTCGCCGTTGCGGAAGCCCCGAAAAGCGGTCTCCCACCAGGGACCCGCGGGCTCCCGATGTCATTGTCCACCGGACCTGCGGTTGGAGCCTCCGAATCTCCAGGTAGAAAGAATTCAAGCAAACTGTCATTCAGAGTATTGCAGGAAATAAGCAGTAACAACAGGAAGTTGTGCCTGGATTGTCCATCTGTTCTATGGCTCACAAATCATTCATTGTTGTATCTATTCATATTGGACCCATTTACATAGAACATAGATCAGTACAGCAAAGGCACAGGCCCACAATGTCCGTGCCAAACATGATGTCAGGTTAAACAAATTTCTTCTGCCTGCATGTGATCCATATCTCTCCATTCCTTGTATATCCATCTGCCTATTTAAAAGCCTCTTAAATGCCACTATCATAACTGCCTCCACCAGCACCACTGGCAGCTCGATCCAGGCAACAACCACTCTGTGTAAAAAAAACTTGCTCCACAAATCTCCTTTAAACTTTGCTCCTTTCATCTTAAACTTATGCCTTCCAGTCTTTGACATTTACACCTTGGGGAAAGAAGGTACCTTTCTATGCCTCTCATAATTTTATATATTTCTACCAGCTTCACCCTTCACCCTCCGAAAATTCAGAGAAAACTATCCAAGCTCTCTATGTAGTTAATACACCCTAATTAATCCAGGCAGCATTCTGGTCAACATCTTCTGCACCCTCTCCAAAATCTCAACATCCTTCCTGTAATAGGGTGACCAGAACTGCACATAATACTCCAAATGTGGCCATTTGGAAATAAATGTTGCACATTTGTTAAATTTAACAAATAGCCCAGAAATATGTATTTGGTCAAGAGAGAAGTACGCTCTCTTTTTCTGTAGCTACAAGCAAATGAACTAGGAGTGAAATATCAAAGGAGTCAGTGCCAAAGATTCAACAGATCTCTCCTCTCTGTCAGAACACTCCGGTGATTTAAGCACATATAACCATGTGGTACTGAGGAAGTGCTGCAGTCCAAGAGGTTCTGTGGTCAACGAGATATATATCCGAAATTTTGCTGCGCCAGGCTTGTCATCTATATTTATTGTCCTGAATTGTTTAGGTTTACCTCAGCTGAATTGAAAGATCCAAAGGACTCAAAAGAGATTTTTTTTAAAATGAATAATCTCTGGAAGTTCTACAGGCGTGAGGTAGAGAGCATACTGACTGGTCGCATCATGGCCTGGTTCAACAACTCGAATACCCAAGAATGGAGAAGATTACAAAATGTAGTGAACGCTGCCCGGTCCATCACGAGTACTGTCCTCCCCACCGTCTAAGGTGGCACTGCCTCAGAAAGGCAACCACACCATCCTGGTCATGCTGCCACTTTACTCCTGCCATCAAGAAGAAGGTAGAGGAGCTTGAAAACCGTGATTCTGGCTTCAGGAACAGTTTCTTCCCAACAACTATCAGTTTATTCAACACTACAAACAACAATTAAACATCAAATTATGAACTGTCTTGGTTGCGTGAGGGATTTCGGGCTTTTGTTTTGTTTTGCAATAAGATTGTTTTTTATAATTTATTGAACTATTTTATTTGTGTTATTATGTTATCTATTGAATGCCATGGTTGCAGATCCGTTATCCCGCTGCAAGTAAGAATGTTATTGTTCTGTTTCAGTACATATGACAATTAAACACTCTTGACTCTTGAGATCCAAGTTTCTAGCCCAAAGCATCCCAAAGTTCAGGAACAAGGCTCAAAACAAAAGAACAAGCTATGTCCAAAGATTCCTCTGGGAATCTTTGACAGACTGCAGAACCATGTGCCAGGTTTGCCATATTTCAAATTGGTCAAGAATTTTAAATGTTTCTGAATGCCCCATTGTTCTTGCCAATGTTGCCATTTGCTGCCAATTTCAAACAAGTCCAACAATCTCCATTGCAATCAGTGGACTCCCTGATCCCACATCCCGGCACGTGATCTGAGAGCCAGTCTCCAGTAAGACGTCAGCAAGATGCAACCTCATCATCCTACCACACTAGATCCAGGCCAGTAAGCCATCGCCCATTTTCCCCTCTCACACTGTGGATATTTGTTTTGTTTGGCAGTATTAAGTTAAAGCAAATTAATGGAGTTATGGTACAGACCATAATAATTCTATCAATAAATTAAATGGGTTTGAGGGTCTAAATGGCCTAAATGAATTTTTTGATTCCTAAAAAACTTTACAAGCCTAGTTCATTGTTTTACAAATACATAATAAGAAATCACTATCCATCACTCAAAACTGCCAGAACACCCAATGGAAGTTCTGTTTTGTTTGTTGTAAGGGTTTGTGTGACAAAATAACTATTTAAATATTAAATAAATAGCTGCATTTAAGTACCTTCCTCCAGAAACTGAGAATACATCTTTGCTACCATGCCCTAGCTTATAGAGCATGCAAGAGGGTGAATATTCAATTCTAATTAGTGACCTATTATGACCTAATGGCCAATATGATACTTTGACATGCAATTCAGTACAACCTATCATAGTAGTGATCTAGGATCAACTGGAAAATACTTTGAATTCAGTTTATCAAATGGAATGGCATAAAGGTAAAGAGACTTACCTGCAAATTGTACTTTTTAAAATTAGAAACTGAACCACATCACTTTTGTGTAAAAAAAAAGGAAATTACAGAGAGTGGTGGATGGAGCTCAGTCCATCACATAGATCTGACTCCCAGCCATTGAGTTCATCTGAACTTCATGCTGCCTTGGGAAAGCAGCCAATATAATCCCATCCCTGTCATTCCTCCTTCTCCCTGCCTCTGTCACAGAGTGGATACAGAAGCTTGAGAGTGAGCACTACCAGACTCAAGAACAACTTCTTTCCCTCTTCTGAATGGTCCTTCCATAAGTTAGGGTACAGTACGGATTCTCCAACCGGCCTCATTACGGACATTGGATATTATCTCTGTAACCGTTGTGCTACAATGATGTATTCTGCACACTGTGTCTTTCCATTCGCTCTTCCTATTGCACTTGAGTTTGGCTTGATTGTATTGGTATATAGTATTATCTAATTTGCTTGGATTTCATGCAAAACAAAGCCTTGATACATGTGACAATAATAAACCTAAACCTACAGTACATCTAAAACAGAAAATGCAGGAAACATCCAGTAGATCATGCAGTATCTGTTGAAAGAGCAATGGTTGATGTGTCGAGTCTGAGATTATTCTTGTTCATCTTCATAAGATCATTATCATGTCTTGAAATCTTGCAGTGCGGAAATTGGCTACCACAGTTCCTAGCCTACTACAGCCACTAAAGTTGAACAATTTGGTTGCATAGTTTTTTAATGGCTTTCTGGTATTGTGGATAGTACTATACAAATGCAAGTCTTTCTTATTTTCTTTAATGAGCACAGCTAAGATTTTCCAATTTTCTCACAGGTTTTCTTACATGAAAAAAACTCTAAGGAATAGAGAATAATCAAACATGTCTGGACAGGGTGGTGGTTTATTGAGTAATAGTCTATTCCCACAGCACTTGGGTTTCAACCTCAATGAGGAAATAGGTTACTTGCTAATGCTCCCTATCTCTCCCGACCTATTTAATTTATTGCATTTATCTCAGTGAAACTCAGACTTATTTCACTGACTATCTCTATAAGCAGCAAAAAAATCGGCTAGCAGGAAATGTTTCAATCTGACTAGACCTGAGACAATAGTAGTATGATGCGGCAACCTTCGGTAGAGGTGTGGCATTGATGGCATAGGAAGCAAGCACAGACCTGTTCAAACTCACTGTGAGTAAGCAAAAAATTACCAATGTATTAATCCTGAGAACATTTGAGTTTACTTTGGTTTACCTAGAGATACAGCCTTCGGCACACCGAGTCCACACTGATCATCGATCATCTATCTGTTCACACTAGTTCTACGTTGTACCATTTTCTCATCCACTCCCTACACAGCTGGGGCAATGCACAGCAGCCAATTAAACCACACGTCTTTCGGATGTGGGGGGAAACCGGAGCACCGGGAGGAAACCCACATGGTCACAGGGAGAACGTGCAAACTCCACACAGACAGCACTCGAGGTCAGGATTGAACCTCTGGTCTCTGTTGCTGTGAGGCAGTGGCTCTACCAGTTGTGCCACTGTGCCATTTTTATTATGGGGGTAAACTGCAATCTATCAGGCCATCTTTTCACTTTTGGTTGTTTCTGGTTTCCTGTTAGATCTCAGAATGTTATACCTTTAGCCGGTTGCATCATCGACTGGTACAGGCAATTTCATTGCGTGGGAAGGTGAGAAACTGCAGAGACTGGTGAACTCTCCTTAGTCCGTCATGTCTATCATGGACACAGCCCTCCCCAGCAATGAAAGCATCTACATGAGCTGCTGCCTCCAGAAGGTGTCATCTATCATAAAGGATCCCCACTTTCCGGGTAGTGCCCTCTTCTCGTTGACACAGTTAGGCAGGAGGTACAGAAGCCCGAAGTTCCACACCACTAGGTCCCTTGCCTACAATCATCAGGTTATTGAGCCGACCTGGACAATTCTAATCCTATCTCAGCAACAAAACATTCCACACCACCTTTTGCACTATGTATTCTCATTCAATTTTGCTCTAATGTCTTGACTTTTGGACAATTCTTTTAAATGTTCATTGTCTTGTAGAATTTATATGTTTACGTATGTATAATTTGTCTGAGTCTTTATGCCTGCTGCTAGCAAGTTTTGCATTGTACCTGTACCTCACTGTACTTGTGCAAACTACAATAAACTCGACTTGACTTGACTTCACACTACCTCCACCTCCTATTATGGAGATGATGGAAATGGAATTGGAATTTCATGAAATGGAATGGAATTGATGAAGATTCATCACAGATGGTTTGCAATATTTTATCTCCCTTTAGCAGGGCCATAAAATACAAAGGAATGTCAGGTTAGAAATCGATATATACGGCGTAATTTTAAATGATTTGTGCAATGCAATAATATATCTCTAAATCAACGGGCATTGATGAACCTCGGAGACACAAGAAAAGGCAGAACTGGAATCTTGAACAAAACACAAAGTGTTGGAGGAACTCAGCGGGGCAGGAAACATCTGTGTGGACAGACGACATTTCTGGTTTCGGGACCCTTCTTCAGCCTCAGTTTGTTGCAGTCCATTACCTCCACAGACGCTGCCTGGCCCGCTGAGTTTCTCCATCCAGCACGGTGTGCTTTGATGAACTTTGGTGGGTGTGCAAGGAACCTACAGTTAACACAAATACAGTAAGCCGGATCATTGTTACTCGGCAGGAAATATTCGCAAGCATTAGGGAATTCTGTATTTTTATTTAAATGCATGGAGGCAGTTCTCTGCGAACGGTAACGGGCGGACAATACAATGTCAAGCGCCAATCACGTTTGTATGAAACGTGGCTGCCGTATTCTGGCTGTGTCGGCCGGAGTAAAGACGAAATTAGACCCCCTTCCCCCTCCCCCCCATCGTTCCTCTTTTATCCAAGTTTTGACGCGTTCTAAGTCGCCTCTCATATTGCGCCAATGTTCCTACCAAGGCGCAACGTTGCTCTTTAGACAACTGCATTTATGCTCTTGGATCGACTTGAAAGAACCTTCACCAAAATAAAGCCGAGGATTTTGATCCAAGTATTGAAGAAGGGTTTCGACCCGAAACGTTGCCTATTTCCTTCGCTCCATAGATGCTGCCTCACCCGCTGAGTTTCTCCAGCATTTTTGTCTACCTTCGATTTTCCAGCATCTGCAGTTCCTTCTTAAACATTTAGGGGGGTGTACTTTGCAGTTGGCGGACATTCCCCGGGTGATCCTGGTTCACGAAACCACCGTCCAAGGCTTTGCCTCACCTTAAACCTATGTAGAACGCACAAAGCCCCCAAATCTCACCCCAACACCCTAGACAACCTTTGACACCGGTGCCAATTTCGCCTGGGAACGGTTAATAGTTTCATTTGACGTTGAAACCTATTTGAAGCATGAAGGATATAGATAGGGTAGACAGTCAGAACATTTCATCACATGGTAGAAATGTCAAAGACTGGAGGGCATATCTTTAAGGTGAGAGGGACAAAAATTTAAAGATGAGCGGGTGCCTGGAAAGCACGTTCAGGGTGGTGGTGGACACATATGTGATAGCGGCATTTAAGATGCTTTTAGATAGGCACCTGGGTATGCAGTGAATGCGGTATATAGATAGCATGCAGGGCATGTTCCTGTGTAGAAAGGAACTGCAGATGCTGGTTTATACCGAAGATACACACAAAATGCTGGAGTAACTCAGCGGGCCAGGCAGCATCTCTATGGAAAAAGGATGGGTGACTTTTCGAGTCGGCACCCTTCATCATACATGTTCTTCAGGGCATGTTCCTGTGTTGCACATTTCCGTGTGCTATGCCCTATGTTCCCAACGGCTCGACAAATAGCATCTACACTGGTCTAGATGGAACTAAACCATTCCATTCGACGTCCAACACCCATTGCTATCTCTCCCACCTTCCAATTACCCGATCAACGCGCTCTTAAAGCCCTGGAACGGCGGGGTGCTCAAAATGGACAAAGTTGTCGCTTTTCTTAGATTCAAAGTTCTGTGCGAGATTGTAGAAATAAACAAGCGATGCACCCTCTCCAAAAAAATCCTTGACCATTCTTCACAGAATGAGCAGCGGTAGAAATCTGAAGAAGGGTCTCGACCCGAAACGTCGCCCATTCCTTTTCTCCAGAAATGCTGCCTCACCCGCTGAGTTACTCCAGCATTGTGTGTCCACCTTTTGAAATTAATTTAACTATGCGAATTGGCTCTTTTTGTTATAAAGAGGACAGTTATACTTAAATATGGGAGAGTGTGTAATTTTAAGAAGTTACTCTGTGGTAAACGTAATTGTTCCCAAAAAGAAGGATGGGGGTTGTGTTAAATAAATCGGACAGTGAATTGGATCTATTCCATTTATCGCGGGGCACAGTGGACCGTCACCTAACGAGAGGGTGTGCATAAACCCGAGGGGCTCAGCAGCGATGATGCGTCACATAGAATGGGGAATGGGAGGGGATGGGGGTTCTCAACATGACTTACAATGTCAGAACCCAGATGAATTGAACGAAAAGACGTGCGCTGAATTAACACATTTCTATTGAGGGGAAAAATGTAAAGGAGGTGAGTGGGGTGAGTTTTTTTTTACACAGAGAATGTGGGTGCCTGGAAGGAACAGATTCCTTTGCAAACTTAGGTCCACGCTTTTATCAAGTGTCCTCGCGACACTGCAAATGTTGCACTCGGAACGGGGTCCGGGAGGGGGAGTGGGGTGTTGGAGGAAGTGGGGAGGGGGAGTGTGGAGGGGGAGTGGGGCGGGGGTGGGGGGGGGGGGCGGGGGGGGGGGGGTGGGGGAGGAGGTGGGGAGAAGGGGATGCCTATCGCAAACGCGTCTTCGAATAACTTCGCTGCCTTTTGAACCGAATTTGCCGATTTAGGGATCAACTGAATCAACAAATTTCTCACCCGACGCCACGAACACGGCCTTTTTAATGGTTTCAGTATTTACACTCCACGCCAAAATTAAAATTGACCTCTCGAGTCTAACATTGGACAGCGCTCCACCTCTCGCTGAACTGACAAGACTAGCGGTCCCAAAGTGTTTTTAAAGTTGGAATAATTCTGAACGCGCAAATCTATCACCTCAGTTTTCCACACATTCTCTCTGACCGAATAATAATTTCAAATTCAAATCATTTTCTGAACCTGCAAAAAAATCGTTCTTAATCTCCCTTTTTATTCACTTTTAAGCAAAAAAAAAACCTAAAATGGTTTAGTGTTTTTTTGTTGTTGCAATGTTAAAGTTTCACCACCCAATTTCCCCAATAAATTAATTCCCTCCTTTGAATTTTCTCTTCCTGTTGTTTTTATTTCTTAACTAGTCATTGTTTTTTTTTTAAACAAACGCTTAAAACCTGTTTAAAACAATTTTGAGAAGTTTAACTTTTGTTTTATATTACGTAACATTGTGAGCCCCACAGGCGTTCGGTTCAATTTGCCTGCGGTAAAATCCATCATACACCTGACGGTCCGCCATCCTGTTCAAATCCTCTGTGCTTTACTTGGGTTTCCTTCGAATAGCGGTTCCCTGTCCCATTTATCGAAGAATCGTGCGATGTAACAAGCTGTAAGCAAAAAAACAATAGTATTAAGTTCAAGAAAACTCGCAATCGACTTCTACATTGCGCCTGTACTCTAGTATGTGCAAAATGAATTCCACTGTGTTCTTGCATATGTGACAAAATAAAGCACAATTGAACTATTGTTGAACTAGCTAGTATGCCTGTAACGTACAGGCACTATACATACTCATGAAACATGAATATTATAATATTCTGCAATATCGAGTATTACAACGCAGGTCAAAAGTGTTTAATTGTCAGATGTAACGATAATGGAAGAATTAGTTTGTTTAAACTGTTAGCAGCATAATGGGCTTGCAAACATAATACACACAGTTAATATATAATAAACAAAAAAATTGATAACCACAAAACCCATGCAAAAAATACCCCAAAGTCCTTAGTGCAACCAAAGACTTATAGAAGTAAGTGCAGACACAAGAAGGGCCCCGATCCGAAACGCGCCCATCCATCCAGGTTACTGAGTTGAGTTACTCCAGCACTTTGTGTATTTTCGCTCCCCCATTGAAGTTGGTGTCGTGTAGTCTCATACAGTCTGATGGCTGTTGGGGAGAAGCTATTCTTGAACCTGTTGGTCATGGTTTTCAGATTCATATACCTTCTTCCCGATGATAGGAGCGAAATGAGAGGGGAGGGTGAGCTGGGTCTTTGATGTGAGTCGACATGGAATTGTAAAATCTCTTATAATAAACTCAACTTACAGAATAACCCATCCCCCCCCCCCCCCCCCCCCCCCCCCAGACCACAACAGGGAGTGACCCAAACAAGCTCAGTTTTCTTCCTCTTAATCGTATATAAAATTAAAAAAAGATGTCCCAATGTAACATTAAATGTCAAACACATAATGTCTCCAATGTGCAGAAATAAAACCATCGGTAGCCTTTCCTCATAGTTATTGATTAATAGATGTATTCCCCAACAGTCACATAACTATTTAGAACTTTAGCTGTGATTATTGTGCCATGGTGGACAAAAATGCTGGAGAAACACAGCGGGTGAGGCAGCATCTATGGAGCGAAGGAAATAGGCAACGTTACGGGCCGTAACCCTTCTTCAGACTGAGCCATTGTATACCTTCGCCCGCACGTGCCCTTCCTCGATTTACCCAAATCCTAGCACAGTGTTTGCATGGGAGCTCTGGGGATATATTTTGTTTTAAAATGGACTTTTCAATACAGTTCCAACCAGGTGTCACTGTAAAGAAATCGCAAAGACACGGCCTGACGACGAAAGCTTCACAACAGTTCCGAAATATAATTTTCCATCTCAATTCCAGGTTATCATTTACAAGAGAAGTGGAAGGTAAATGATATTTGTTTTCTTTTTCACAAACTGGTCCGAATTGAAAGTAATGAATGCATTGGAGTAAAGCCGCCTCACTCTTAGAACTCGGTGGCGGTGAAGTTTATGAATGTATACGATTAGAGTTGAGGTGGATTTGCAACTCAGTAGTTCTCTGTGTATTATGCAGTGCCACAGACTGCAAACCGTTTATTGAATTACTCTGCAACATATTCCCCAGGCCACTGGAACCAGCGGCAAGCCTTCAACAACGTCCACCGCTGAGTCGGTTATAAATCTTTAGCAAATTAACAAAAAAATAGAAGTGCGTGAAATGCCTGACATGACAGCGCGTCTCACACCTGTTTTCCTGAACTTTTGTTACTAGCCCGCCCGTTGGTGTGGATTTCACCTGTACATCAACCCCCAGCCTCCATTAACCTGAACTGTTTTTATTTAAGATAGCAGATTTAACGAGCTTGCTGTTTAACTGCCCGTCGGACTCCTGGACCGTGTGAAAATTAAAAGAAAAACATGTCAGGCAACAAGTAATCGCCCGCGAGGGGAGACTTCATTAACGTTTAAATGCCGTTTATGTGCTACCCGCTCTTTTAATGGATCCCAGATCTGTCACTTGGAACTGATGCCTCTCTCCTGTTCCATGGCGGGGTTTTTCTTTTGGTAAAGCTAATGGTTCATCTCCCAAATTACCAGCACCTTGGTCAATAGCCCCGTGGTGTGCCGTCTAAGATTAGTCAATGATATGATGGTTAACACGTTTAACACGAATTGCTGCTCTTCTCAACTCCGTCTACAACGAACACAGTGGGGAGCAAATTATAAACCATTGCCCCATGACCGCACAGTGGCAGCAGAAGTTGTTTGAATTAATTGAAAAACATTTTTTTTTCTAAAGACCCAGAATGGTGAATTAAGTGATTGTCGAATTAAAATCGAAAAGAAGTTATTCAGATTTTAAAAAACAATGTATTCTTTGGAGTATCAGGTTTTAAACCCCCAACAGATATCCCGACACCAGAGCATAATTTCTTACAGAAGAATTATTAACTGCCCGGCTTCAATTTTATTCCAAGTCGCTCCCAGTCAGAAGAGCAATAGGTTGAAGTTGATCGTTCAATCCGACTTACTCGTCCGATCGCCAGGATCCGTTATCGCGGAATAAGGTCTTCAGAGAATCAATGTGGGGCAAGTTTGGTCCGATTCAACTTGGCGTTTCGACTTGAATGGCAACATCGTCATTCAATATTAGGGCTGATCCCTCCCCCCCCCCTCGACCCCCCCCCCCCCCCCCTCGCCCCCCCCCCCCCCCCTCCCTCCCCCCTCCCTCCCATCCACCCCCCTCCCGCTTCCCCACTCCTCCCCTCCCATTTCTCTCCTCCTTCCTAATCGACAACAGCAGCACGGGAGGTGTGGGGGGGGGGGGGGGGGGTTCCACCGCTCAGTGCGGAGGGGAGGTCTCGGGCTAGAGGTTGCAGACTCCACCTCTCCCAGTATTTCAGACCGGGAGTCTCCAATCCGCACCGACACATGTTGGCCATAGTGTGGCTGGTGCTGCGGACATCCACACATCTCGCCACCCCATCACCGACACCCCCGAAACAATAACATCTCCATTGCTGTCGAACCCGGGACTCTTAAAAAAACGGAGGAGAGCAGACAGCGGAGATCGTGTTCTGGAGGGAGGGGGTAGCTAAAAACTTGGTTCATTGAGAAAGAGGAAGGAGGAAGCGAGAGAGGGGGAAAAAAAGAAATAAACGATTGATTCATCTTGGTTTAGAGAGACCGTGGATACCATGGGCTCGGACGTGCGAGACTTGAACTCGTTACTGCCTGCGGTGTCCACGATGACTCCGGGTAACGGGAGCTGCGCTATGCCGGGCAGCGGCGCTCCGCAATGGGCTCCCGTGTTGGACTTTCACCCGGGCGCGTCCTACAGCGCTCCGATCGCCCACCCTTCCTTCATTAAGCAGGAGCCGAGCTGGGGCACCACGGAACCGCACGATGACAACTGCCTCAGCGCCTTTACCGTCCACTTCTCCGGGCAGTTCACCGGCACGGCGGGCGCTTGTCGCTACGGACCGTTCGGGGCTCCAGCACCGACCCAAGCGCCGCCGAGCCAGCCCAGGATGTTCGGCCACGGGGGTTACCTCAATCACTGCGTCGACTCGCAGACAGCGGGCAGGAATCAGGGTAAGAAAGAGCACACACACTCTCTCTCTCACACACCCACACACACATAATAGAAAGTTTCATGTCGAAATAAACACAAAGTCCTGGAGTAACTCAACGGGTCAAGCGCCATCTGTGAGGGGGAATAGATAGGCGGCGTTTCGGGTCGGGACCTTTCTTCAGCCGTAAGAATATCCATCATAAGGATATTAAAGAAAATATATAGGAAGGAACTGCAGATGCTTGTTTATACCGAAGATAGATACAAATTGCTGTAGTAACTCAGCGGGACAGGCATTGCTTCTATCCAGAGACGCTGCCTGTCCCACTGAGTTACTCCAGCATTTTGTGTCCATCTTCAAAACCTGTTGGAAATTATTATTCTTTACGCCTTGCCAGTTTTGTTCACGATTCCAACATCTTTAGCTCCTTGTGTCTCCGGGAAAATATATTTCGTAGCTTTCGACAAATTAACAGGATAACGGGATTAAGAGCGAATCCTTGTTTTGCGCTGTTGGAGTAATTTCACTTGTAAAAGTGGGGTTCCTCGCGACGGGCACACAATCAATATGAAACCATCTCCCCGCAACCCCGTTTATTTAGTGAGACAGCGGCGGGTTGTGTTGCGACCATCTCAGGATCAAACAACACAAGCAAATTTCAGGATAAGGTTAGGGATCCAAAGCAAGGTTTGTGCTTTAGTTAAGAGTGGACCGCGGACGATGATTCACTGGGAAGGCGCAGAGCTTCTCCAGTCGGTGTCAGCGCTCCTTCCATACCGTGTACCGACATCTCGCAACTCTGATTAGGCAGATGTCAGGAAAAGTTATAAAAGCAAACCCGGTTAAAAAAAAAAAAAGAGAATACTTTATTCCAGCTGGTATATGACTGTGTGCACATATTATTTTTTATCGTTGACCGAAATTTCCCAAACCCGCTTTGGTTCTCGTTCAAAAGACGAAATGAAAACATAAAAAATGCCGGAAACACTTATAATATTCCGGATCCGATGAGTATTTCAGGCATTGTCTGTCCTTTTCTTTTCAGATTTCCAACTGAGACTAATATTGTTTAAACTGTGGGCTAATAGAGAAAAATGGTAAACATTATGTAGTGTGTATTCGCTTGGAAGTCGAGGCATTTGGTCTTAATAGTGAAAAGCAGCGAACAGATTTATAAAGGTACCACCGGAGATATGGCAATATTCTGGATAAAATGAACCATTAGATGGATAATAATGAAAAAATAAAATGTATTGCGCATTAATTTTCTTTTCTCGTTCCCGTCGTGTCAGTTTTGTTCAAATTCAATGATGTTTTGGTTTTTCATGTTTAGAATTCGCATAATCGCGGTTGACTAAATATAATCTAACAGGTGGAAAAATAAAGACTAACGCTTGATACAAGATCGGGGTTATAGGAGAAAAGCGAAGTGCATTTCGTTGTAAGAAACAGTGACTAGCGAGGTTGCGCCGAGATATGAATCCCCTCAGATTATTTACAATACATACAACTCCCGAAATATTGAGACCAATGAGTTGTAGATTAATATAGAATGAGTCATATAATCTTGCTTTCAAAGGGCCATGGACCGAGGTGATTGGAAACCTAAAGGGAAAATTGTGCGGGATTTTAGATCGAGGATAATCCCAAAACAATTGGTTTTAACGCGAAGGATCGTCTCGATCGCGCAGAAGGAGAATGGTGACTATAATCATCACTAGATAGTCACAAAATGCTGGTGTAACTCAGCGGGACAGGCAGCATCTCTGGAGAGAAGGAATGGGTGACGTTTCGGGTCGAGACCTTTCTTCAGACCGACAGTCAAGTTCTGAAGAAGGGTCTCAACCCGAAAAGTCACCCATTTTTTCTCTTCAGAAATGCTGCCTCTCCCGCTGAGTTACTCCGGCATTTTGTGTCTATCTTCGGTGTAAACCAGCATCTGCAGTTCTTTCCTTCACGTAATCGTCACTGGAGACTGTGTTGAATAGACAAGAGTTACATTACTGTTGCGAGGGAAGTAATACGGGAAGGAAAAGAGCGAGGTATATGTAACTACCACCAATCCACAAATTGGTAGCAACTCTGTTGTATTAAAATGTACGTGAATGAAGCCCTACATTATGTTTGGACACAAGGAGCTGCAGATGCTGATTTACAAAAAAGTATACAAAGTGCTGGAGTAACTCAGCGGGTCAGGCAGCATCTCTAGAGGAAGTCTGAAGACGGGTCCCGACCCTAAACGTCACCAATGCATGTCCTCCAAAGATGCTGATTAACCCGCTGAGTTACTCCAACACTTAAAGTGTCTTGCCCTCTACATAATTTGTCTTTGGTGTCCTTTGTAGATTAATATTTTGCTTTTCTTTGGAACTCATTGTTTTCGTAATAACGGCGATCGATACATTTCCTCTCGCAGTCTTAAAAATAGAACCGCTTTCTTTAGATTACTCCCCAGGATTGCTGAAATAAATAGCAAATTTCTTTAGAATCTGACTTCTAACAACGAAATGTAAAATGAAAGAGAAGAACGAGAGTGTTTGATCAAAGGACGCCATACAGTTACATACAGTAAGGTGCCAGTAACTGGAAGCGAATCAGGCGCCCGGGGTTAAGTTGCTGTTGAACATTAACACCAACTACAGATACTGGTAACTTGAAATAATAATAAAAAAATACTGGACCATCCCAGTTATTCCAGTTTATTCCGTTTTTTATATTCTGCAATTTTTTTAATTGACCAATGGAGCAATGCTAACGTCTTTTTTAAATGATGACAATTTTATTTGAAATGTGGGCTATTGTAAGAAGCGATTTGTTTCCGAACTTGTTCTTTTGAGTTTGGAGATGTGGCCGTTGTGTGTTGATTTGCCGAGGGTCGTGGGGGTGGTTTCCGCACACAGTATGAAACAGGTGGGCCGAACGGTGTGCGAATCTTGCCGCCGCCGTACAAGCTGCGGAATGGATTTGGTGTGTGAAGGCATCTCAAGGTTCACAGCCTGGCTGGAATGCCGTTCGTGGGAAAGATGTTACCTTGGCGCGAAGATTACCTTCTGCCAAGTCTGCTCCGAGCGGCATCCAAACGGGACATCCCCCGAACTCAGCGCCCAGGTGCGCGTTCCTCTTCCGAATAACAAAGTCTCAGAAATCTGAGGCAGATCAACGATTTTTCAGCACACCTAATCAATTACAATTTTTTGGACATCTCCGATAAGACCTTTTAATTAAAGGGAAACTTGCTATCAAATAATTTGTTCCAAACTGAAACCGGGGGTGGGCGAGGGGGGGGGGGGGGGGGGGGGGGGGGGGAGTAAGGGACGATATCACAATATTTTAAAAAAAACTAATACCGGAAGAGCCGCAGCCAAAAAGAATTTAATGCTATTGCTTTGAGCAAATCTGAAGGTCACCGCTAGTTTCTCAAAACGGAGCGGCAGTGTGATATCTGCTGCGGTGTGATTCCTATATGCTGGACTGCCAAAAAAAAAAACGACCATTATTCCTCCTCGCTGCAGACAAGATAAAGGAATCAGCGAAAGAAAACACCGCCGCGAAACAGACATGTGTTGTCTATTCAATGTTATACTTATTGAGGGATTTGATACACAGGAAGTTTCAGAAACGAGAATGTCCAAACACAGAAGTTTTAATTCCATAGGATTTCACAATTGAAACTTGAAATTACAACTGAAAGAACATTTAAGCCGTGGTTTACTCTAGGGCTACGAAGTGTGTTAATTTTCAAATCACATTGAGGTTTAGGTTCGGGTTATTATTGTCACGTGTACCGCGGCACAGCGAAAAGCTTTGTTTTGCGTGCGATCCAATCAAATCGGAAAATACTATACATAAATATAATCAAGACAAATTCAAGTACAATAGGTAGAGCGAGGAAATAGGTAGAAATGAGGTTACAGGACGTTTCTAAATGAGGTTAAAGTCCCATTAGTGATCACTTAGATGTTTCTAAATGATGTGTTTTTATTGATTTGATTTATTGATTAATTTCGAATCGGTAAAATAACTATTTAATCATTATTCCCAAGTGATAACTCAACAATACAATCTCAGCCCTTCATCCCGACGGATTTTTCCCAAGCATTAGGTGTGGAATATTACAATGGGGACCCAAACCACGCAGGTTGTGTTGATAACTAAACTCGCATGAACGCTGAGGGAGTCTGACTGTTATCCATCGACATTGTCAACTGTTGGGCTGTGGCCTCTCCAGAGTCTCAATGAATATTGAGTTTATATTTCGTAACATGTTGAAGCTCCGAAACCGTAATACGTACCAACAGCAACTGAGAATTTTTCTTCTATACTCCTTTCCCACGCAATCGGATTGATGTCCCCAAATGTGTAACAAGTCGTTCACGACATTTAAACTCAATTTTGGCCTAAATTTGTTGGGTGTTTTTTTGTTGCATTCAGCGCATGTTTGGGGAATCGGTATATTTTCCTCACCTCGATAAGCGTGGGAGAATTGTGTTCTTTCCTTGCCCGAGCTGTCGATAAACTTACGAGGAAAGTGGGGGAGGGTCTGGGAGGGTAGAGATCAGTATTGACGAATTTACAGCTGGGTCAGCGGCAAGTTCGGCCCCACAGCCGCGCGCTGAAATATCGTCTCAAATTGGCGGACGGATTCAATGTCGAATGTGGATCGAGTCCTGACAAACCACCTTCGATGTAAACGTGGAGAGGAGGAATGGGTGACGTTTCGGGTCGAGACCCTTCATCAGACTGAAGAAATCCGAAACGTCACCCTTTCCTTCCCTCCAGAAATGTTGCCTGCCCCGCTGAGTTACTCCAGCATTTTGTGTCTACCTTCGATTTAAACCAGCATCTGCAGTTCTTTCCTACACATTCGAAGTAAACGTGCTTGGTTGGGTGCGGCAAACAGTCCCCACTTTTGCATTTGATCTAAGTGAATCTAAGTGAATGGGGCATGTTTTAGCAAGAAAGGAATAGGCGCGATTTTCATCCTCGATGAAATATGAAGCAGATGGGCGTGAATCAGACCAAGTTGACTGCGGCTGAGTTTATGAACGAAAGGGACTCTTAACACCCCCCCCCCCCCTCCCCCCTCCACACACACACATACACACACACAATGACTTTTAATTAGATCAGTAATCCGACGCTGGTTTAAAAACAGGCGAGATAATTGAAAGTCATTCCAGCACCTTGCGCGCTGCACAAGATTCCAGCATCTGCAGTTCCTTGAGTCCAATTGAAACTAACTCGGCGTTGAATAAGGCCGTGGAGTTTCACGCCGCCGCCAAATTCTCTCCGTCACTTTCACTTGAACACTTAGTGATTTATTTTGCAGTGAGATGGTTTGCTTTAGACCGTTGAAGGCAGTATAATTTCATGTACGGATTGGCGGGGCTGCGGCTTGAGCAGCGCGGGCTTTCGTTCGCCGATCTTTAAACCAGTGCCGAGCGCGGATACGGCGTGACCCCGGAGCACTTTCACAATTAATCGCGCACTTTACGGATTGCCGGCCCTTTGGACCAAAGATTATTGGAACAACAAACTAGAAGGCAACCCACTCACAACCTTCCCATTGTAAATTGTTTGTAATCTTGACTTTTAGTTCGAACACACCCAAAAAATATTGGTTTGCTTTAATTTGAGAATAATTGATTTTATTATTGTTTAAAAATCCCCCCAAAACGCCCAGCCGCTTTCTGGGACGGACTTGTGTCAATACAGCGGCGTTTTATAATTTCTCTTTGCAATTAATACCACATACGTCTGAGAATTTAATCTTACAGGTGCTATCAAGCCAAAAGATTGCATGGTGGAATATTATCTTGCACAATGCAAGCGTAAACATGCAGGTGTCATCGCCGAGCACAAGATTTAGTTATTTAAGAAGGAACTGCAGATGCTGGAAAATCGAAGGTACACAAAAAATGCTGGAGAAACTCAGCGGGTGCAGCAGCATCTATGGAGCGAAGGAAATAGGCAACGTTTCGTCCCGAAACGTCCCGAAACGTTGCCTATTTCCTTCGTTCCATAGATGCTGCAGCACCCGCTGAGTTTCTCCAGCATTTTTTGTGTACCCAAGATTTAGTTAGGCGGTAAACGGACATCCGATAAGTGCGAGGATCTCAATGAAACCGGCGGTTATATCTGAAGAGGGGTCACGACCTGAAATGTTGCCTATCCGTGTTCTCCAGAGGTGCAGCCTGACCCGCAGAATTACTCCAGCACTCTGTGTCTTTAGTCACATGTGAAAACGAGGAATAGATGTAGTCTGAACTGGAGAATCAACTGGAGAATACTATTAACAGCTTTAGAGTTATGCCAACAACAGGGCCCGTTTTGTTCTGAATTTTGGGGCATCGTATATTATTTTTATTGGATTAAGTTAAACCCGACCCGATTACCCATGAATTATATTATGCGTATTTTACTTACCATGTTGCTTTTAAGGAAATTTTCGAGTAAATCATTTACCTGAAGAGGAAACTTGCCGTTTTGCATTTTTTATAAAAACGTGGTTCTTTAAAAGACCTCGTCAATTGTTTAAATTTCAGGTGAATTCTCTTTAAATGGAAATGAAGATTCAGAGTGTTAATCCCACTTCCAACTCCGCGTGGGTTTTTCCGGGTGCCCCGGTTTCCTCCCACACTCCAACGATGTGCAGGTGTAAATGTAAATTGTCCCTAGTGTGTGGGACCGCGTTAATGTGCGGGGATCGCTTGTCGGCGCGGACTCGGTGGGCCGAATGGGCTGTTTCCGCGCTGTATCTCTAAACTAAACTAAACTAAACTCAGAATGAACTCCTGCCTCGAATAGACATTTTGCGCAGTCTTTATTACCTATTGGAGAAAATCGAAATAATGTTCCTACACTTCGATTATAATTGACGATTACTAAATTGGGGGGGAAAAACTATTCAAGATAACGAAAAGTGAATGAGCATCGCCCCTTATTTATAGAATGATGTACTGAAATAACTGACATATAGGCTTTAAATAATTGCACATCAAATGCAAAATCTTCCAATGTTACACTTAATTCCTCGTCATAGGCTCACACCTGAATTGCTTTCTTGATGTTAAGTAGTAATGTATTGTAGCAATGACAACTCACCATTCCATAGGAGGAAATTCAGTGGTTGCAATGGGCAGAATTTCACCAACCGCGAAGAAACAGCGCGTTTTATTTTTGTTAAAACCATTGCAACAGCAACCCAATTTAACGCAATTCGCGGCTTCATTCTGTGATTCCGATTAAGTCTCCGTCATTTCCGAACTCACATTGTCAAGACGTTATATGAATTCATTTTATTTTCATGTTCTCATTTCGGCTTCCACCGCGATTATAAACCAGTTACAAACCGCAGTCTGCACCCACTTTTATCACAACCTCAGATAGACACAAAGTGCTGGAGTAACTCAGCGGGTCAGGCAGCATCTCTGGAGTAAAAGGATGGGTGACGTTTCGGGTCGGAACCCTTCTTCAGATTTCCAAATTCCACACCAGTGAGATGTTTTTTTTAAAGGGAGCTTGCGCGTTTTTGGAACTGTCGCCGTAGTTTCAGTTATGATTACCTGCATTGTGTAGGAGTTGACGAGTAAAAGCGCAAAGGAATCTCAAAACAATTAAAATATCCTAATTTGCGCCAATACAATAGTACAGATGTGTATAATTTGTTTAATCGTTTACAGTCGGGGAAAACCTGGACCTCAAAATTGTATATTCATATAGAGGAAGAATTATGTGATTAAAACAAATAGTTCAAATTGTTATAATATCGCGTAGAACTAGTCATTGTATGGGGCGATGCAGCAGCAAATATAGCTGGTGAATTTCCTCCCGCCTCCTCACTCCGGTATAAAACCCGGATTAAAACGCAAAAATCATTATTTAAGGGGATTATCTCAACGAATGTTCAACACCGTTTAAATTAAAACAAATTGAAGGATATGGATGGATCAAGATGAACTGTCTGGTTGTAAGGTCGGGAGATTTATTGAATGGTCAGGTTTGTCATTGAAATATGATTCCTGGATTTTGATAATTTAAGTATTTACGCATTGTCGGTGCTATCATATCTGAGGTTCAGGGCTGGTTTTTTTTAGGGCTTGATGTATCGTTTTTCAGAAGCTTCTCCCATCCTTTGGAAGTGTTTGGAGTGTAACAAGTAGAAATACCATGTCTTCTCTTATCTTCAGTTCGCCAACAAATCTCCTCAAAGAAGACAGACATAAAAAGCTGGAGTAAACTCAGCGGGTCAGTCAGCACCTCTGGAGAAACGGAATAGGCGACGTTTCGGGTCGAGACCTTTCTTCAGACCCAAAACATCACCTATTCCTTTACTTCAGAGATGTTGTCTCACCCGTTGAGTTATGCCAGTTTTTTTTTAGCCTATCTTCGGTTTAAACAAGCATCCACAGTTCCTTCCTACAAATTTCCTCAATAGGATGTCAATTCCTAACATAGCGCTGAAGGCCAAAGCCAGGATATTCCTCCCGCATTTTTTCTTGTGGGAAGGACATTAATGAGTGTAGTTTTGTTTTGGTGTTGAACGCGATGGCAGTTTACCCAATGTTCAGACTGGTCCCGAAGACCAAGTTCACTGGAGCCGCTTTTTTAATTCCCTCGTCCCCTCTCCAAATTTGGAGATCTTTATTGGGTTCGTCCAGATTTACTGGAAGAATTTAGCAATTTCCATTTTTTCCCCAAGATCTTTCACTCTTTGAAGTGTTAGTATAATGTCTCATATTTTTTTAAGTGCAGATAACACTCTTAGCTCTATCAACTTGTTTCCATAACGCGGGATTAAGGATAATGAATGCCTCTAGTTACTTTCCTTGTCATCTCTTTGAAACACAGGCGTTCTTCAGTAGAGCATTGGAATAAGCAAATGACACTACCTTGGAATAATAATCCGTGCCTCCAGCCAAACACTGCATCATTCTATTTGTATTATTAATTGACTCGCTATAGCGCAGGGAAGGTTTAAGTGAGAGGGTCAGCTACCATTCCTAAATTATTTTCCTTCTTATGCCTTTTGCAAAGATTTTCCTCGCGTGCAATATACTTTTTTCTTGCCAGATCGCATCAACGGGCCAAGATGACATTGCAATCTAACCCCGTGTGTGATCTTATCAGCATTCCCTCTTCTCACCAAATACCCTCTTCTCACCAGATTGAATTGGATTTTGTCGTGTGAAGGAAAGTGATTTATACATTGCCTAATGAGCCATTGAGGTAAAGAATAACAGACTGCTCTGGGAGTGAAGCAGAGAGCTGTAACATAACTGAGCGCTTCTGACAACAGCAGAGAAGTCTGAAATTAACTGCAGCTAGAAATGGATGATGAATTCGGCAACATCAAAGATTTTATTACATTGGGCAGCCTGGTCCCAGTCCGCCATTGTTTTCTGTATTTACTGATAGTCTTGGTCTGATCTCCCGGGGAGTAGTCGTGGTGAAGATTGAAGGCAACGTTAGGGGACTAATAGTTCTCTGGGCATAAGGACTACCTAGCCAGAGATGCTCATGTAGACAATGCACAAACTAACCAATGCTTGGACTTTCAATGAACAAACTATAGATCAGGGTGAGATTGGCGTGTTTCAAACAATATTCTTATTATTTGGACCCGTTGCTTCTATTTAGTAGCACTCCTGAATTAATTTTATGCTGGTATTAATAGGTAACTCAGGATTTGCAATAGAGCCACTTTATTCATCTGATTTATTATATAATAAAATGTTCCATTTTGAATGTTGCTCTCAGTTTTTACACAGCTCTGCCTTGCAGGTTAATATATTCTATTTCTCTCACTGAACACTCCCATGCAGCTTTATCTTATTTTCCAACACTGCCACCAAGTCGTATCATTTGTGCTCTTGGCAAAGCTGAGGCCAAGTTTGCTGATGGAGTTCTTATTTTTACTTTTATTGTCATTTGATGTATTTCTTGTGATGTGCTTCCAAGGCCAAGTTATTTTTACCATGAGGACAGATTTAAACAAGAACTGTGACACAGATTATAAAAGGGATTGGAGACTCTAATGTAAAAACAGAGCACAAAAACATGGATAATTTTTCGAATTGATTGATTGATTGAAAGAATCAGCTTGCGAATAGGCCCATTGGCCCAGCTACTCCACACCAACCATCGATCACCCATTCACTCTAGTTCTATAGGTCCACAAAAATGCTGGATAAACTCAGCGGGTGCAGCAGCATCTATGGAGCGAAGGAAATAGGCGACGTTTCTGGCCGAAACCCTTCTTCAGACTGTTGTCCCATTTTCGCATCCACTGCTTACACACTACGGGCATTTTACAATTAACCCACAAATCTGCACGCTTTGGGATGTGGGAGCAAGCTGGAGAAGTGGAAGCCCACATGGTTACAGGGAGATCGTGTAAACTCCACACACACAGCATCCGAAGTCAGGATAGAAACCGGGTCACTGGTGGTGTGAGGCAGCAGCTCTACCAGTTGTACCACTGTGGGGTCCAGTTTACCACACATACAAATATATTGCAGGGATATAATCAAATAATCAGAGAACAGTACAACACAAAAGCAGTTTATTTGTTTAGTAATAATCCTGCCAGAATTTTGAAAGAATAAGTCTCACGTTCCTGTTCCTTTCCCACAGAAATGCATTTTTTCCCCTTTTCAAACACTTATTTAATTTACCCTTTTAAGTTATTATTCAGACAGTTTCCACTCTCTTTCAGTGCACTGTTGGAGATTGTAGTAAATCAATATGTTAAAAAACACCTTTCCCTCATTTCTCTTCTGGCTCTTCTGTCAATTATCTTAAATACCTTGCAGCAAGTTAGTTGGATTTTTACACTGTCATTTGCATTGCGTGTACATTTATGTTGCCATGAGTATGCGGGACATGGCGCTGAGTGTAAAAGATCAATAGTAAAGAGTGTTTAATTGTCACATGCACCAACAATACAACAATGACATTCTTACTTGCAGCAGCATTACAGGCCTGTAAACACAATACATACAAATAATATATAATAAACACCAATTCAATAAAGTACTAACCACAATATAAATGCAAGAAACCCCCCAAAGTCCTTAATACAGCCAAAGACCATGCATCAAAGTTTTCATAGTTGAAGTTGGTGGCGTTCAGTGCTCAAGAACCTGATGATTGTCAGAAAGAAGCTATTCCTGAACCCGGCAGTCACATTTTTCAGACTCTTCCACCTTAGCTTCTCAATGGTAGGAGTGAAATGAGTGTGGCTTGGGTGATGTAGGTCTTTGATGATATTGGCTATCTTTTTGAGGCAACACCTCCTACAGATCCCTCCAATGGCACGGAGGTCAGTACCTGTAATTGTTTGGCAATCATTTACGTACCAAGGTTTTCAACAACTTTTGCAACTTTATCTTTTATGAATGCAAAATATAACATATTGATAACATATTTGGTTAAAGGCAGGTAATTTGCATTATTTGTAGGTCATTTCTGTTTAAGAGCAGGGAATAATAAATGGCTGATCCTTGAGAAACTTTATTAATCAAGCATCTTCTGTGAAATCGGTCAGCTTTATGTTCTGAAAATATAAAGGCCAACTGAAAATTGTGAGCACGTGTGTGTGTATATATCTCACAAACGTTGTATGTGTATATTTTCCGCTAAGGTTCCATGAGCGACCATCTTCTCTCAGTCTGCTCGCTTACTACAGCAACATATCTTGGTACCTAATCTTCAGTTAGCACACTGCAAGGCTTGCAGAGTTCAAACATCAGGGAATGCTGCACATGGGTGAGAAACAGACACATGAAACTCCTTTCCCAAGTTGGTGCTTTATTTTAACGATACCAGGGAGCAACTAGAAGCCTCTCATTTGTCATAACATTGGCACAAGTCAAGGCTACACTTATAAAGTTCCCAAGAGGTGCAATAGATTGACTAGATACATTGAAAATTAGGCTTCACATTAATTCTCTTGTGAGGAACCTTACCAGGTATATAATGAAAGTAATCATATTGGGATACATAATATTCCCCGTGTTGTCTTTCTTTAGTGATGCTTTTATGGTCACACAGCAATATGTTTTTCAGGCATGGATTGTGCCTTGGAGATTTTTGTTGTCATATTAACCATTAATGTTATGAGGCCGAGACATATGCTGCAGCATTTTACTTCATTCTTGTTCTTCCTCTTCTGAAAATAATCACTCACTCTGAAACAATCTCTCTGTCTTTAATCAAGTGAGGTTTTTCATTTTTGTGCCCTGACTCTCAGCAGCAGCTCAGCCATGAGACAGAACTTCTTAGAGTGGCACAGTGGTAGAGCAACCGTCTCATAGCATCAGAGACCCGGATTGGATCTTCATCTCGGGTGTGGTCTTTGTGGAGTCTACATGTTCTCCCTGTGACCACGTGGGTATATTCCGGGTGCTCCAGTTTCCCCCCATATCACAAAGGTGCACGGGTTTGTAGGTTAATTGGCTGTTGTAAAAATTGCCCCTAATGTGAGGAGTGGATGTGAAAGTAGGATAACATTTAACCGGTGTGAACGGGTGATCCATGGCCAGCATGGACACGTTGGTCAAAGGGTCTGTTTCCATTCTGTATCTTTCAATCAATCATTCAAAAACAGGTAGACAAAAATGCTGGAGAAACTCAACGAGTGAGGCAGCATCTATGGAGCGAAGGAAATAGGCAACGTTTAGGGTCGAGACCCTATTTTTACCTGCGATTTTCCAGCATCTGCAGTTCCTTCTTAAACATTTAAAAACAGCTCATTCCAGGTCTGATTCAATATCATAACGATTCTTCTGGTAGCCAGTGGACAAAGATCAGGAAGACTACGTGTACCAGTCTTTACTTTCCTGCTTTGATAAAGATCCTTGCTATGCCATTGTCCCGCATATGACCAGCTAAGGTACTGGGCCAGAGATTCAATGCGAATGCTTTCTGACTGAACAAGGGATGTAATTTATTCATGAACCACCAAAAAAGCTATAATATAAATTTTCATATATTGCATAACGAAAGCAAAAAATACTGGAAATGCTTAGCAGGTCAGGTAGCTTCTGTGGAGAGAGAAAGTGAGTTAAGAGTTCCATTATATTGCATTGGGACAATTAGTTCTTTTTAGGATCACCATCTGGCACTGGTTTTATTTGAGCTATTTTCCATTTGTCTGATGTCTTCTCTGTTCTTAATGACTGATAGAGACAGAGGAACTTCACAAAAATTCCATTCATTCCCCACTTGGTGTTTTCAGTTTCTTCACTGTCCATGGCAGCTGTCCCATGTAGCGGGTTGGATATCTGGAAAAAAAATTAAAGAATATTTCTACTTCAGACAAACAAAGTCCTTGAGAAGCTGGTGGGAGAAATGGAACGAGATTTCTATTCCATATAATTACAAGTGAAAATGAAGTGTCTGAAAAGTCAGATGGTAGAAATCTACCGGGTTGAACTATCATCCTGTACAGGTCAATGGTGACATGAAATTGGGAGATGCAGTTATTATGGACAAATATGGCCATGAAATACTGCTGAATTTAGAGAATGGGCGTTAATTAGAAAATATATCAAACTTTAGTAAGTGCAAGTGTAAGATTGTATGGAAGATAGACACAACATGCTGGAGTAACTCAGCGGGACAGGCAGCATCTCTGGAGAGAAGGAATGGGTGATATTTCGGGTCGAGACCCTTCTTCAGACTGATGTAGGGTTGTATGATTTGATGATTAAGAAGATCGTACCAGTTTGTCAAAAACACATGCTAGTTTGCAGTGAAATTTTGTTCTCCATGGTTTACTTATTATCAACGATGTCTATCACATCTTCGGGTGCCTATTATTTCTTTGATCTAGTTATGGCAGTGGTTTCCTCCCTTACACGACAACAGGGAGGACACCAAAAGTACTTTTTTTGGCTGTAAAGTATTTTGATACATTCTGAAGATTTTACATAAATGAAAGCCCATTGATTAATTTGTTTCAATTCCAACCTTCCTTCCTCCCTTGCAATCGACAAAATAGTTTATTGCTCTCAATTCTTCATTGTCAACGATTTCTCTGGAAGATGTCAGTTCTGCCTCAAAGCCAAAAAGGAAACCTCACCAATTATTCAAGTGTTTGTCTTCCTCTTGTAGCTGTGACTGTCCACTCCTCCAGTTTCCATTAACAAGCATCCAGGGGGCCAGGTTTGGCAGTGGGAATCTTCATTACGCCTAATGCGCCCCAGCAATTGTTTCTTATCACAGCAGATGGCCACCATGCAGCCAGACCTACTGTTTTCCTCATTCAGGACAGCGTTTTCTTTACAGCTCAGGAACCTTGGCGATGTCAATAGCAAAGAAACGACCTGGAATAAGTTCTAGGAGGAAAGGGAAATGTGGCGTCATTTTAGTTACAATAGAAATGAGAAAGATCATTATCGCCACCGTTCACTAATCTCTAACTAATGCTTTGACCACTTGAACTCACATCTTGGCTTCATTATCTGAGTTAATTGCAGTCATCTCTTTTCATTGCCATTCTCTCCCAAGCAACGATGCTTCAATGTTTTTGTTGTTTTTATTTCTGAACTTATGAATTCTAATGTTTTATCAGCATATGTGTTATAGCCAACATATAACTAATGTTGCACAACCAATTATAGAGGAAACTTCCTATGTCCCCATGTTATAATCTAAGATGTCATGTATTTCATGATTTAAAAGTCACACGAACTATAGCTTGCACACTAACCCTTCTTTTTACTTTGCAATATTTTCCTCTTTCGCCTAACATGGGAAAATAATAACTTTCTCAGACAAACCATAGCAGTCAACAGAGGTGTTTGGTGAACTCACTGTGGTGGATGTTAAACTTGTGTTGGTTGTAGTTTGGTTTAGTTTAGCGAAACAGGCCCTTCAGCCCACTGAGTCTGCGCCGACCAGTGATTCCCATACACTAATACTATACTACCTACAGTAGACACAATTTACAATTATACCAAGCCAATTAACCTACAAACCTGTAGGTCTTTGGAATGTGGGAGGAAACCAGAGATCCCGGAGAAAACCCACGCAGGACACGGGGAGAACGTACAAACTCCGTACTGACAAGCACTCGTAGTCAAGATCGAACCCGGGTCTCTGGCGTTGTAAGGCAGCAACTCTCCAAGTCATTATTTTGAATAGGAAATATATTCCTGTTCAAGGAAGGACTTCCAACAATAGAATTACTACTATTGTAATACTATAGGTAATAGTTCACCATTCACCACCCCTTTCTCAGGGGTGATTAGCATTAGGTAGTAAATGCTGGCTTTATCAGCAATGGGCGCAACTGTATAAAAATGTCCTTTCTACCATTAATTTCTGTGTCTAATTCCCCATCCTTCTTTGGAGATCTCTAGTTTTGTTGAACTTCTAGTTGTATCACAATTCGTGTTTGGTCCTTATCTTTCCATCGACACTTTCGTTACATTTAAGCTTATTTTAGAGCAGAAATTCTGTAACTGGACAGAAACAACTCTATTCTGAAGAAACCTTTGCCTTTCCTTATACCTCATTCATGTTCTGTTTTGTTTTAGCTTCCTTCCACCTTTTATCCTTGTTTTTTGCTGGTTGAGGTTTCCTTTCAATGACTCACATGTTCCATATTTAGCAATGTCCCACAATTATGTCAACAGCATTGGTCCTAGGCCCAGCATCAGACTACGTTGACCATTGCTCCCTCACCTTCCTCAGCTTCCTCTTTTGAAACTCCATTGTTTCTCTTTGGATGGTGGATCAGTTCAACCAGCGTGGAGAATTAACAAGCAGCATGCAAACATGGTTCCCTCTTTAGATTTTAGACTTTAGCCTTTAGACATACAGTGCGGAAACAGGCCCTTCGGCCCACTGAGTCCGTGCCGACCAGCGACCACTAGCACTATCCTACACACTAGGGACAATTTACAATTTTACTTAAACCAATTAGCTTACAAACTTGCACATCTTTGGAGTGTGGGAGGAAACTGGAGCACCTGGAGAAAACCCATGTGGTCATAGGGAGAACGTACAAACTCCGTACAGACAGCACCCATAGTCAGGATCGAACCCGGGTCTCTAGCGCTGTACGGCAGCAACTCTACCGCTGCGCCACCGTGCCATCCCACCACAGTGGAAAACTTTTTTCATGCAAATGCTAAACAATATGGCTTACGTAAGAAAGTCATGTGTTTTTGTACGCACATTCAGAACTGGTTTTGTTGAACCTCTGGAAAACACGGGTTCACAGGCAATTCTGAACATTGCAGTAACGATTGAGAGCTGTTGCAGAACACATGTAGAATGGCACTCGGAGGGAAGGGCCTTCACTTACAGGGATGGACTGGAGAAGATGCCATTGTTCTAAGAACAGCAAAGGTTGAGGAGTAATTTAATAGAGGTGCTCGAAATCATCAAGGGGTTCAGATAAAAAATGCTTTCACTGGGTCAAGAACAAGGGAGCCTGATGTCTGATGAATGGAAATACAAGGCACGTGTTTTCACTCCGCAATATGTCTAGGTTGGAAATTCACTGTGTGAGAGGATAGGGGAAGCAGGTTCAATCCCACAGTTTTTGAAAAGGAATTGGATAGATCCTTACAGAAGGAAGAAACCTGGATTGTGGGGAAGTGGTACAGGTTGACTGGTGGTGTCGAGAGCATCTGATGACTCAACTAATCAATTTGCGCAGCTCCTTCCCATGACCGTCAGAAACAGCCTTTCTGAAACAATTTGCTTTGAATTGCAACGGTAACTGTTTTGCAGGGAAGAATTTAATTTTCAAATTAATTGATTGTACAGATTGAATAGTTTCCTGAATTAAAGGCTGTGACAATTTCTGTCCAGTACTGAGAAGCGAGGCAGAGACAGAGTGGTCTCCTCTCTTAGAACATTGAACATAAACCAATTGCCCTTTAGCCCACAATGTCCATGCCAGCTATCATGCCGTTAATCTTCTCTGCCTGTACATGATCCATAGCCTTCCATTCCTTGCGTATCCAAGTGCCCAGCTAAAAGCCTCTAAAATGCCACTATTATATCTGCCTTCACCACCACCCCTACCAGCTCATTCCATGAACCCATCATTGCGTAATAATCTTGCCCTGCACATCCCCTTCAGATTTCCCCCCTCTCACCATTAGTCCATAATATTTCCACCCTGGGGAAAATGTCCTGACTGTCCACCCCATCTATGCCTCTCAATCCCTGACATTTCAGAGAGAGCGATGGAAGTTTGCCCATCCTCCGATGCGCCAGAGAAAACAACCCTCCACCTCTATCCCTCCTGCAGCATTTGCTTCCTGGAATATTGAGCCATCGGTCGTGTCCCTCAGTCACGTTTTCGCAATAGTTATAGTATCCCAGTCCCAAGTTGCTATTCATGCATGAGTTCATCGGCCTTACCTGTCAAGCTCCTTGTATTTAAAGAAATCTTGCATTTAAAGTTTAAGCCATCAGGCTTCCCTTGCTCTTTTTGAAGGGACTCGGGGATAGAGTCGACACAGTGTGGCTCAAAGGATGGGTGACTTCATGATTTTAAATTCCCTTAACTCCAATAGGAAGAATGTGAGCCTGATTATTGATTCTGTGCCCCCCTCTCTGCCTTGTACTATTACACTTCCATGATCCTGTCTCCTGCCACCAACTACGAGTAATTGTTTTGCATTTACAGGGTTGATATTTACCTCCGGTCCCTTCTGACACAGTAGTTGGATGGAACCAATTTTATGATTCTATCGGAAGAAGTGAACAGCCAATGTCTTCACCACAACCAAAGTCTTTAAAATCAAATGCTTTTCATTAATTTGATTGTCTTGGATTTGATTGTGTGAAAATTAGTTATTGCTTTTACCAAACCAATTGGCTAGGGGCGGCATGCAGATGCTGCGGTGCAATTGCTGCCTTAGTGTCAGAGACCTGGTTCAATCCTGACCACAGGTGCTGTTTAACCAGAGTTTGTACGATCTCCTTGTGACCGGTCGCATGGGTTTTCTCCAGGTGCTCCGGTTTCCTCCCACATTCCAAAGACGGGCAGGTTTGTAGGTTAATTGATTTCTGAAAATAGTCCCTTGTGTGTAGGATAGAACACAGTGTACGGGTGATCACTGGTGGCACAGTCTTTGTGAGACGAAGGGCCTGTTGCCATGCTCTATCTATGAACTAATCAAATCAATCAACTTTGCCTGCACTAGAAATAAACTTGGTTGGTCAATGAAAGTTTGGGAAATGGAAGTTACTGTGTGAATTCTATTAGTGGTGGCATAAAATCATAATTCAGATGTTATCAATTCCTCACTAAATTTCTTTTGTGTTTGTTTCAGGTTATAGCGCTGTGGCTTTCGATACGACTCCAGGTTACGGTCACACCCCGAGCCATCACACTCCTCAGTTCCCGAATCACACCTTCAAGCACGAGGATCCCATCACCCAGCAGAGCAGTATAGGTAACACTTTTGTACTCCACTCATCAAAGGATCTTTTGCTAAAATATTAAATCTTTTTTTCTCCTTTCCATCAATTCCAATGGCTGAAAGATTGTTGCCTTTTGTGCAAAACCAGCTAGGAACTCTATTAAATATCTGGTTCATTCTGGGCCTTGCAATAGTTTGAAATATTTTTACAGGTTCCTAAGCAATATTTTTGAAAAGTCTGAAATATGTTTGTCAGATTTATGTATCTATGTGACTGATTTATGTATCTATATTTACTGGCCAAAGATAGACACAAAGTGCTGGAGTAACTCAGCGGGTCAGGCAGCATCTGTGGAGAACATGGATAGGTGATGTTTCAGGTCCGTCGGGACCCTTCTTCAGATTATTGGCAAGACTGAATAAACATTTAAACTGTAAAAACGTCAGAAGCAAATTAATTTTATTAATTTAACTAAACAGACTAATATGTTTATCTTCGAATGGGATGAGAGCATTAATTTCAATGCTGCATTTGATATCAATCTCTCATTGCCACTGAGAAGGTGGGGGTGTTTGTTTTGTGGCATTTAAGTGGGTTTAGTATTGTGATGTTGAGAGAGCAGTAACACTGGGTTTACATGGTATAGTGGGCACCAATGGACATGTTTGATGGAACTTGAAAAAAAATGTTGACCATCGACATTCAGTCTATAGCAGGTGACAATGTTTGACGGATTTATTTTAAATGTGTGAGGGAACATTTATGTTCTTTTAGACGTTAGACTTTAGAGATACAATGAGGGAACAGGCCCTTTGGCCTACCGAGTCTGTACTGATCAGCGATCCCCATACTCTAGCACTATCCGTATACTATCAGTAGTAAACAAAGCAAACTCAATGCTTGGATTTATTTCAAGAGGGCTTGTATACAAAAACAAGGATGTAATGTTGAGGCTCTATAAGGCGCAGGTAAGGCCACATTTGGAATATTGTGAGCAATTTTGGGCACCATATCTGAGGAAGGATGTGCTGGGTCTGGAGAGGGTCTAGAGAAGGTTTACAAGGATGATCCCTGGAATGAGTAGGTTAACCTATGATGAGCATTTGTCAACACTGGGGCTGTATTCGTTGGAGTTTAGAAGAATGAGGGGGGACCTCATTGAAACAGACATAATAGTGAAAGGCTTGGATAGAGTGGATGTTGAGAGGATGTTTCCACTGGTGGGAGAGTCTAGGACTAGAGGTCATAGCCTCAGAATTAAAGGATGTTCTTTTAGGAAGGAGATGATGTGAAATTTATTGAGAGGGTGGTGAATCTGTGGAATTCTTTGCTACAAAAGGCTGTGGAGACCAAGTCAGTGGATAATTTTAAGGCAGAGATAGATAGATTCTTGATTGAGGTTATGGGGAGATGACAGGAGAATGGGGTTAGGAAGGAGAGAGAGAGATCAGTCATGATTGAATGGCAGAGTAGACTTGATGGGTCGAATGGCCTAATTCTACACATCCCTTATAAACTTATGACCAATATCCTACACGTGTGGAAGGAAACTGGAACACCCGGAGAAGACCCATGTGGTCACAGGGAGAACGTACAAACTCCGTACAGACAGCTTAGTCAGTATTGAACCCGTGTCTCTGGCGCTGTAAGGCAGCAACTCTACCGCTGCGCCACTGTGCCACCCCACAGAATTTATTGAGGTAATAAATTGTGATTATCAAGGACTCCATGAGAAACTGATAGGCAAAAGCTCAATGAACCTGCCTGAAATTCTATTTTAGCGCAGGTGTAAGTCGACCAGGTTGAAAGCCTGGATGGTGAAAAAATGAGAGGAATATTGGTGAATTGCCTACTGGAATCTGGCGCAAAAAAAGCCTGGTGTAGAATACCATAATTTAATTTTGTGCATTTAAATACTAATTACAATGCTGGATGTGTTTTACGACTTTTCGACATCTGAGCATCAGTGTTTTTTAAAAGTCACCTAAAATTAGAGAATTCAAAGTTCATGCTGCTGGGTTGTGAACTACCCAAACGAAATATAAGGAGCTGTTCCTCCAAAGTGCCTGAAATGGATGGCTCTCCACATCGTCCGATCACCACATCCCTCACAGTTTTGCATTCCACTAACTTCAATCGAAAGGAACAAAAATAAAAGTGCTGGAGGAACGCAGTGCGTCAGGCAGCATCCGTGGGGGGGGGGGGGGAAATGCCGACCCAATGAGTCCCTCCAGCGGCTCGATTTTTTTGCTTCAGATTCCAGCATCTGCAGTCTCTAATACCTCAAAGGAAAGGGAAAATGGAGAGGTTTACTGCCAGGCCACCATGTTCCCTGGCACCACCCCCGGCAGCGAACCAGAGGCCCCATCCTTACACTGGTTACAACAGTGCAAATTCAGGCTCTAATTTAATGGCAGCTGTAGTCTGCTTGCTAATTCACTAGAAAAAAAAGTTTACATTTGTTCATTGCCAGAAAAGACCGAAACAACATTACCGTTTATAAATATGCTGCCCTCAAACTACCCCTGATGAATGTACTGCAGTGACTTGTTACAGTTCTCCAGCACATGATGTACATAATTTCAGATTAGTGCAATACATCATAGATACCACTGGCCTATGACAATATTGCACTGTATATATTTAAATAGATTGTAGCAATATAACATGATATAACCATAGATTATGTCTCATGACATTGGAAACATTTATTGGTTCAGATTTTTAAATAGTTTAGCAAGCTAAAGAAACATTTCTATATACTGACCAAAAAAACACAGATGTGCTGGAGGATGTCAGCAGGTCAAACAGCATCTGTGGAGGCAATGGAGAGACTTTAGACTTTAGAGATACAGCGTGAAACAGGCCCTTCGGCCCACCGAGTCCGCACCAACCAGCAATCACCCCGTACACTAACACTATCCTACACACGAGGGACAATTTTACAATTTTACTGAACCTACAAACCTGCACGTCTTTGGAGTGTTGGAGGAAACCGGAGCACCCGGAGAAACCCCACGTGGTCACAGAGAGAACGTGCTAACTATATGCTGGATAGGTAACATTTTGGGTCAGAACGCTTCTTCTGACTAAAAGGTTATGTTTCCATTCCCTCCACAGACACTGACGGACCTGCTGAGTTCCTCCAACACTTTATATTTTGCTCAAGGTTCCAGCATCTGCATTCTCTTGTGTCTCCATTTCTATTTACTGCTGTGCTATTGTCAATTGATTTTGCAGGGACAGAGATTTCCTCAGTTAATGTAATGAACGATGAGGCCATCGTTAATAAAATGAATACAATTAATAAAAGCTTGTTTTATTTATTACAACCATTGTAAAAGCATGGAGATGCTGACCTTCTCTTAAATAAGCAGCTGCCTGTCTGTGAATTATCTGAAAAAGGACTTCTCATTGCAATGTCCTCTCAAACATGCAACAGTTTATCCGAAGTTGCAATTCATTTTGTTATAGAAGAACAGAAAGTTTTCATGATCTCCATTAAGCAAAGTTACAACAACTCAAAAGCAGATCAATTAATTTGAAATGCTTGCACAAGTTTAACAAGCATGAAATAACAGATCTGGTGACATGAATCATGGCCAATCAGCCCAACTGATCTCTCTTGGTGTTTGTGTTGCACAACAGCACCCACCTCTCTGTAGGGTTGATGGGGAGAAATTAGCTTAGGCGGTGGCGTGTCCAGGTCTATAGAGGGCAATGTCTAAAAATTCTAGGTGGGCCTATCAGACATAAAGTTAGGGAAACAGTGTGTAAGATCTTCTTGCATCAGTGCCACTTCCTAAAATGCCTCCTGCAAGGACCCGGCACATCAGCAGTTATGTGGTCAGGGGTCCGATTTCATACTGGGAAATCTGGCCAAATGGTTCATGTTTAGTTTCATTTAGTTTAGAGGTACAGCGTGGAAACAGGCTCTTCGGCCCATCAAGTCCATGCCGACCAGAGATCACCCCGTACACTAATACTATTTTACGCACACACTAGGGACAATTAACAATCTTCACCAAAGCCAAATCACCTACAAAGCTGCACGTTTTTTGAGTGCAGGAGGAAATCGGAGCAACCGGAGAAAACCCACATTGCACCACCAGGCACCGCTGCACCACTGTGCTGCCCCAAATGTGGTAACTGGTCTATGGGTGGCACGGTGTAGAGTGGTATTAGAGGGGTATTGCTGAGACCAAGACAGCAAGCCTAGAAACCTTCTGTCAGACCAGCCACTGAGTCCAACAGTTTTGAATTGTCTCATTGAACCTAGAACAGGACAGGACAGGCCTTTCGGCCCACAATGTTTGTTCTGAACACGATGTCCAGCTGAAACTGATCTCACCTGCCTGTACGTGATCAATATCCCTTTATGCCTTGCACTTCCCTGTGCCCATATAAAAGACTCTTAAACACCATTATTGTATCTGCCTTCACATCCACCCCTCAGACATCTAAAACCTACTAAAATCAAAGGAGACAGTCATAAAGAAAGAGTTTAAAAAAAAAAAAAAAAAATATATATATATATAAACACATAGAAATAATTTGAAACCAAAGCAAAATAATTATAAAGCTATTTATTTTTCTTTTGCCATTAAGTTCTGTGTTTTATAACCACCATTGGATTCAATAGCACTGGATCTAACTGCTGCAAGATTTGAGTGACGATCCTTTTGAGCAAAGACAATGAGTATATTGCCTCCTGGGAACTGGTTTTGATCTGGATTATTTTCTTCTATCAATTTCTACAGTTCACAGTGCATGCCTTCTTTCAGTCTGAAAGGCTGAAAATCAACTGTTCCTCTAGGAGACAACAGCTTGTAGGATTCAGGCCTTTGTACAGCACGTTAGATGTTTGCAACTAGTTTTTAATTTCAATTTTAGTTTTAGAGATACAGCATGGAAACTGGCCCTTCAGCCCACTGAGTCCACACCGACCAGCAATCACCCACATGCCAACATTATCCTGCACACTAGGGACAATTTACCAAAGCCAATTAATCTACAAACCTGCACGTGTTTGGAATGTGGGAAGAAACCAGAGCTCCCGGGGAAAATCCACGTGGTCACGAGGAGAACGTGCAAACTCCGTACACACAGCACCCGTAGTCAGGTCTCTGGCACCACTGTGCCACGCATTTGGTGCTGAGCCAATTGTCTATTTTAAATCTGACTTCAATAGACTTTATTAGGCAAATGGGGGAATGGGGAGAAAGAGTAGAGTCACACACACCATGATTTCATTCACTACAGACCAACTTTGAGAGACCATGCAGCCCTGTCTTATTGCCTTCTCTTATCTTTCACCTCAGCTGATCGGAATGTGCTTCTTATGTAACTTTAACATTTTAATTACGGTTTATCACGGACAAGTAACTTGCTTGCATTGAAAGCTTGTTACATTAGCAGTAGAATCAAAACAGATAAACGTTTCAACTAATGCTTGTTTTGTGTGAATATGATAATTAATAGTAAGATTAAACGAGAACTTATCAGTTTGAAGTTTGATCTGTATTTTATGAGGAGTTACGATGAGGGATTACGTGAAGAAGCCCGCCAGGACGCATGCGTGTCATTCTTCAACGCAGCGATGTGAAATCACAGATAACTGTAATGACTAAACATAGTAAGATTAGAGAAGAGGTACCAGTTAAGTATATGATCAGGGTGGGAGCGGAGGGCACGTAATCCCTCATCGTAACTCCTCATAAAATACAGATCAAACTTCAAACTGGTAAGTTCTCGTTTAATCTTACTATTTTACTTCGGAGTCACGTGAGTGACTACGTGAAGATTTTAAAGCTCTGTGATTTCATGCCGTGGAACGAGTCCATGCATCACGTCTGCCTTGACTGTGGGAGGAATTGTGTTAACATAATTTGGACATGAATTCGACATTGAAATCATAAAAATGTTTAACACAAGTTTATAACCCCTTTTTATGGGCTTAAATTAATTTACAGAACTTAAATTGTTTCTGCAAACGTTCCAGGTTTCATTACTGGTTTATTACAAAATAATTGGAATGTTTCCCCTCCAGACCATCCTGCTGCCTTGAGGATTTGGTCCATTGGTACATCCAACTGTATGCTGCCGATGTAGCTACAGCCCTGGTGGAAAGAAATTTTTTAAATTTAGTATCCACCCCAGCCTGTGTTAGCAACTGTTTCAGCCATCTTGAGATGGTCTGGACCGTCACTCTTGGTGTGGTTGCTAGTGGCTGACCAAAAGTGCCTTTTCATTGCCTCTTAGGATATTCATTTTCTTCATGTATAACGACAGATGTCTTGTTATACACAGACGGTCATCTGTTGGGTATGACCTAATTGTATATCGAGGCCTGCTGATCCCTTTTCTGTTCTGCTTACTATCTCATAAATATGAAACTTAATATTTTCTGTTGAGGAAGTCATGTTGTCCAGTCTAGTTTTTGCAGTGACTGTATCCTCTGTGCCCTGACCAATACCATTAGCATGACTGTTTAATATCAGTCTGTGTAGGGACAGAACTGTTGCTGGAGACCAATTCCTGAGCATCTTCAGGATTATTCTCACATCCCATATTAGGGAGTATTTGGTTCCCCTCATAGGTTTTGTACCAGTGGGTGAGTCCCAACAGTGTAATGGTCTGTCCCCTGCCATAGGTAAGTCGATAGGGCACTTCTGGCGCAGTTGATGGCACTGTAACTGAGCCCCTCATCATAGTGGAGGCCTGCCAGATATTCCAGAACAGATTGGATGTTCATGTCTCTGATTCCATGTTTGATACCACTGGGAACCATGGTTGTGTAGGCCAATCGGGTACTATCAATACCAGATGCAGAGTCTTGTTGTATTTCCTTAATGCCCGACTGAGAAGCAGGAAAAGGCGGGAATGCGTAAAATAACTTGATAACTGGTGGTAGGTCTGGATGCGAATAAATCGATATCTGGTGTTCCATGTTTTGCTGTGATATCAGCAAATACTATTTTATTCAACATCCATTTGGTGTTTTTCATCAAATTTGTGTGACCTGGTGTTTGCCACTGAATTTAGTCTTCCTGGTAGGTAAGTGGCTGATATCCAAATATCTCTCTGGATACACCATTGCCGATTTGTATAGCCAGATTGTCACATGATGTCGATTTGTTTCCACCCTGTGGTTAATGTATGCTACCACGGTGGTATGGTATTGGTGGCTCCGCACCCAAGTGCACTGGCATCAGTTTGTAGTACCATGGAAAGGTTACTGACAATGCTTGGATAGGAACAAGGCCAGATGTTGTCTATCTACCATTTTAGTTCCATTTTAGCTTGATTGGTAGTTTCACAGATCTGTCAAAGTGACCTGCATAGTTTAGAGTGCTTCCAAATTGTGTGGCTGGAAAGGCAGCCATCATTATGCCAATTACTTTAGCTACCAATCTGATGAATGGTTTGCTGATGTCAGTGAGGTTATTGCAAGCCTCTATTAAATCTCTAGCCTTTCCCTTAGGCAGAGTCACCGACATGTGAACTGAGTCAATGGTGAAACCCCAGGTAGTCCATAGTAGTGGAAGACGTTAGTTTAGATTTAACTGGATGAAATTCCAGTTCCCCAAATAACTTTTGTGTGGCTGTTACAGTTTGTTTGGCCAATTCCAAAGTTTTGCCCATAATGAGTATGTCATCTAAATATGCCATGACCATGTGTATACGTTTCCGTAGAAACGCTTGGGCTGGTTTAAAAAAAAATTGTGAACAGCCTGGGCTGATGATAACCCATTTGGCAGTACTTTATACTGTCAGAGTTGTCCCATCCAGTTAAATTTTGAGTAACATCTGTGGTCACCTCGTATAGGCACTGAATGGTAAGCATCTTTTAAATCGGTGCTGGCCCTTGAAGTAACCTTAGGGAATTAATTGTTAAGCAGTAACAAAGGTATCTATTTTGTCAGATCTATGATGATGCGATGACCATCATCTTGTTTGTTTTGATAAATATATTGGACACGAATTCTAATGGTTCGTGTTGAGTTTTCTCAATTACACCTTTTATGTGAAGCCGCTTCAGTTCAGCTTGCGCTTTTGATTTCCCTTTATCAGAAAGCACGAACATTCGGTTCAGTATATGTTGAACTGGAGGGCTGTACTTGTGTATAAACTCTGTTGTATATCCCTGGATACTGCTTAATCATACTTCATGCATTCAGAAAAGAGTGTAATCTCCACCCAATCTCCGTGCCCACTGTATATTGTAGGGAACCAGACCCACCTACCTCTATAGTTACCAGTGGCAGGTTTACTTTTTGTAGGTTCTTCGCTGTTGTTGTAGCGCTGGGGTCTGGATTTTTGGTTTGGTTGGCGTTGGAGGTCCCGCATCTTCCAAGAAGGCCGGCCTGGGCCATGGCCTAAAAGACTCATGTTTGTGGGTACCGGTCCTTCGAGCTTTCACCAGTTCTGCTGGTGGGTGCGTGGGGGTGCTGGGTTCCAGTAGGTTCTCTTGTTCCTGCACCACCTGCACACTTGTCTTTTCTTCTGCGGACCCCTCTTCCAGGTCAGCCCAGACTGACCCGCAGTGCTCCCCTCTGATGAGGTAGAAGCACTGTGCAGCCCTGAAAGAGGTACTGCTGTGGGTTTATCATAGGGCCCACAGTGACCCGACTCCATCTCCCGGAGTCTGTCACGTTGGAGCAAAGCTCCATACACCGCTTCTTCCCGCTCCAGCGCTCTCGGGCGCTGGCCGCCGGCGGTTATTCAAAGTCGGACTCCTCTGAGTCCACGACTTTGTTTGTTTTGTGTCTAGCCTTTCCGCCCGGCCGCGTGGATCTGGCCGGTGCGGAGGCGACATCGGGCACAGCTGATCCCACTACGGGTGATCCAAGTGCCGCTGGCTGCTGCTGGCTGCCCGCTGCTCCACGGTCCTCCTTCTCCAGCTTTGTCCTTACTGTCCTTCCGTGGAGTGGATCTGGCCGGTGTGGAGGACATCTGGCACAGCTGATTCCATCTAGCCTACCAGCTTTGTCGCAGCCCGTTGTTTCTGCACCTGCAATCAGCATGGAAATACAAAAAAGACCGCAGCTCTTACCTGCTGGTCCAAGTTAAAATCATTGCTACGGGTGAGGGTCGTTCCATCCCATCTGCTGCCGTTATTGACTGGTCAAAAGTCTACGGCCCCATTTGAATGGTCTCACGCCCGGCCGTGATGTTCTGGCCGGCGTGGGACCAAAAGTCGGCACTGCTCTTCCTATTACGGGAGAGAAACGTGCCTTCAGCTGCTGCCGGCTGCCTGCGACTCCGCTGTCTTCCCCAGCCAGCTTCACTAGCAGCACTTGTGGACACTCCTTTGTCCAGCTTCCCCTCCTGTACAGACCCAGCGCGGGGAAACATTAGTTTTGCTCCCTCTCCCGCCCGGCCCGGTGCGGGAGCGAGTCGGGAGAGAAAGTCGGGCACAGCTATTCCTTGCCTTTGGTTGCTGCTGCCGGTGCTTTTCTCCTTTTGTCCCCTAATTTTAAAAAGGGGACAGAACACAAATACAACCCACTGTCTTTGTGGGTTGTTGGTTCCGATTTCCTCCACCCGTTTGGGGTGAAGTTTGGCACTCGCTCCCGTTATGGGAGATAGTGGTGCCGACGTCCGTTGCCGACTGTTCAGCGGCAGCTCGGCAGCCTTTCTGCAATCAAGAAAAAAGGTAAGGAAAATTTATCTTACCTGTTGTTGCTGGTTGTTAACCTGCCGTTCGGGAGGAACGTCCTGCCTCCCGCTGTGATTTCCGCAGCCCCACGGACCCATGTAGCGTAGGTCCTTGGGGCTGTTGTCCGAGTTTGTCGGACTGACGGCTCCGGAGTACTTCCTTGTCGGTGTTTTCTCCCCGGAGCTAAAGTCGCACGAACTCCCGCTAAGGGAGACTGTCGTGCCACCGGCCGTTGCTGGCTGCCTGCTGCTTGCACACTCCTCCCCCGCCAGCTTTCAACAGCCTTCCTGTAGAAAAAAGGTAAGTAAAGAAAACGACGTTCCCTTACCTACTGTTGCAGGTTCAAAAATCCTGCCATTTGGGAGGAACGTCCTTCCTCCCGACAATGACGAGTTGCAATGCGTGTAGCGCAATGTAACGCATGCGTCCTGGCGGGCTTCTTCACGTAGTCACTCACGTGACTCCGGATTAAAATTAGTCTAATCTTTCTAAGTAATGTTACAACAAGGGAAACTGAATTGATCAGGGAGCTACACTTGATCACATCTTGACACTCAATTTCAGAAAGACAATTAATCCCCGTGAGAAGCAGGACTGAAATGGTGTGTTAATATATTAATGTCTAACCCTAATATTTAATAATTAAAGCTTATTTTTGCATCACTTGAAATTGTAGTGAATTTCCAGTTGGCCATCATGCTATTAATAGTTAGCAAAACAATAAAGGGCTGAAGGTGCTCAATGGATCAAGCAGCATCTGTGGAGGGAAATGGACAGACGACGTTTTGAGTCCATTTCTGATTCTGAAGAAGAGTTCTGACCTGAAACGTCAGTTCATTGTTCTCCACAGATGCTGCCTGGCCTGCTGTGTTTAGCCACTCGCTTGTTTTTTTTTTGCTCAGGATCCCAGCATTTGCAGTCTCTTGTCACTGGATACTGTTAATGGGTGACTAAATTAATGGTCTGAAGAAGGGTCTCGACCCGAAACGTCACCCATTCCTTCTCTCCAGAGATGCTGCCTGTCCCGCTGAGTTACTCCAGTATTTTGTGATCTACCTTTGTTTTAAACCAGCATCTGCAGTTCTTTCCTACACATTAATGGTTGACTATTTGGACTCACCTTAAATACTTCCATTCATCACTCTTTAACACAACTTTCTTTCTCTCACTTTCTTTACTTTCTTTATTTCTATCTTTCCTTAAAGCTTAAAAAATGAAGGGGTACAATAAATGTAATAAGATATATCTGGCTTGTACTACTGTAATTATCTGTACTAATTAAAAAAAAATGTTTTTAAGTAAAAAAACTTCCATTGGGTGATTTGATGTGGAATATTTAAAGAAAATTAATTATTTCTGTGCATATAGAAGGGCACACTGAGAAGGACAAAGCATAAGCGCTGGTTGAAAGAATAAAGTAGTTCGTGGTTTGAGGGAATTTCTGATTTCTGGTTCCCAACAGTCTGTTCAAAGGTACTCATGCTTTGGGAAAGAGAGAAGAGCTGGAGAGAATTCGAGCCAGAAGTTTCTCTCAAGACCCAGCTTCCTTCACATAGCCCTCCTGATCTCAAGATGTAAAGGCATGAATCTTATTCACACTTGTCATTAATCTTGCTTCATTTCCACTTGATAGCCAGTGACTGGTTTAGATCATATTCGCTGTCAGAGTATATGCAGGTAATTCATGCCACGTTGACTGAATCTATGAGTGTTAAGTGGGATATATTGGTCAGACTGGGTGAATTGAGTTTGTGATGCAGCTTAAGGTAATGGCAATTAAGACAAAAATGTTATGCATTTGCTAAATCCCATTTGTACCCATTGGAGTTAAGCACAGTGCCATGTAATATCTGGATCACATCTATGCTGCTTTAACAATGTCTGTTAAATCATTTCACAGCAGCTCATTCATTATGGCTGCCTGACAAGGCTGTGAGTAACTTGCCCCTGTCACTTATTCCACAGGCGAGCAGCAGTATCCAGTGCCTCCACCAGTGTACGGCTGCCACAACTCAACAGACAGTTGTGCAGGGAACCAGGCCCTGCTGTTAAGATCCCCCTACAACAGGTAACATCTTTTCATTACTTCCAGCTGGAAGAGAAAGTCTTTTTTTTGTGCATTTCCTGGAGCTACAGGTTTAGGTTGAGGTTCAGGTTCATTATTGCCATGTGTATCGAGGTACAGTGTAAGGTTTTGGATTGCATGCTACCCAATCAGATCAGATAATACCATACATATATACAATCAGGTCAAACTGAAGTACAATAAGGAGAGCAAAGGAGAAGATACAGAGTGCAGAATATAACTCTCATCATTGTAGTGCCCCAGTTCCATAGACAAAGCCCAATGTCTATGTGGGGTAGAGGTGAATCAGACAGTAGGTCTGAAGAAGGGTCACGACCTGAATCGTCACCCATCCTTTTTCTCCAGAGATGCTGCCTGACCCGCTGAGTTCCTCCAGCACTTTGTATCTATCTTCGGTATATACCAGCATCTGCAGTTCCTTTCTACACGCTCTTTATATCAGGACCATTCAGAAACCTGATAACATGGAGGAAGAGGCTGTATTAGAACAGAATGCGGCAGAAAAAGGATTAAAGAACATACGACACATTATATCTTTCGGTTTAGTGATCGATGCACTCAAAGATGACTCACTACTTGTTATTATCTACTCATCCCCAGATACGCAGTCCAAGGATTTATGCACAATGTTTAGTTTGACACTTGAATGTTTGTGTGATTGGCTCTCATGTATTTCTTGTGTTGGGCTGTTACAAATGAAGGATTTACATTTCTCTAGCTCCTTTCTCAACCCCAAACTTTGACAGCTCAGGCATAACATTTGAAGTTCAGACACCCCCTGCACATAAAGAAACATGACAAACAACTTGAATACAGTAAGTTCTCATAAACAGCAGCGTGTACCAGTGATGTTGATCAAAGGTAAATAATAAGCATAATACTGGGTATTATGCTTATGCTTATAATCACCCTAAATCAGTACCCCATTCCTGCTTTCTCCCCATATCCCTTGATTCCGTTAGCCCTAATGCCTATATCTAACTCTAAAGGGAATGAATATTTCCCTGGTCAATTTCCCTACTCTTCTTCATTGTACGGTCAACTCCAGCTGAAGGAACAGATGGGGACATGGTTTAACAGCAACTCCATCAATACAACATCCACTCATTACTCACAATAGTTCACATGTTGATATTTGAATTATTAATTATCTTTTTCCAAGGTAGGTGCGGTACCAACCTACTCAAGGCCATTGAGGTTCGAAGGATTCGTTTTGCCATTTAGACATGATAATCCTGAGCTCTCATACAATCTTGTACGCAACTTGCCCGGGGGAGAATGATTGTTGCACCCTCTGTGGTTTGTATGAGTTTATATAGGGCTGTCATGGTATCACATTGGTTACAACGTGCTGGAATAACTCAGTGAGTCAGGCAGCAACTCTGGAGAACATGGATTGGTGATGTTTCGGATCGGGGTGCAAAGAAGGGTCCCAACACAAAATGTCCCCTCTCCATTTTCTCGAGAGATAGAGATGCTGCCTGACCCACTGTTACTCTAGCACTTTGTGGCCTTTTGTGTAAACCAGCATCTGCAGCTCCTTGTGTCTACAGTATTATAATGGTTGTGACTGTATCAGTGTCCAGATACCCCGGCCATTAATTCAGGTACACAAGTTCAATTCCCGTCAAATCAAAAAACATTAAATGCACCTGGAATTTACTAACAAAATCTCTAACATTAACCAAAAAACTATTGGATTGTTGCTAAAAACCTATTTGGGAAGGAATTTTGCCTTCTTTAACCAGTCTGCCTGCATGTGGCTCCAGATCCACCAAGAGTTGAATTGTAGTGACTTCTCAATTCAAGGGCAATAGGGATGGACAAAATATGGCGGCATTGCCATTCTAATCCCTCAAGAGGAGAAATCAATAAAAATCTTCTCCAGATATATGCACCAATTTTGCAGGTTGTACCAATAGATTTAGTTTTGTTTTAGTTATAGAGATACAGCGTGGAAACAGGCCCTTTACCCCAACGGGTCCATGCCGACCAGCGGTCACCCCATACACTGGTTGTACATCAATTTACGGAAGCCAATTGATGTACAAACGTGACTGTCTTTGGGATGTGGGAGGAAACCGGAACACTTGGAGAAAACCCACGTGGTCTCATGGAGAGCGTGCAAACTCCATACAGCCAGCACCCGTAGGCAATTAGTTTAGTTTAGTTTTATTATTGAATATATCATATTGTACAATCATGCAAAATAACAAGCAATTCCACGATGCACTGTAACCTCAAGAACTAGATGACCTTGAGATCCTGGTGGAATTTACCTATCTATCTCAAGATGGAGTAGACTGAGGAGGATATTACACAGGGTGAACATAGTCTTTGTGCTGTTGTGTGCTGTTTGTAATGGCAGAGGTGCAATGTCTGTGAAAGTCTGGGCTTGTTATTTACGCACTGGGCTAATGTTGACCCGCATTTAGAAGCCGGAATGTAGGGTATCTTAAAGCTCCTTGGCATTCCTACTCTGTAAATTGACTAAGGAAATATTCATTCCCTTTAGAGTTAGATATAGGCCTTAGGGCTAACGGAATCAAGGGATATGGGGAGAAAGCAGGAATGGGGTACTGATTTAGGGTGATTTAGGTTATTGAATGACGGTGCTGGCTCGAAGGGCCGAATGGCCTACTCCTGCCCACACTCTGAAACCATGCTTCGGCTCCAACCCCCGGGGGAATCATCTCCCATGAAAGTCAAGCCCTTTAAGAATTTTGTACATTTCAGTGTAACAAAAAAAACCAGTGAAATTAACATGTCCAAAAATACTTTGAGTACAAGCTCCCATCAACGTCAAGGGAAGGAGATAATGATGTAATAAGGAAGGAAAGAAGTTTATCAAGATGGATGGTGTGTGGTAGGTTGATGACAGGGATGTTTTTGGAGCTGATATTGGTGAAAAGTGTGCACAATCTCCCACACAATCTATAATATGACTCACAATGTAACATTGAACGCAACATCTCATCCAAGTGGCGACTGGAGTGACCTTCCCCACAGGATACAGACAGGAATACCTGGGCAGCAAGGGAAAACTTTTTTTTTTTCAAACGTTAGCCGTGGATTGTAGCCAAGAGAGAAACAGTTCTGGGAATCACAATGTAAATTAAAATAAGAAAATTGTCTCACTGCTTTTGTTTTCCTGGCTGAAAGAAAAAGTGATAATGTTTTGTGCGTCGGGTGGAAAATCTAGCACCAAGGAAAAACATTGAGTGTGTTTGTTTTCGGTAGTGAAAATTTGGATCGTAACAACTCTCGGCATTAATCAACTTTCTTTTCTTGACAGAAACTATTGTTCTCATTCAGAAAGTATCACAGAGTTTTTCCAATCCTCTTTCCGACTCTAAAAATATGCCGAGCTTCCAACTTGTTATTTTTAATAAACTGTTACAAGAGTAGGATCAGGGTTAGGGATAAGTTATTGAAAGGTAGAACTATTATTGGAGCTTGTGTTACATTGGAGGATTAAGCATTCATTTCACAATTGGACCTAATTTTAAAGACGGGGCATTTCATTGCCTGTCTGTCTAATGTACTTGTCGCAATCGTTTTATTGCTAGAGTAGCTGAATAAGTGGCTTTCTACAGGGAACAGGCTTACACTGCTGTATCGCAAAGCATGGAGGCAGAGTGGGTCACAACTATGTATGGAAGAACTAATGCACTTGGGGATTTTGCACAGTACTTTGCACTTAGGGCTTCATTCAAAAATTAAATGCGCCCCAAGTATTTTCATAAGAATCGTTAGGATCTAGAAAGCATTAACTGAAGTCACCAGGAAGTTACTAAGAGTTGCAGATGTGCAAGGTTTGTTGGTTCATTAGCCTCTGGAAATTGCACCTTGTGTGAAGGGAGTGGATGCAAAAGTGGGAGAAAACAGACCGATTGTGAATGGGTGATCGGTAGTTAGCGTGGACTCAGTGGGCTGCAGAACCTGTTTCTATGCTGTATCTTTCAATCGATCAATTCAATCAATCATTGCTCAGTAGTCTAGGCAGCATCTATGGAAACAAGAAACATCAAAACTAGGGAAAATAAAGAAAAAACAAGGAGAAAAGATAGTGAAGATGGGTGGTAGAACAAAGGGAATATCCCTGATAGGACGAGGTCAAATGGCAATGTGAGTAGCAGTCAGGGCTGAACTGTTAGGAAAGGATAATACTTCTGCATAAAGTGTTGGTGATAGCAGGATGTGTGATGTGTTCAGTCGGCCAGACTTTAGAAATAGAAACATATAAGAAAAGTGAGACAAAATGATGTCACAAGAAACTGCAGATGTTGGAATCTTGAGCAAATTACAAAGCACTGGGGAAACTCAACGAACCAGGCAGCATCTGTGGAGGGAATGGAAATTCAATGTTTCGGGTCAGGAACCTTCTTCAGACCGACCTGAAATGTTTCCTGTTCATTCCCTCCACAGATGCTGCCTGAACCGTTGAGTTCCTCCAGCACTTTGTGTTTTAAAACAAAATGATGGCAGGCAAATTGTACCTCACCGTACTTGTGTATTTGGCAATAAACTGGATTTGCCCTGAAATCCTTCATTAAACGGAGGAACTGGATAATGCAGAGCAGATAGTGAGGTATTCTATTCTCTGGTTGGGAGGAGGAATACAGAACATGAGGGATTAATCTTGCAAATACACTAGACCATGTAGGAGGGATGACAGGAAGCCCTTCCTTTGTCAATGGCTTCACTGATATTAGTGGACTTTTATTCACCGAAAGTCTTCACTAGAGTGGAGAAATGGACTTGGATACCACTCAACCTTCATCTAATTGCATAATAGAATATGGTTGTAGGTCTGAATGGCCTTATCCATGAGACTGAACTGACAGTAGCAGGTACAGTACATTTAGTATTTATAAACTCCTTAAGGGCCTGTCCCACTTTCACAACCTAATTCACGACCTCTGTTGAGTTTGCCCTTGACTCATACTCGCAGCATGGTCGTCACAAGGTCGTAGGATGTCACCGGAGGTCATAGGTAGATCGTAGTAGGTACTAGTAGGTAGATAGTAGTACGATGCTAGTCGTAGGTACTCGTGGCATAAAGTAGGTCGGGGCGTTTTTTCTAGCATGGTGAAAAATGTCCACGAGTAAAAAAGGTTGTGAATTAGGTCGTGAAAGTGGGACAGGCCCTTAATTGGAACTAACGTCCATAATGGTAACCAGAATTCTGCCTGAATTATGGGGAATTAGCTACAAGGAGAGATTGGACAAATTTGGATTGTTTTCTCTGGAGCGCCGGAGGTTGAGATGAAAATGATAAAGGTATATAAAATTATGAGCTGCCTAGATAGGGTAGACAGATAGAACCTTTCTCACAGGGTGGATATGTCAAAGGTTAGAGGGCATTGCTTTAAGGTGAGAGGACAAGGTTTAAGGGAGATGTGCGGGGTAAGTTTTTACACAGGTGGTTTGCTGGAATGTGCTGCATGGGTGATGGTGGAGGCTTATACGATAGTGGCATTTAAGAGACTTTTAGATATGGAAGGATATGGATCATGTGCAGGCAGAGAGCAGTTTATCTTGGCCATGTTTGGCACAAACATTGTGGGCTGAAGAGCTTGTTCCTATGCTGTACTTAGTTTATTTTTAAGTTTTAGAGATACAGTGCAGAAAGAGGCCTTTCACTGTGCTGACCAACGATCCCCATACAGTAACACTATCCTATACATCAGAGACCGTTTACAATTTTTACCAAAACTAATTCACCTACAAACCTATCGTCTATGGAGTGTGGTAGGAAACCAGAGATCCTGGAGAAAGCCCACGTGGTCACATGGAGAACGTCTAAGCTCCGTACAGACAGCATTTGTAGTCAGGATTGAAACCGGGTCTCTGGTGCTGTAAGGTGGAAACAGGCCCTTCAGTCCAACTTGCCCACACCGGCCAACAATGTCCTAGCTACACTAGTCCCGCTTGCTTATGCTTGGTCCATATCCCTCCAAACCTGTCCTATCCATGTACCTGTCCAACTGTTTCTTAAACGATGGGATCGTCTCAGCCTCAACTACCTCCTCTGGCAGCTTGTTCCATACACCCACCACCCTTTGTGTGAAAAAGTTACCCCTCGGATTCCTATTAAATCTTTTCCCCTTCACCTTGAACCTATGTCCTCTGGTCCTCGATTCCCCTACTCTGGGCAAAAGACTCTGTGCATCTACCCGATCTATTCCTCTCATGATTTTGTATACCTCTATAAGATCTCCCCTCATCTTCCTGCGCTCCGTGGAATAGAGACCCAGCCCACTCAACCTCTCCCTGTAGCTCACACCCTGGTGATCGGTGCTGCTATAGGCTGCAGTCTATTGAACCACTGAGGTTCTCTAGTAACCCTGCGAAAACAATGCGGCAGAGATGTGATGAGTAAGAGCATCGGATTAGAGAGAGAACAACACAAAGAAAGTAACCCCGTCAGGACCGTGGGGGGAGACAGTAATAAATGGAGTGTCAGGTTAAGAGAAAGTGAGGGGTAAAGCTCCTGCAGCAATTGTGTCGGCCAAGCACCTCCCAATAAAGCACCAACTCGGGTTCCTGAAGGAATTAATTACAGGAGCATTACGGGAAGAATTTGTGGAATTGCAGAGATTGTGGCACCGACCAGCACGGGAGGCAGCTGCTGATGGCGAGAAACTCCAGGACAGTTTAATAATTTGCAAGCCTGATATGGAGGCAAGTTTGTGGCAGAATAAAAGAAAAGGCAGTCATGATAATGGATGGCGCTGTCGAAAGATGCTGATGTATGCAAGGTGGGGTCTGTAGTAGCACTAGATCATTAAAGGTAAACTGCGCTGGTGGGGGTCCCATGCATTCCGACTGATCTTCTGTGTCCCGCTGGTTAAAACTGAAACTTTCTTTTTAACTAATGATAGAAGGGGTAGAGTCCTCGGCTATGAAAATAGCAGGTACCGCTTCCATTCATCACACCTCTGTCGCATTTCTCTTGCTTTGTCAGGCCAGGCGGAGTTTGGCCATCCATCAGTGGCCACCTTGGAGTTTGCGGTTCAGGAGTTTACAACTATCAGCACGGTTTTTTTTTCTTTCTCCACGCAGACATCACTTACATTGCCCAGGGTTACTTCATTTGTTATACCTCTGCTACATTCCACCATTTTTATATGATGCCCCCTCCACTCTTCCCCTACCTCCCGTACCCCCCATTCGCATGCACACGCACACACACACGCACACACACACATACGCACACACACACACACACACACACACACACACACACACACACACACACGCACATGCATACACACGCACATACACACACGCGCACATACACACACGCGCACACGCACACGCACACACACACACACACACACGCACACACACACACCCACATATACGCACACACACACATGCCCACACAGACGCACATGCACACATGCCCACACAGACACACACACACACATGTGCATGCACACACAGAGACATACCCACACAAAGGCACATACAGCCACACATATACACACACATGTGCATGCACACACACAAACATACCCACACAAATGCACACACACAAATGCACATACACAGATGGACACAAACACACACAAACACATTTACTATACAGGCACACACACTCTCACACACACTCACACACACACTCTCTCACGCACACACACACTTCCTAGCATGGATCTCCCCAACAGGTCAGATTTTTCTGTCTCAAAACATCAATCCTCTATTTTCTGCAGAATCGTTGATTTAAAAACAAAAATCGGCTTGTCAGCAAACTACAGCATTGGAGTACAGTGTTGCCAGGTTCTAAGCCAAGTTGAAGATATCAAAAACTGCAGATGCTGGATTCTTGAGCATAACATAAAATGCTGGAGGAACTCAGCGGGTCAGCCAGTGTCTGTGGAGAGAGTAACTAGGCGATGTTTGGGGTACTTTGTGTTTTGCTCTAAGCTAAACTGAACTGTAAGTAAGTGAATGCCACTTACACTCACAGAATCATGGAAGTATTGGAATGCAGAAGGTGGCTATTCGGCCCATCAAGCCGATGGCACCTCCAAGAGGAGCAATCACCTCAGGCCTGACCCACTGAGTTACTCCAGCAATTGGTGTCTCTCTTAGGGAAATCAAAAGTTTTGTGATCATAACTCTACACAATATTATAAATGCGGCCTAACTCAAGTCCTGTAAAGCTGCAACACGAGTTCCTGATTCTTGTACCCAATCACTTGTTCGATGAAGGCAAGCATACCATACACCTCCTATACCACTCTATCTTCTTGTGTTGCAATTTCAGGATGCTATAGACTTGGATCACATGAGTCAATATAAACTTGGAAAATCTACTAATGGCTGGGTCTTCACATTCTTCTCTCTCGCAAACAGATGATGATGTTGGAACATACTGTGTATTCTTGCTACCTGTCTTGCTTACATGTATCTGTTTTTGCTTTGTCAGTCTAATTTTACCTTCATTCTATACAATCAGCCTTGTCTCAATTGGTAGCACTTACAGTATACTCTGAATTGAATGTGTTGTGGGTTCAAGACCTGGTCCAGATGTGCTGAGGATGGCATTACCCTTCCCATAGATTGTTAAAACCATCTGTCTCTCAGATGAGTTGTGCAGCACCAAGGGGAAGTGCAAGCTGGCTTATGTCCTAATATATTTTTAACTCCCAGCTAGCATCGTGAATAACAAATCATTTGGTCATTATTACATTGCAGTTTGTGGATGTCTCCTGTGTGCAAATTGGTTGCTGTGTTTCCCATGTTAGTTTAGTCTAGTTTAGAGATACAGCATGGAAACAGGCCGTTAGACCCACTGAGTCCACGACAACCAGCAATCACCTGTACCCCAGTTCTATCCTACACTCTAGGGACAATTTACAGAAGCCAATTAACCTACAAACCTGTTTGACTTTGGAATGTGGGAGGAAGATGGAGGGCCCAGAGAAAACCCACGCGGTCACAGGGAGAACATGCAAACTCCGTACAGACAGCACCTGTAAACAAGACTGAACCCAAGTCTCTGGCACTGTAAGACAGCTACTCTACTGGTGTACCACTGTGCCACCCATTACAACAGTAACTACACTTCAAAAGCTGTATAGCATGTTGATATGTCATGGTTGTGATTGATGCAATAGAAATGTAAGTATTTAATGCCCTAGAGGTTATGATTAGAGACATAGTCATGGAGCTATACAGCACGGAAACTGGCCATTCAGCCCACCTTGTCAATGCCATCCAAGTTGTCATTCTGGGCTAGTCCCATTTGCCTACGTTTGGCCCATAGCCCTCTAAGCCCTTCCTGTCCATATATCTGTCCAAATGCTTTTCAAAAGTCATAATAATTGTATCCTCTTCTATTGCTATATCTTGCAGCTCATTCCAGATATGGACTACCCTATGAGTGAAAAAATTGTGCTGAGATCTGTCTTCAATCTGTCGCCTCTCTCCTTCACCCTATGCCCTCTAGCTTTAGAATCCTCCACTCTGGGGAAAAATACATTGAGCGTTCAAATTATCCATGCCCCTCGTGATCTTGTACATCTTAATAAAGTCACCCTCAGCCTTCGATGCTCCAAAGAAATTAAGCCGTAGAGTTGCAATCATAGATACTTCTAAACTCTTCCTGTCCATATATCTGTCCAAATGTCTTTTAAAAGTAATAATGATATCCATTTCTACAGCCAGCTCTGGCAGCCCATTCCCGCTATGAACTACCCTTTGAGTGGAAAAAGTTGTGCTGAGAAACCAAATAAATGCTCTTGCTTAGTTTTCACGGTAACATTTTAACCGTGAATATAAGATACGCGCTCAGCGGGCCGATCAGTGCTAGTTCTGGAGAACTCGTAAACTCCATGCTACAATTGTTTGCCCAGATATAACTCCCTCATCAGCAGGAAGAGGGGCAGACGCACGCCCAGACACACGCACTGACAGTGTGGCTGCATTAACTCCAGCTGCCTTCCAGGCAGATGTCAGTGGAAAAAAAAAAGCTCTATTTTTCAAAGCTACTGGGTTCTTACTCAAGTTCTTAATGTAATGGTAGACGCTGTTATGTCTGTTTCTGTAAGAAAGAAGCACATCAACCTTGACAGAGTTCCAAGATATAAAACAAAGGAAGAGCTTACCCCTGGGGAACTGTGAGAAATTGGACATGATATTGCATTCATGTATTGCAACACCAAGTTAAATGTGCTCCAAGTATCTCCAAACATAAGCAGCTAGCTGCTTTCTCCCCACTCCCTTTAAAGAATTTAATCTTTTGTGAGTTACATTTTGACAGGAAAGTTTGAAAATTAAGCCCAACAATGGCTTCTTCTTGGTAGAAATGAGGATCCTGCTGAAATTTAATTCTAGACATAGCCTCATCACTAAGAAGTGAAGCCAAGGTATTTAGCTGGCTTATCAAACTGTTGGTTAAAATGTCCAGCACTCCACCACTATCAACAGTTACCAGAGACATTTTATCTGAAGGATTGATGCCTATTAACTTTTCTTTCCCAGTCGTGCAGTAATCAAGTAAGCCTCACCAAAGACAAGCTTGCGATGTACTAGCCAACGTTGGAGAAAGTACTTCAAAAGCACATTGATTGTAATTACAGTTAATGAGCATTGGAAACTATTATTTTTGGCTGGCCCATGGGATAAATCAGTCCCCGTTGTCTGGACTGTGGGAGCATGCCCACTGGATGTCAACACGTTTTGGCTGATGATCCATCAGGGCAGAATCACCCTCATCTAGTGGGAGATGTTGGACATCTGATGGTGACTCTACAGCCTCACCACAGGCGATGGGCGAGTGGCGAGACGGTCATCAAGGCATGAGTTTGAAGACTAACATGCAGTAGAGTCACAGAGTCATACAGTGTGGAAACAGGCCCTTCAGCCCAACTTGCCCACACCGGCCAACATGTCCCAGCTGCACTAGTCCCACCTGCCCGCGTTTGGCCCATATCCCTCCAAACCTGTCCTATCCATGTACCTGTATAACTGTTTCTTAAACGTTGAGATAATCCCAGCCTCAACTACCTCCTCTGGCAGCTCATTCCAAACTGCCCTTTGTGAAAAAGTCACCACTCAGATTCCTATTAAATCTTTTCCCCTTCACCTTAAACTTATGTCCACTGGTCCTTGATTCACCTACTCTGGGCAAGAGACTGTGCATCTACCCAATCTATTCCTCTCATGATTTTATACACCTCTATAAGATCACCCCTCATCATCCTGTGCTCCAAGGAATAGAGTCCCAGCCTAATCAATCTCTCCCTATAGCTCAGACCCTCTAATCCTGGCAACATCCTCATAAATCCTCTCTGTACCCTTCAACATCTTTCCTATAACATGGTGCCCAGAACTGAAGACAATACTTAATATAATAATCTTAGGGTTCAACAGCATTGGAGCAGACCATTCGGTTCTTTCTTTCAGTTATTTTAGTTCGTTTTTTTTTAGCTTATTGTCACATGTACCGAGGTACAGTGAAAAGCTTTTAGTTTTAGTTTTTACTTTCAGAGATACAGCGCGGAAACGGCCCACCAAGTTTGCGCTGGCCAGCGATCCCCGCACACTAATGCTATTCTGCACACGCTAGGGACAATTTACATTTATACCAAGCCAATTAACCTACAAACCTGTACGTCTTTGGAGTGTGGAAGGAAACCAGAGATCCCGGAGAAAACCCATGCAGGTCATGGGAAGAACATACAAATTCAGTACGACAGCATCTGTAGTCAGGATCGAACCCTGGTCTCTGACGCTGTAAGGCAGCAATGTGTTCACAGTCATGCGATCCACAGTGTACAGATACATGATGAAGGGAATACATTTAGTCCAAGATAAAGTCCAGTAAAGTCCGATTAAAGATAGTCCAATGGGTCTCCAATGAGGTTGATAGTAGCTCGGGACGATTCTCTAGTTGTTGATAGAATGTTCAGTTGTCAACTAACAGCTGGGAGGAATCTGTCCTTGAATCTGGAATCCCTTCATGCCTGTACTACCTTGCAATAAGATCATACACATTGATAATGGCCTACAATTGCTGTCCTGACTCTCTTAACCATGGATTTTCCTGTAATCAAACAAATCTTCCTCAGCCTTGAATAAACTCAATAGGGATTTGTCCACAGCTCTCTGTGCCAGAGAATTACAAAGACATTTGCATAAGTGAAGAACTTCCTCCTCATCTCATTTTAATGTGGTCAACCTCTTTTCTAGACTGTCTCTTAGTTCTAGACTACCTTACCAGTGGGACCATGGTCACAGTGACAAGCCTATGAAACACTCCCAGAGAAAGTGTAGAAGAGGTTTACCAGAATGTCTCCGGGGATTAGAGTATTAGCTACAAGATATCAAATTATGAGAGGCATTGGCAGACTGGACAGTCAGAACTTGTTCCCTAGGGTGCAAAATATCAAAGGTTGGAGGGCATAGCTTTAAGTAGAAAGAAGCAAAGTTTAAAAGAGAGATGTGGGGCAGATTTTTTACCTTGAATGCACTGGCAGGGATGGTGGTGGAAGCAGATATGATAGTGTAATTTAAGAGGCTTTTATGTAGGATGCACATGGATATGCAGGGTTTGGAGGCATATGGATCACATGCAGGCAGAGGAGGTTACTTTAAGCAGATATATCGTGGGCCAAAGGGCCTTTTCCTGTGCTGTACTGTTATTGAACAATCCCCTCACACTGAGATCTTTAAAATGTTGGTGCCCTGGTGATACTTATCCCTCAACTGACCGTATTTAAAAGAAAATATCTGGTGAGTACCGCATGCTCTCTGTGGGCGAGGGAGAAAGGTGTTACACAATGTCAGGGATAGACACAAAGTGCTGTCGTAACTCAGCAGGTCAGGCAGCATCACTGGAGAAAAATGACGGGTGATGTTTCCTGTCAGGACCCTTCTTCTGACTGTCAGTCTGAAGAAGGGTCCTGACCCAAAACATCACCCTTTGTTTTTCTCCAGAGATGCTGCCTGACTTGCTGAGTTATGCCAGCACTCTGTGTCTATCTTTGGTATAATCCAGCATCTGCATTTCTTTGTTTATACTACTTGTTCCATAATGCTAGTCTTATTGTAACATCTTTCAGTTCTGGTGAAACCTAAACTCTGTTTCTTTCTGCGCAGAAGCTGCCTGACCTGTCAGACCTAAGTTTACAGTATTCTCTGCATTTATTTTAGTTTTCCAGCAACTGCAATTATTTTGCCTTTTGGCTACTTTTCCCGCTGCATGAGCAAGTAGGGACTCGGGAATATTAGATCCTGGCCGTTCAGGAGTTATATAAGAAATTCTTCTACGATACGATACGATAAAACTTTATTCATCCCCAGAGGGAAATTGGTCTGCCAACAGTCACTACACACAACAAGGAAACAGAAACTTGACATTAAAAGTGAAAAAAATAAAAAGACAAGCGACTGTTGGCTGGCTGCTGTGTGCACAGTGCCTTAACCGGAACAAACAAACGAACGAACGCACGCAGGCGACCTAATCCGCAAGTTCTGGCGAGTTTGCCCTCGACTCATACTCGCAGAATGGTCGACACGAGGTCGTAGGAGGTCTTTGTAACTCTCCTTCATGCTTCAACCAACATGTTAAAAAATGCCCGCGAGTAAAAAAAGGTCGCCATGGAAAAAATCGATACTTTTTTTACTCATAGGTTTAGTTGAAGTAGGTCGTAGTAGGTCGGCATATTAGTCTAGGTAATCTTCATCATAGTCGTAGATAGTCTTCATCATAGTCGAAGGGAGATCGAAGGGAGGTCGAAGGAGATCGAAGGAACTCGTCTTCACTTTCCACTATTCGGTGTCCAATTTTCCCGAAGTTAGTCGTAGCTAGTCGAAGCTAGTCTGCAACATAATCGAAGGAGGTTGAAGGAGGTCTTCTACATAGTCGAAGGAAGTCTTCAACATAACATTTTTTCAAACTCTCCTGAACTCTTCTAAACTCGCCAATTAGGTCGCCCAAGTGGGACAGCCCCTTTATCCCCTGGGCAGAGGATTGTAAAACTAGAGTGCCCCCCAACTGGGTTTCCCTTTGTTTTTCCCCCGTCCCTTACCATGGTCTCCATATGCCGGGTCCCCATTGTTCTTCATGGTGGTCCCCCCACGCCGGGTCCCCATAGTCTTGCCCTCCACCCCCTCATGTTCATCAACTGCCGATTGGCCCCACCAGCTCCGAGACCCCACCACCATGCCGAGACTCCTGTCACCGCCGAGGCTCCTGTTGCCGCCGACGCACCCTCTGCCGTCAAAGCCCCACCCCCACCTACGTCGAGGCTCACATTGCCGCCGAGGCTCTCATCGCTGCTGCCGCCGAGGCTCCCTCAGCCCAGGCAGGCCTCGTCGCCCGACTTCTCCGCTGTCCCTGGGTGGCCTGTGGGGGCGAGTCGGGCCTACCGGGACACGTTCCGGTCAGTGGCACGGTTGTACGGCGGGTGGATTGGGCCCGCGCGACTTCCCGGAACACTCCCGCCGCACGTGTGGCTCTCCGGGACCTTCTACTCGTGAGAGGTGGTTCAAACGGGTTGATTCTGGGTCAACTATTAATTTTAAATCTGAGCTTGATAGCTTCCAGATACCTGAGGGTTTGGTCGGATATGGAGATAAAGCAGGTATGGATATGGACACCAGTGAGTCAGAACCAAAATGAAGAATGGAACCATCTTGTGGGGCCACGTAGCCTCCTTCTCTTCCACATTCTTATTTTCTGCAATAGACCGTGACCAGATTTCTAAAATACTTCATTAACTGGTTGAACTAAAGTTATTATATTTAAAGTTATTTATATTTGCTCCCGTCTACACTGAATTGGTTGACACTTTGGCAATATTTTTGATGGGATCTTAATTTCTTTCATGGTCTAACTTTCTTTTGGCTGTTTGCTAAGATGAATGTAGACACAAGCAACTGCAAATGCTTGAATCTTGGATAGAACACACAGTGCTGGAGTAACTCAACACGTCGTGAGATGCTGCCTTGCCTGCTGAGTTACTCCAGCACTTTGAGGGTTGTGCTCGAATTAAAGTGTTGATATGAAGTTTTTTTTTGTTCTTCCAAAATAATGTAGATATTATCCAACTTATTCTCTGCGTGTTATCTTAAGAAGATTACTGAAGATTTTGTCTGCTTTAACGGATCTAATCCTACTATTTTTGTGGATTTCTATATTCTTCCCAAGAAACCCTTTGACCTTCTAAGTATCCTGACCGTCAAGATATAATTTATAAATTCTCTTTCATTCCATAAAAATATGTCCATTTACATTTCAGCATTAAATGTATTTGGCTTGAAACTTCATAGATGTTTGGATGAAAATCTGCCAGCAACATTGTAATTAAGAAATACCACATGAACTACAAAGAACAGAAACTTACTGGTCAATTTATTGTTAACAGAACATGAAGTGCCGGAGGAACTCAGTGGGTCAGGCAGCAACTGTGGAGGGAATGGGTAAGCGACATTTCAGGTCGCAACCCTCCTTCAGTCAGTTTATGTTGGTCTGTGATGGCCTTGCAGAAGCACAGTCTCAACCACAACATTCCCACAGTCTTGTTTTTTTACTACATTTGAAAAAAAATCCTCAGTAATGAGACTCCTAATTTGAGGAAGGACATCCTAGCTATTGAGGCAGTGTAGGTTCACGAGGTTAATCCCCGGGATGGCGGGGCTGTCATATGAGGAAAGATTGGAAAGACTGGGCTTGTATTCACTGGAATTCAGAAGGATGAGAGGGAATCTTATGGAAACGTATAAAATTATAAAAGGATTGGACAAGCTAGATGCAGGAAAAGTGTTCCCAATGATGGAGGAGTCCAGAACCAGGGGCCACAGTCTAAGAATAAAGGGGAGGCCATTTAAAACTGAGATGGGAAAAAACTTTTTCACCCAGAGAGTTGTGAATTTGTGGAATTCCCTGCCGCAGAAGGCAGTGGAGGCCAATTCACGGGATGAATTTAAAAGAGAGTTAGATCGAGCTCTAGGGGCTAGTGGAATCAAAGGATATGGGGAGAAGGCAGGCACGGGTTACTGATTGTGGATGATCAGCCATGATCACAATGAATGGCGGAGCTGTCTCGAAGGGCCAATTGGCCTCCTCCTGCATCTATTTTCTATGTTTCTACAAAAGTTAAGTCTGATAATTATGGGCGGCACGGTGTATCTCTAAACTAACTAAACTAATTAATAGAATGAGCATTAAATTAACAACGTGACTGTTAATGACTGCTAATCAACCTGTCTGGCCCAGAAAGTATTTATAAATGGACAGTTAATCTTTATTCTTTCCTCACTTGATTATATAGGTCAGAATTTACTTTCAGATGCATATTTTCATTTTCATTTTTCTTTCTTTAAGCCCTACTTTCTCTCTATCTCTACTTCTCTTCCTATTTTTGATTTGATAGCTATTCCATCATCTCATCCAAATTACACTGGCTTAAACAAAGCACTTTCCTTTGTTATTGCTGAACAGATTCTGTTACGTTCTATAAATTAATACCATTAAATTATGTGAGATGGGTTCAGTGAGTTGTGGAGCTGGCGAAGACTTTAGATTTGGGAAGAGGAGAAGCTGAGGAGAGATTAGAACACCTTGAAGAAGATATAACAATCAAGACATTGCCCTGTTCTTATAAAACATAGAATAGAGAGCAGTGCAGCATAGGAACAGGCCCTTCGGCCCACAATGTTCACGCTGAGCATAATACTAAGTTAAATTAATTTCCTCAGTCTGTGTATGATCCTTATCTTTCCATTCCCCACATATCCGTGCGTTTATCCAAATGCCTCTTAAAAGCTAGAAGAGTAAAGAAGCAGGAGAAAGCTTGGAAACTTGGCCTGCCCTGCCATTTACTTTGATCATGGCTCGCATGTTCCAGGCCCCGACTCCCCCCTTTGTGTCCGTTCCTCATAGACCCTAACCTTCCAAAAGGTTATGTACTTTTCCCTTAAAAACCTCCCAAGCCTCCAGCCTCCATAATGCTCTGTGCGGCGAATTCCAAAGATTCACCATCTTCTACGAAAATATATTTTTTTAACGTATTGTTGAGTTAAATGACTTTCCATTTGTCTTGTAACTTTGTCCCCTTATTCACCTATCCCTCACCGGGATCATCTCAACCTGTCATGTCCGATTAGGATCTTGTATCTCTCAACAAGATCACCCCTCATTCTTCTGAACTCCACAGAATATAGATCCCACATATTTTTCTGCTCATGATTGAACAATGGTTTTATCTCAGGAATTAGTCTAAGTTCTGGCCACACACTCATCTCCCTGCTACCTTCAGGTAGAAGGTACAGGAGCCTGAAGACTGCAACAACCAGGTTCAGGAATAGCTACTTCCCCACAGCCATCAGGCTATTAAACCTGGCTCGGACAAAACGCTGATTATTAATAACCACTTTCTGTTATTTGCACTTTACCAGTTTATTTATTCATGTGTGTATATATTTATATCATGGTATATGGACACTTTTATCTGTTTTGTAGTAAATGCCTATTATTTTCTGTGTGCTTAAGCAAAGCAAGAATTTCATTGTCCTATACAGGGACACATGACAATAAACTCACTTGAACTTGAACTTCATAAGTGATAGGAGCTGAATTAGGCCATTTGGCCCCTTCACGTCTACTCCGCCATTCAATCATGGCTGATCTATCCTTCCTTCTTAACCCCATTCTCCTGCCTTCTCCCCGGTAACCCCTGACACCCGTACTAATCAAGAATCTTTCTACCTCCGCCTTAAAAATATCCATTGACTAGGCCGCCACTGCCTCCAGTGTAGTTAGTCTCTTTTGGACTATCACCGGGTCTGATGGGCTGAATGACCTTTTCCTTGGCTGCATGTTTTTTATGCTTCTGTGACTCTGCACGCTTAGGCAAGTGAATCTATCAAGTGAACCTTAACACTGATTGGGCACATGCATATACTCAAAAGAGTGAATAATAAACGTGTCATGGTCAGCTTACTGCTTTCAAAGAAAGAAAATTAGTCCAGACAGATTATATTACATGCATAAATAGACGACTGAAGCTCTTTGGCAGCCCATCATTCAAGTCATATTTAAAAAACCTTAGGGATTAGAATCAATAGCTGAATATAACTCATGCTCAATTTTTAAGGTTGAAGTGGAGTCTGGAGTGATTTTGACAGTGGTGGATTTAGAGGGTGATATGTGCTGCTTGCCCTGTGAATGATACTGCTGAAATGGGAGGTTGCACAGAGATTACAAACTGCTGGCTCGGGAATCGCTGGCTTTCGGGTGTCAGATTCTGCCAGCTCACTGTGAAATTAAACCGCGTTTTGCCGGGTTTTTCATCCCCCGTGTAATGACCCATGTAAGAAGCTCTGCCAAAGGTTTGTCCAGCTCTTGTTAATCTGGTCATTCTCTGGCTGGCACTTACAGCAAACCGTGTAAGTCCGAACATGGAACATAGAACAGTACAGCACAGAATCAGGCTCTATCGCTGCCCCACCGTGCCGCCACTTCTGTCTTCACATGATCCATATTTGTCCATTCCCTGCATATCCATGCGAGCAAAAAGCCTGCTGGAGGATGGTGGGGGTGTATGGAAATTTCTATGGGGGTCTCCGTGTAAAGGTATTTAGGGCGGCACAGTGGCGCAGCTGTAGAGTTGCTGCCTTACAGCGCCAGTAACCCGGGTTCGATCCTGACTACAGGTGCTGTCTGTATGGAGTTTGTACGTTCTCCCTGTAACCGTGTGGGTTTACTCCAGGTGCTCTAGTTTCCGCCCACATTCGAAAGATGTGTGGGATTGCAGGTTAATTGGCTTCTGCAAAGTGTCCCTAGTGTGTAGGATAGAACTGGCGTATGTGTTATCGCTGGTCTATGCAGTCTTGGTGGGCCGAAGGGCTTGTTTCCACGCTGTATCTCTAAATCTAAATCATTGTTTATTCATGTGCCTGTCTAAATAATCTCTAATCTAATCTATCTATAATTTAAACTAAATTAAAGGATAACTGCATATACAGTAGACCAATTAGAATGGTGGACACAGAAATGGTAGAGAGAGTGCCATTTCACTGCCCACAATTCTAACATCTATATCCTGGTAATGTTATCACCTAAGTGTGGTATATGTGCGGTATTGCAGTTTGGAGGTGACATGTGAGATGAAGATGCACAGTAAATAGTGGGACTTTTAGGAACATTGATGTACAGTGGGATCTTGGGGTGCAGTCCATAGCTTCCTGAAGGTGGTAAGTGACGTAGATAGGATGGTGAAGAATGCATATGGCATACTTGCCTTCAACAGTCGGGATGTTGAATATAGGAGCCGGGCAGTCATGTTGCTGCTGCATAAAACGTTGTTTTGGCCACATTTAGGGCATTATGTGCAGTTTTGGACACCACGATATAGGACCGATATGGAGGCTTTGGAGAGAGTAAAAAATATTCTCCAGAATGGTGACTGGATTTGAGGGTATTAGACAAAAGGAGAGGTTGGACACACTTGGATTCTTTTCTCTGGAGTGTCAAAGGCTGGTGGGGGTTGGGGAGGAGGGGTGCAGGGGGGCGGGGGGCGGGACAGGGCAGGAGGTGACCTGGTGGAAGTATATACAATTATGAGAGGCATAGATATGGTAGACAGTCAGAATCTTTTTCCTGTGATGGAAATGTCAAATACGTTTGGGCAAAGTTTATAAGGTAAGAGAGGGAATATTTGAAGCTACATATGAGGCAAGTTATTTACATAGAGAATGGTAGATGCCTGGAATATGCTGCCAAGGTAAGTAGTGGAAGCAATACAGTAGACATTTTCAAAAGGTATTTAGACAGGCACATGAATAAACAATGAAGAGGTTTAGACCATGTACAGGTAGATGGGATAAGTTTAAATTGGCATCGCGTTCGGCACAGACATTGTGGGTCGAAAGGCTTGTTCCTGTGCTGTACTGTTCTATGTTGTATGTTGTATGTTTTATGTTCTATGTTCTATGGAACCCAGAAATGCTTTGAGGATTCTTTAGATTTTAGAGATACAACGCGGAAATGGCCCATCCGGCCCACAGAGTCCGCACCGACCAGTGTTCACTCCATACACGAGCACTATCATACACACTAGAGACAATTTAAAATTTTACTGAAGTCAATTAACCTACAAACCTGGACGTTTTTGAAATGTGGGAGGAAACCGGAGCACCTGGAGAAAACCCACACGGTCACAGGGAGAACACGGTCACAAACTCCGTACAGGCAGCACCCGTATTCAGATTCGAACCCGGGTCTGTAGCGCTGTAAGGTAACAACGTTACCGCTGCGCCACCATGCTGCACTAAAATCTGTGAAAACCTGTAAAAACTGGAGTGGTGCATTAAGGTGAAACACTCCATGAAACCTTCGTAGAGGAAGAAGCGTGTTCTCCGTGGTGTCTTGGTCAATGTTTGTCCTGTAACCAACTTCACCAACGCAGATGACCAGGTAAGTGATCAGCTACAGCTCTTGTGACCATGCAATAGTTGCCTTGGCTTCTGCCGTACATTTCTCTGCAGTACATCAGTGAAGCCTTTTCAAAAAAGCGCCGTGTCCATCTCCGTAAGGAGACGTGTGACATCCTAAAGTGTTGAAAATAACTTTATAAATGTCCAACTTGACGTCTTATTTTCCATTGCGAAGGGAATAATTGTCGACACTCTTTTAAAAGGGAATTTTGGGAGGAAATGTGACCAGGGAGAGTAGAGTGTGTTATTTTGTCCTGACTAACCAATCATCTGCTTTCAGCCATACAGCGGGATACGAGACCGACAATGCCCCGATGTTGTACAGCTGCAGCACCCAGTACAGAATACACACGCACGGGGTCTACAGAGGCCTTCAGGTGAGTGACGCCGGCTTTAATTCCCCCACTTGTCTCTGCCGCTGTCTTATGAGAAAGCCAACCCTTCGCACTTGACCTTGAGAAGGCTGATTGCAGGCAGTGTGAAAGTGGGTTGAACTACAAGACCACTTGTGGTACGCAGATGGTTCTAATTTGAGGCTTTCCCAATGCTTCAAGAGCAGCAGACAAGAGATCCTGTTTTGTATCAGCAGATTAAAAAAAAAAAATGTGGACTCCACACTCATTCTATCATCCGTCTGAAAATGAGTCAAGATGGCAGTTGTCTGAAGATTTACAACTCTCACCCCTTTCAGCTGGATATTTTTGAGAAATTGGCAGAATAGTTTCAATCAGTACTGATTTTATCTACACTTGTTGCACTTCATTCTGAATATTAATCACTGCACTATCTTCTCAGTGAAACCTCTCTCTCTGATATATCACACCCACTGATATAACAGGTTATTTATGGTTTCCTCTCTGACAGGGAGGCCTTGATTAACACCCTGCCTATATAACACACTTCTATCTGGGCCATGGTTTTCGTCCATGGAAACTGGAAAAGCAAACGGTTTGACCCCACTGACACTGTGGAGTTGCCTTCTACACTCTCCCAAACAGATGGTGTGTCGTGCTCTAAGGATCAGGCAATGTATAATAGAGACAGGGAGGTTGTGCACAGCAGGTAACAATTAGTCGTAACATTGCATTCTTGTTTAAGTGGTGCTGCCAATGGAAAGAGAATGGAAACTCTTTTACCTGCCCTTATTAGTTTAGTTTAGTTTAGTTTAGTGGAAACAGGCCCTTCGGCCCACCGAGTGCACACCGACCAGCGATCGCTGCACACTAACGCTATCCTACACACACTAGGGACAGTTTTTTTACATTTATAACAAGCCAATTAACCTAGAAACCTTGTGTTCAAGAAGGAACTGCAGATGCTGGAAAATCGAAGGTACACAAAAATGCTGGAGAAACTCAGCGGGTGCAGCAGCATCTATGGAGTGAAGGAAATGGGTAACGTTCTGGGCCGAAACCCGAAACCCTTCTTAAGGGTTTCGGCCCGAAACGTTACCCATTTCCTTCGCTCCATAGATGCTGCTGCACCCGCTGAGTTTCTCCAGCATTTTTGTGTAACCTAGAAACCTTTACGTCTTTGGAGCGTGGGAGGAAACCGAAGATCTCGGAGAAAACCCACGCAGGTCACGGGGGAAACGTACAAACTCCGTACATACAAGCATCCATAGTCAGGATCGAACCCGGGTCTCTGGCGCTGTAAGGCAGCAACTCTACATCTACGCCAACTTGCCACCCTAATTTAGTTCAATTATTGCAATTCTATGATTTTAGTTATTTCTCCCTCCTCTTTTATGGGTTCCCATTGATCCAAAAGAGATGATCAATGTGCAGGACACAGGCAGTTGACATGGCTTCCACTTTGCCTAGAGTCATAAGAAGCAGGAGCAGGATGCTGTGCTAGACTGATCAGCCCTCCAGTAAGGTCATGGTGGATCTCATCATTGGCCTTAACCTGCTTTGCAACATGATACATGATACAAGATACATTTATTTGTCACATGTGCCAATTGGCACAGTGAAATGTGATCACCATACAGCCATACAATAAAATAAAGAACACAACACACGATAGAGTTCAACATAAAACATCCCCACACAGCAGAATCAAAAGTTTCCCACTGTGAGGGAAAGCACCAAAGTCAGTCTCCATTATCCTTGATTTACATGCAGTCCAAACATCTCAGCATCTCCAGCCTCTCTTTTAACTCATACCTTGCAGACCCATGAATCATTTTTGCACCACTTCCAGTTTATGACATCCTTCCTATGCGCGGGGTGAGGAGGAATGGGGGGAACAAAACCGGATGGAAAGAGATAAACACAAAATGCTGGAGTAACTCAGTGGGACAGGCAGCACCTGTGGGGTGGAGGAATGGGTGACGTTTCAGGTCGAGACCCTTCTTCATCAGCCTAAAGTTGTAGGTCATGGGTAGACATCCAGGCCAGGACAGCATCAGTTACTGGGTGGATGGGCTTTGATGCCACCAGGGAAAAGCCTCAGTGGGCAGTCATTCACGATGTGTGGGATGGTCTGGTCTGGTCTGGATGTCCGCAGTCGCAAGCAGCGCTGTCTGTCATCCCCCACTTATGCAGGTGATGGGCTGTTCTTGCATGGAGGGTGCGGATTCTGTTCAGGGTTAGCCATTGGAGGTCAAATCCCGGTGATTTCACTGTGGGCTCTGTGATGACCTCTCCGTTGTTGGAATTGGCATATTTCCAAGCTCTGTGCGCCACTCTGTCTTGGAGTCATAGTCTTCCAGGGATTTGGTTGGTCCAGAAGGGTTTGTGGGAATAGTATATCATTATTGCTTTCAATACCAAGAACAGGTTAAGAACAAAATGTGTAGGAAGGAACAGATGATGCAGTTGGTGACATTTTGGGTGGAGACTGTCTGAAGAAGGGTCTCAACCCGAAAAGTCACCATTCCTTCTCTCCAGTGATGATTCCTGTCCCGCTGCGTTACTCCAACATTTTGTGTCTAACTTATGGGTTGAGGACAAATTGGATAGACATGAAGTGCACAAAACTCAACGGGTCAGGCAGCATCTCTGGAGAAAATGTTCCCCCCCTCCCCCCCCCCCCCCCCCTCTTCTACTTTCAATCTGAAGAAGGGTTTCAACCGGAAAAGTCACCCATCCTTTTTCTCCAGAGATGCTGCCTGACCCGCTGAGTTACGCCAGTGCTTTGTGGCTATCTTCAGTATAAACCTGCATCTGCAGTTCCTTCCTACACAAGACAAGTCGGAGTTGGAAGGTCTTGTATCACCGATGTAATCTGGTGCATGTTCATTGTTTCAGGATGTTCGGAGAATCCCAGGTGTGGCTCCCACCATCGTCAGAGCGAACACAGAAGCCAACGAGAAGCGTCCCTTCATGTGTCCGTACCCCGGGTGCAACAAGCGTTACTTCAAACTCTCCCACTTGCAGATGCACAGCAGGAAGCACACAGGTAAACACAACATGGCTTTAGCTCATCGAGGTGTCCCCTGTAACCAAGCAGCCATGAAAGCACATTGAATGGATGACTGGCCTCATGTACCAAATTCACCCCCAACATTTGGCTGGACTCAGAAAGTCCCCAAACTTTGTGATGGAAAACAAATAGATGGAGCTTGGTTATGCACTATTCAGATTGATGTTAAAATTATGGCAGGGATTGCATATGTGAATCTAATGTCTCTACCATTCTTCTATCGCCTTCTGCAGTCTAGCAGCTCAACACCTAAGTCACAGGGGCGCAGCAGTTAGAGCTGCTGCCTCACAGCACCAGAAATCTGGGTTCAATGTTGACCTTAGATGCTGTCTGTGTGGAGTTTGCACGTGCTCTCTGTGACCGCCAGGTTTTCCCCAGCTGCTCTGGTTTCCTTCCACTTTCCAAATGTGTGCAGGTTTATAGGTTAATTGACCTCTGTAAATTGCATGTAATGTGTATGGAATGGATGAGAAAGTGGGATAACATAGATTCCCTACCCCGAAAAGAAGATAGCATTGGGTTGTGCAAAATAACAGGTGTGTTTATGATTTACATCCATTTATTTTGGCTCTGGGGGTCATGAAAATTAATGTATAAATGCATACTTTTCATTTTGGGTTGAAAGACGTGAGATTTTATTTGTTTCATGAGAGTGTAAATTTCCTTTCCTATTTATTCTGTTGCATATTGAGCATTGAACAAATTGAATGCTAGTTCTTTCAACTCACGCCATCTCTTTCAGCATACTCTTTGTATCAACATCATTCACATGGTGGTTAGAATCAGAATTATTGCAGCTCCGAAGGAGGTTATTTGGCCCATTGAAGTGATGCTAGCTCCTAGTGAAGCAATTAATTGATCTTCAAAATAGAAACCACTACTCATTCATTTTTTTGTGCCATGTGCACAGGGCGCCATAGTGGCGCAGTGGTAGATTTACTGCCTTACAGCGCCAGAAAGTAGGGTTCGATCAAAACCTCGGCTGCTGCCTGTACAGAGTTTGTATGTTCTCCCTGTGACAACGTGGGTTTTCTCCGGTTTCCTCCCATACTCAAAGCCGTACAGGTTTGTAGGTTAATTAGGTTAATTGGCTTCGGTAAAAAAAAAATGTGCCCTAATGTTTAGTATAGTACTAGTGTATGGGATGATCACTGCTTGGCGCGGACTCAGTGGGCTGAAGTGCTTGTTTCCGCACTGTATCTCGAAAGTCTAAAGTGCATTAGTCCATTTAATCTGATCTTCCATCTATTTATATACTTTCCCTGGTTCATTTAAAAATTTCCATGCTCCTTCCTAAATCAATAACATCTACACATTTTAGCAGTTTATGTTACAAGCTCAAAACAGTAGGGATCCCTTAAAACAGTTCTTGGCTCACCACTCAGCATTCTCTTCCACTCCCCCCTCTCCTACACTCAAAACAGTGGATGCATTTTATAACGGCTGTTTGGGGAGGCACTCGTGAAAATAAGAATCAGATTTTGTTGAATGCAGCATCTTGAGGACAGGGTGACATCAAAGACAACTCCATCTACTCTCCTAGGCCACCATCTCATTTATAATTCAATCCTTTCCAGGGAGAAATTGTGAGGGGTGGTGCAATAAATATCTGTATAAGTTACAGAGATGGGAAGCAGTGAGTTATAGTTGCCTCCTGAATGGAGGTATTTATCCAGGACTGTTTCCACCAGATGGAGGATTTAGGACATATTACCTTGAAATCCAAATTTCCTATTTGAAATTTAGCCAAGTGGCCATTAATGGTTTAAATGCCTGCCAATTATAAAATCCCTAACTCCTAACCCCCCAAAGGAAGTCTAATTTATTGTATTGTAAGGCTAGCCAAGATTTGTCCTTTATGTACTCGGTTCAGGAAGATTGTAAACCAATATCACAGATTTTTATTTGAATGGCGGAGCACCCTCTTGACTTGAGCCGCAATTTAAATCTAATATCGTGATCGTACAAAAAAGAGAAAGATCATCTTGTCAAGTTGAGCAACATTTTCCCAACGAGAGGCACGATAATAAATACTGGCAAGAATAGGGGAACATTGTCAGAAACAGGAAATAAGAATTCCAGTGGGAAACTCGAACGGAATAAGCTTGCTGACAAGCTACAGATACGACATTTATCGATTTAAAAAAATAACTCCAGGGCAGGTTACTTCAGCGTGTAACTCTTGTGCTTTGAACTTGCATAACAGGGCAAGTTTTCTGTGCAATCTACATAGTAAAACCATAAACACATTTATAAAGAACACATTTACAATTTCATCAAATTCAGCCTTAGTTAAAAAAACATGATTCATGATGTGAGATAAAATTAGTTCTGTTTATAGACACAGTGCAGAAACAGGCCCTTCGGCCCACAGAGTCCACACCGACCAGCGAATCCCGTTACACTAGCACACACTACACACTAGGGACTATTTGCAATTTTTACCAGATCCAATTAAGCTACAAGCCTGTACGGTTTGGTGTGTGGGAGGAAACCGGAGCTCCTGGGCAAAACCCACGCGGTCAGGGAGAGAACGTATAAATTCCATTCAGATAAGCACCCGTAGTCAGGATCGAACCTGTAAGGCAGCAACTCTACCGCTATACCACCGTGCCGTCCAAATGGCTCAAATACGTTCCAACCAAGCAAAAAACAGTTTAAATGTAATTTTCCTTAGTTTGCAAATGTTAGTTACATGTATGAATTAGCATGCATAAGCTAGATGCATAAGCAAATTGGAATTTGTATTTATTCTGCTCCAAGAGAAACTATGATTATAACCTTCTGTGACTCTTGTAACTGTTTTATTCTGAGGTCATGAATCAGAATTTGGTGTTGCCAACAGGACATAGATCAGTTGAAACATACATCAATATTCATTAAAGCAATTCTCATTTGATGATTGAAAATGAATCTCATACCGTGGGAATGCTTCAAAGACGATTAAGAAATAAGAAATAACCAATTATTCTGCACACAAACCTACTTTTATATTCCGATCTTATTGGGTTGGCTGTAAGAGCAATTCACCGTCCCAATGTAAGAGATCTGAAACCTTAGTTACCAATAAGTTATCGGCCAAGAAATTAAATAATAAAGTATAGTGATAACAATATTCTAAGACAAAATATCTAAGGCAGCATTGGAAACTGGAGCCTCTGCAGGTATATTCCAATATGTCCAAGCAATAGTGTTGAGGCTGGGATTCAAGTTCAGGGCAAAGAGCTATCGCATACTCTTGTTGCCGAGTTGAAATTACAAATTTAAGGTGATCAACACGAAATCAAAGGGAGACATCGGAATTATTCTTAAACAACGGTATCCCAACTGGAAATAGTCTGTAAAAAATTTGGAAGTGGTTTTATTGAGAATTTAAAGAGGACGGATTGACTTGTGAAGAATTACTCCTTAGCTTCTATGTGTTCTAACACTGTGGATGGCCCGTCCCTCCTGTCTATCTGCTATTGTGTAATCAGTGCAATGTTTCATCATTCACTAAGAAGATTTGGTCCCGACCAGTTCCAGAAAGTGATGATTTTATGGGAATGTTTTTCCACACGTTGCTGGCATTTCCTCTTGAGGCTGTCAGAATTGCATTCCACTCCTGAGTTATTGGTGACTTTTGACCATTCTCAAGCCAATGTTTATTTTTAATTTTAACTGTGAAGGACGGTTGGCCCTCCTTTCTCTCAAAACAAAATGTTTTCATTTTTCTCTCTTTTTTTTGAAACACAAAGTAATCATACAGATAGAATAGTTGAAGTGATGTGTGACTGTGCTTGCTCCAGGGTTAAAGTTCTTGCGGTTTATTACGGTTCCACCTTTTGAAGAATGTGTGAATCCTTGGGTTGTTGGCATTATTCCTGAGTTATCGCTAAATCTCATTAAGATTGCTGACAGAATATGCTGAGATATTTAAAAGCGACACAGTGAAGAATTTTATTTCTAGGCATTGCCTTTTACAATCTTTAATGAAAAAATGTTGACAAACCAAATTGGGAAAAATATTATAAGTCAGTGCTTTTTTTTAATTGTAAGATCTTTAAAAAGTTAAAACGTTACTAATTTAATTTTTAGCTACATACTATACGTTTGTTAATTGTGCACACTGGCACCTTTTTGCCTACAAAAAAACACTTTTATTGGTCAATGAGATTGTCAAGGAGGGAGCACATTAACTTCAGATACAAGAGAGAGATTAGAAGACTTATTTTAATAAAATTAATGAAACATAGATCGAATCAAGATCCATCTTTCCTTTCAAAAGCAGCTTAGCGTTTGAAAGAGAAATATATTAAAATTAGGGAGCTGAAGAAAAAGAGTAGAATCAAGTGATCACAGTTGATTTCCCCCCCACACAATGAGAACAGTCACAAGGGACAAATGTCCCTCTTGTTTCTATAATTCTATGATTTTGTGTCGAAGTATTGGCACCGCTGTTTGCTTTCAGGAAATCCATCGGAATTTAACTGCTGGATGGAAGTTTACGATGAAAATCTAGGGGGAAAAAAATGCATCTTAAGCAGTTCCAAAGGAAATTTGATGTCCTTCCAGGGGCATTGGCAAGGGAACAGAACCATACTTCTATATTAGTCACATGAGTGGAACCATTGTCACACACAGATTGACAATTGTTCTTCCTTTTTTTAACCCCAAGGCCTCAGCCTTGACTCTGAAGCCGTACACAGGCATTGCTTCAAGGTCACTGCAGAGGAGATAAGTACGTGATGAGCCACAAAACTGCAAACGTATCCAGCAAATAGTGAAAGAATGTGTATAGTTCTGGGACAATGTTAAAGCATGAATAACAGTTGAATGAAAACACCAGACCGATGAAAAAATTCCCCTTCAGCAGCAGTGGAATGAGTCCACATCTGATCCATTGCGCTCATTTCCACAAGGTCAGATTTCCTTGCTTTGCAGCACAGGGTGACCTGCATCTGACTCACATTTTTTCAGCTTCTATGCGTCCATATTAAAACCCCAGAATGGAAGGGCAGGAAACACATGTAATCTTCCAAAGGGAAACTGCACATGTTGTGGGGTTTGGGTTACGGACTGGCCTCTGCCCTGGGTACGTGGTGGTCTGTGGGGGGGGGGGGGGGTTAAAGGGCTGTGGGGCCAAATGCAAGTGAATGGAACCAGCCCTATATGCCTACTTGGTCGGCATGGACAAAGGGCCCTCTATGACTGTGGCTCTCTGCTGTATTGGATAAGGACTGGCACAGCCTTGGGTTGCTGCCTCACAGTGCCAGAGATCCGAGTTCAATCGTGATTATGAGTGCTGTCTGTAAGGAGTTTGCACATTCTCCCTGTGACCGCATGAGTTTTCCCCAGGTGCTCTGGTTTCCTCCCACACTCCAAAGGTGTACAGGTTTGGCTTCTGTGAATTGTAAGTTGTCCCTAGTATGCGAGTTAGTGCTAGTGTAGGGGGTGACTGCTGGTCGGCATGGACTTGGTGGGCCGAAGTGCCTGTTTCCACGCCATATCTCTAAAGTCTGAAATAAAGTCTGAAGCCTGATAAAGAACATCACTTCGCTTCCTGGGCAGGTCGAAGGGGATTGAAGTTGACTTAGTTTCATGGATTCTGAGTTGACTAATAAAGCTAATGCTGGAAGTTCAAGTCTTGCATGGTCTTGAGGTTCCATTATTATCCCATAGGTTTCTTCTTGACTCTGAGTGCTCAGATTTTCCAGATTGGTCTACATATCCCAGAGATGTTATACTTCCCCATGGAGGCTTTTACACAAACCTTTTGCCGCATCTGGGAATGCTAATAAGGTTCTTAGATTGCTACTGAAGGAAACACACTCCACATTATTATTCCTCAAGTCACTCAATGCCAATAGCAGCTTCACTCCAACACTACAATCCAGATACTGCATGTAATGGCAAAAATAAATAATGTATTTCATTGCAATCAAGATGAAATACATAAAGTAATGACTTCAAGTCAACTCCTGTTTATTGTCATTTACGCAAGTTGGGACATTGTGGAGCTGCTGCCTCATAGCGCCAGAGACCCGGGTTTGATTCTGACCTCAGTTGTTTCCTATGTAGAGTTTTCACATTCTCCCTGTGACGGCGTGGATTTCCTCTGGGTGCTCTGGTTTCCTCCCACATCCCAAAGACGTGCTGGTTTGTACGTTAATCGGCCTCTGTCAAATTGCCCTCAGAAGGTAGGGAGTGGATGTGAAAGCGGTATAATGTAGAACATAGTGTGAATGGGTGATTGATGGTCGATATGGTATCGGTGGGCCGAAGGGCCAGTTTTCATGCTGTATCTCTGAGAAAACTAGTCCAGTGATATACAGGTACAAAGGAAATCTTGCTTGCAGCAATAACACAGGACCATAGACTCAGATGCACACTCAGACATTAATTATGTGTAAACTATAAAAGACATTGAAAATACAATGAGATAACAAGGCATTAGTGCAAACCACAATGACAAATCATGGTACTGCAAGAGGTGGTCAGTAGGGCACTGATAGCGAGCTCGGATTAGAGTTTGCAGGTCAGATCAAGAACCTGGTGATTATAGGAAGGTAACTGGTCCTGAATTGGACTTGCCATAATCAGGATTTTTTAAGACCACATCTGGGATACTGGGAACAGTTTTTGGTCACCTCATTGAGGATGAATTTGCGGGGTAAAAAAGTTTACGAGATTGATTCCAGGGATGATGGGATTAGTTTACAACAGAAGATTAAGTAGATTGTGTTCATTCTCGTGAGAGTTTAGAAGAATGAGAGATGATCTTATTGCAACTTGTATGATTCAGGGGAAAGTTCATGGGGTAGAAACTGGAGGATGATTCTCCCCACGAGGGAGTTTAGATCCAGGGGAGGGGGTGGGGCATAGTTTCAGGATAGGGGGTTGGTTATTTAAGTCTGAGATGAGCAAGAAGCTTTTCTCTCAAAGAATTGCGAACCTTTATAAATGCCTAACCCGGACTGTGGAAGCTGCAGTAAGTCATTAAATATATTTAAGACTGAGATAGATTTTAAACATTAAGAAAGAGGCATAATATGCTTGCTTTCAGCAATTGAGTATAAGAGTCAGGAAGTCATGGTGCAGCTTTATAGGAATTTGGTTAGGCGGCATTTAGAGTATTGTGTGCAGTTTCGGTTGCCCCATTACAGGAAGGATGTGGAGGCTTCAGAGATGGTGCAGAAGAGGTTTACAAGAATGCCGACTGGATTAGAAGGCATTAGTTATAAGGAGAGGATGGACAAATTTGGATTGTTTTCTCTGGAGTGTCAGAGGCTAAGTATATAAAATGAAGGGATGCCAAGATAGGGTAGACAGTCAGAACCTGTTTCCCAGAGTGGAAGTGTCAAAGACTGGAGAGCATAGCTTTAAGGTGAGGCAAAGTTTAAAGTAGATGTGCAGGGCATGTTTGTCACACAGAGAGCAGTGGGTGCCTGGGACACGCTGCTATGGGAGGGGGGGGGGGTGCTGTAGAGGCAGATGTGATAGAGGCATATAAGAGGCTTTAGGTACATGCATTTGCAAGGAATGGAGGGATATGGGTCAAGTGAAGGCAGAGAAGACTGGTTTAACTTCGCATCATGTTCAGCGCAGATATTGTGGACCGAAGGGCCTCTTCCTGTGCTTCACTGTTCTATGTTCTATGTTGGCACTGGTAGGAAGCGAAGATGAGACCAAGATCAGATCCTATTTCTAACTCAATCACAGAGAACACATTGTAGTCATAAAGATTATGACTTGGGGCGGCACGGTGGTGCAGCGGAAGAGTTGTTGCCTTACAGCACCAGAGAACCGGGTTCGATCCTGACCATGGGTGCTGTCTGTACGGAGTTTGTACATTAACCTGGTGATCTGCATGGGATTTCCGAGGGTGCTCTGGTTTCCTCCCACAATCCAAAGACGTACAGGTTTGCAGGTTAATTAGCTTCAGTAAAATTGTAAATTGTCCCTACTGTGTGTGGGATAGTGTTAGTGTACGGGGTGATCGCTGGTAGGCATGGACTCGTTGGGCCGAAGGGCCTGTTTCCGCGCTGTATCTCTAAACTAAACTAAAAAACTAAGCAAGTAGCAAGATGACCAATTGTGGGTCAATGATTCCACCTGATGCCACTGTAAGGAGTCCAGTCACTGCTCTCCTCCCACAATAAAGGGGCGGATACCATTCTGACTGCCCCACCCCGACTTCTTTGCAACTCTCAATAGCAGTTCCTCTAAACCTGAACTCCCAAACCCACTCTCTGCCTTCTTTATGAAGGAAGAAGCACTCGCATTGAATAGACTAAGGACGATCGTGACTGATCACTAGGTGAAACGGAGAAGGGGGTGCATTCATCATCGACGCAAAATCCTTCCTTGGGATTGCAGAGACGGACTGCAGTTTTAGTTAAAATTCCACAGGATTATCAGATGAGAGATGCAGAGGGACTAAACAAGATAGAAATAAATCCTCCAGGAAGATCCCATGGACATTCGCTTTGAAGTAGCTCTTGTGAATTGGAGTGTTTGCAGATGATGGCAACGTTTGGATGCGCCTATTTCCTCTTCTTTTGGACGAGGCCAACACACATCTGTTTCTTAAAATGTCAACTTATTTCATACCCTTTTGCATTGGGTCCGCACCAAAATATAAATCAGCGCGCAAAGTGCCAATAGGAAAATGGAAAGTTTCTGAATTTAGCAACAGGGAAAGGCCAATAAGCCCATTGAGCTACTCAGCTAGATCACAACCAAACTACATTATAGTCCTTCCACCCACTATAGCTCCATATCCCTCGAGACATCTCAACCAACAAGCCACTCGCCATTAATTTATTTTTGCTGAAAGATTATTTAAAGTGTACTGCCTGGTTGCCATGTTAAAAGTCATCCCACCAGGGTATGCGGAAAGCTTTTTTTTCTTGGATCCTGCTTTAGTGCGATTGACCTACAATTGACATTTAATCGCTGCAAAAACACATCAGAAAAAGCTGAAGCTTGAAGGCGATGTTGTCAGGGGCTGAAGACAAGCAATAAGCACGTCAGGTTGTCTTGAGATATTGCGCACCATAGCCAAGCATAACATCTGACACAGCCCAAGCCAGATGTTTTAAAACATGAACACTTAAATAATACTTTAAAAAAAAAGAACATACATTATCCTCCAAGTTTTAATTCAATCCATAACCTTTTACTTCATTCTGATATCTAAAACATATGGCTTTACTAAAATGCTGGAGAATCAAAGATACGTATTAATTCAGACCGGTTTAATTGCAGGAACTTTTCTTAAGCATTAACTTTCCTTTTAACAAAGTATTTTATTTTTTGTTGCCGCATAGTACCGACAGAATTTGTTTTAATATGTCAAAGACTAACTCGTTCCCCGGAGATTATTTCCTGCAAACAACTGCAATTCCTGGAAGAGTTTCTCTGGTCAGAGTTTAATTGATTGTTTTCAACACCAGTGGCAGTTTCAGTAGAGGACACGAAATCAATTAAGCTGAATCGACACTGCCATGTAGCTCGCGCTTCCCAAACCACCGCTATTTTCCCCGGTCACAAGAGGCTACAATTTTTGCGTATTTTGCAATCAAACAAATGCAACCATTTAACTCTTTACACGCCACCAGGAGGACACCAGGAGTAAGTGATCTGACCAATGCCGATAGCATCAAGGAGAAGGTGGATGAGACAAGGTTAATAGGATGATGCGATCATTGGAAGGAGGCCTTAGTTGAGAATCCACATTGGCGTAGACCACTTCACGGGCTGTAAATTCTCTTAATAAGCAGATGGAAAAAAAGTAAAAATGCAAGGGCGGCATTAGGACAGCACAGTGGCACAACGGTAGAGTTGCTGCCTTACAGTGCCAGAGAACTGGGTTCGATCCTGACTATGGTTTCTGTCTGTATGGAAGTTGTATGTTCTCTCTGTGACCTCATAAGTTTTTCTCCGGCTGCTCTAGTTTCCTCCCACACTTCAAAGACGTGGTGAGGGTTTGTAGGTTAATTGGCTTCTGTAAATTGTCCCTTGGGTGTAGGATAGAAATAGGGTATGGGTGATCACTGATCGGTGTGGGCCTGTTTCCACGCGACATCTCTAATCTAACCTAAACTAGACTAAACTAAACTAAACTAAACTAAATTAAACTCAACTCAACTAAACAAGGCAAGGTGGCTTGAGATGTACTCTGTTATGGTTGTTTCTTAACTCTCGTGACTTCAGGACATTATAAAACATTGACATTGGATTAAAACTCATGGGGAGGAAAGGGCAGTGTGGGGAGAAAATGGAGTGGAACGGGGGAATTTAGTGGTTCATAAAATTGGAAAATTCAATGTTCATACCTTTGGGTTGTAAGTTACCCAAGTCCTGCGTGCGGCCTATATTTGCCCAAATCAATTTTGAAAGTTGTAACTGTATCCACTTCTATAACTTCCTGTGGCAGCTTGTTCCAGATAAGAACTACCCTCCGAGTGAAAAGTTTGCCCCTGAGATCCCTCCCCTCACCTTAAGTCTATGCCCTTATTTGACATACGATAATAACACACCTTACACTTGTCAGAATTAAATTCCATTTGCCTTTCCTTGGCCCACCTTGCTAACTGATCTAAATCCTATTGTAAACTTAGACATCCTTTGATCATGTAATTCAGGGAACAAACGTGAGGTCTAACCGCTCTTTATTCATTTCTGATAAGGTGAGAAGCCATACCAGTGTGATTTCAAGGACTGCGGACGAAGGTTCTCCCGTTCGGATCAGCTGAAGAGACACCAGCGAAGACACACTGGTAAGAGTGCGTTGGCACTGCAGACGTTATGCATTGATTCTCCAACATTTTAGTAACATCAGCTCCATGTTGGCTCCCAGGAAACAACCCAATAGGACCTATCCCCCCTTTGCTTAATTCCCTTTATCTCTGCAATTTACTACGTTGCTATCAACTTCTCATTAATTCCTTAAGGGAATGCTGGAAAATCTCAGCATGTCAGTCAGTATGGAGTTTGTAAGTTTTCCCCGTGACCTGCGTGGGTTTTCTCTGGGTGCTCCGGTTTCCTTTCAAACTCCAAAGACATACAGGTTTGTTGATTAATTTGTTTGGTAAATTTGTAAATTTGTAAATTGTCCCTAGTGTGTGTAGGATAGTGTTAGTGTGTGGGGATCGCTGGTCGGCGCCGACTCGGTGGGCGGAAGGGCCTGTTTCCGCGCTGTATCTCTAAACTCAACTAAACTAAGAATATATGATGAAAGAAATTGGGGTTAATGTTTCAGGCGCTGGACCTGACATCAGAACTGGCCTATGCTGATACATGGGCATTGGTGTTGATTTATTATTGTCATATGAACCGAGATACAGTGAAAAACGTTGTTTTATGTGCTATCCAGTCGAATCAGTCTATACGTGTTGCAATCAAACTGTACATTAGTGCAAAGAGAAAGGAAGCTGAATGTAGAATATAGTGTAGTAACAAGGAACTGCAGAGGCTGGTTTTCAAAATAATGACACAAAGTGCTGGAGTAGCTCAGCAGGTCAGGCAGCATCTCTGGAGAACATTCTTTTTGCAGGATATAGTGCAGATAGTCCGAAGAAGGGTCCCGACCCGAAACATCACCTATCCTTTTTCTCCAGAGTTGCCGCCTGACCTGCTAAGTTACTCCAGTACTCAGCGTCTATCTTTGGTATAAACCAGCATTTGCAGTTCCTTGTTTCTACTTTCTGTTTTTATTTCAGATTTGGCTTTTGCAACTTTTGTTATGTGCTCTTTCTTTGTTGTTGTATCTCTATATCAATGGCTCAATGGTACTTTATTGCCACACAATTCAGTAAACAATCATACCTAAGTACAAGAATGTAAGGATAGTAGATTACACCGAGGCAATGCACAAGAGACACCAGGTTTCCAACTCCATCTTTATCTTTCAAGTTTCAAAGTTCTTATTAATGCAGAGTCTCATCTTGGCCTGAGAGGATTGTTGCCCTAGCAGTGGCACTGGGTCGGAGTTGTAGGGGTCGGTCTGGCCTGACAATGGTGTCAATGTCCTCCACTGTTTGCTCTGCCACTCCATGCTGGAATGTCTGTAGCAATTGGTTGAAAGGCCACTTGTCTGACTCTTCACCACCATGTTTATTAAATGACCTGCTCTCTGCATTCTGCTTATTTTCTCTTTTACACTACCCGATATATTTGTGTACGGTACCATCAGCCAAGATAACACACTTCACAGTTTTTTCACTGTATCTCGGTACATGTGACAATAATAACCCAATATTAATACCAAGATTTCCACCATCTCTACTTTTTTGCTATCCATTTTCTTCTGTAATATCTGACTAATAGCCCTGTCCCACGGTACGAGTTCATTCCAAGAGCTCTCCCGAGTTAAAAAAAAATCAAACTCGTGGTAAGCACGGAGAATGTACGTAGCGGGTAGGTCGAAGCTCGGGGACGTCTCTTACCGGCTCGTAACGCTAACGGCAAGTCCTCGGGAAGACTCGCTAACGGCAGGTAAGCATGGGAAGACTCGTGAAGATCTTTCAACATGTGAACTCGTACCGTGGGACAGGGGTTTAAGTCCCTCGGAATCATGCAGAGAGTTAACACCCACTACACCAGAGGACAATGTAGTCCAGGACTTTGCTTTTCTTTCCTCGTTAGAGCAAGTTAATAATCATGTCTTTTCCCTGATAGGAATTGTGCCTGATATTGGCAATGTTTGTACATTCGGTGAGACCACCTGCACTGTGGATCAGTGTATAAGTGTGATAACCAGTTTGTTTTCTGTCTTTCCGTAGGGGTAAAACCATTCCAGTGCAAAACCTGTCAGCGTAAATTCTCCCGTTCTGACCACTTAAAGACTCACACTCGAACTCATACAGGTAAAACAAGTGCGTAAACAATTTTTTTTGACATATTTTACTTTCTTAGTCGCAGACTTTAATGTTTTAACAGCTATTATTCATCTGTCACTTTTGTAATACCTGAACCCTTTGAGCACTGAATGTTCTTTTTTGGACCTAAAATGTATAACCTTATTAAAAAAAAAAAAAAGGATGATTCTTAAGTGAGGTTGCTTTTGCGTTCAGCCACCGATTGATTCCCTCTATTTTCCCCACAGGAGCTGCTGGTCGCAACGCAGCCTCCTTGAACTGGGAGGGCAGGATGGTTGGGGCTGCATCTTCTCCATGACCACCATCAATGCCACTCCATGAAGGGCCAACATGGATGGGTGACTGTAGCAGGGGGTGAACCAGGCGCGCTAGTTCTGGTTTTGTTTACCACCTTTTCCCCACTGCCCAACGCCTCACCACCTTCAATCCACCCAGCCCCATTCACTCCTCCCACCCACCTCCTCAACACGGCACTTACAGTAATAGAGAATCCTGCCACTAGCTTGGATGCACTATTTGGAAGCCAAATTCTTAGCCTAAATAAAACATTGCCTCTAATCGAGGTTGGTGAGGATTCATACAATCCCAGTCCAAAGTTCAATACTCTTGGTGATCTGTAAAATCAAAAGTATTTTTTAAAATATTATAATAATAATAATATTTGATCTTACCTATTTATCAAATCCACCAGCACCTTTATGAGTGACAACTTTTTAAGTAATAGAGGCCCGCCTGATGATATGGAGCGGTACTCTCCATCCATGAGGATGTATCCTGCCAAGCAAAGGTCAGGGGATGAAATGCATAGCATGAACAAGGGTTGGGAGGTCTATGGGACTGTACAAGTAAGGTGCTAGTTAAACCATCTAAGGCCTACCTGCACTAAACAATGGTAAACTTCCTCCCAGAGGAAGCACCCGACCCTTTCTTGCTTGCCAGGTTCCTGGGAGCAGTGTTAAATGAATCTGAGCCCGAAAGGCAGTACTCCATTAGAAAGGCCATCCTCGAGTCTCCCACAGTACAGCTGACCATCTAAGCCAGGCTGTCCAAGTGACCATGGCAGGTACTTCTGAAGTGAGGCACCTCCTCTCAGAGTCACCTCAGTCTCAAAGAACCCTCCTCACCATCTCCAACCTCTCAAGAATTCACCTGAGCAACCAAAAGTTATTTTTAATTTTTTTTTAATCTCTCTTGGATTTTCAAAACTTTTAGGAGTAAATTGTACTTCTGGCTATTTTTACACTGAAGTAACATAGTTCTCAAAGGGTTATATTATGCTCAAGCCTTTCACCTCATTAATTATTGTAGAATATTAAATCTCTTTAATTTGGTAAATATCACTTAATTTTTCTTGACAGCATTTTTCTATAAACGTGTGTAAATGATTCAGCTTCTGTCTAATACGTAAAACCTAAATTCAATACATAGCAGGACTTTTAAAGTTATGTGGTTTATGGGCAGCCTGATTCTGATCTTCTAACAGTTGGCCTAATATAGAGAGGGTAGAGTCTCGGAGGGTGTTAGTTTCAAGTAAGCCTTCCCATTTGCAAAAGATATACCAGGGCAGCACAGTGTCGCAGCGCCAGAGACCCCGCTTCAATCCTGACCTTAGGTGCTGTCAGTGTGGAGTTTGCACGATCTCCCTGTGACTGCATGGGTTTTCTCTGGGTGCTCTGGTTTCCTCCCACATCTCAAAGATGTACCTGTTAGTAGGTTCATTAGGCTTTTGTAAAGTTGCCCCTGCTGTGCAGATAGGGGATGAGAAAGTGGGAAAACATAGAACTAGAACGGGTGATCGATGGTCAGCGAGAACTCAGTGGACTGAAGGGCCTGTTTCCATACTGTATCCCTAAACTAAACCAATTTCGCACTGTGCCCAATTGTACCTTCCATCGAAGTCAGTATAAGGCAGGTAATAAAACTAAAAGGAGCCACAAAAGATTGCTTATGCTGGAATCTTGAACAAAAACAACTGTGGACAGTCAGCACATGTACAAGTAGCACCAGTCTGACGAAGAGGCCCGACCCGGGATATCATCGCCCATTTTTCTCTACAGATGCTGTCTAACCCATGAATTCCTTCAGCAGTTTTTTTTTTGTAGAGGATATAAAATCAGTGTTTTTTTTGTGCTGGCTTGTGCTGGCACCTCAAAAAAGTTAAAAACAAGATTGATGTACAGCAGCCAGTGGTTCTCTAGAACTATTATGTGCCTACTGGCAACTTTTTATCTGCAAATAAAAAGCATTGCATAAAGGCCATTTTGTACCTTGTTGCCTGTTTTTTTGGCCAGTTGATTAGTTTAACATTGTACCTCCCCATTACCACCTCAGCCTTCTGCAACACACAGTGAAAAAGAAAATCTATGGGGATTGCTCATAGGAAAGCTTCAGATATGTATTCAATTCCCCTCCCTCCATTTTAATGGAGGTTCAATCCATTTAAAATGCAATATCCATGCAAAAAGCTGATGGAACAATAGCGTCATCTCCAGGAATTCCTTATTTGAAGATGTTACTCTATAGAGTATCCAAAAAAGAAACACATCCTCTCAAATGCTGTCTGGGGTGGCACAGTGGCGTAGTGGTAGAGCTGCTGCCTTCCAGCGCCTGAGACCAGGGTTCGATCCTGACTATGGCTGTTGTCTGTACAGAGTTTGTACTTTCTCCCTGTGACCGCGTGGGTTTTTTCCGGGTGCTCGGGTTTCATCCAACACCCCAAAGACGTACAGGTCTGTAGCTTAATTGGCTTTGGTAAAAATTATAAATTGTCACTAATGTGTAGGGTAGTGTTAGTGAATGTGGTGATCGCTGGTCGGCATGGACTTGATGGGCCGAAGGGCCAGTTTCCGCACTGTCTAAAATCAAAAATCTAAATCTAAAATGTTCCCCCACATCCTATCATGGCTTAATATTCACTCTATGAGTGCAAGTACCTATTTGTCTAGAAGAAGGTGCTGTTCTTGGGCTACGGCTTAGTCCAGACCTTGGTGTATAGTTTGTAGCTGTAGCTCATTATGTTGCTCCTGATCCATCAGAGTGCTCTCACCATGTCTTGGTACCATTGCTGTTCCATTCTCCAGTACATGCACCTCCCCTCTTCAGTAAAGAAACAAATGGAATTTTAAAATAACATGATAACATGCCATATATACTCATGAATGCATTATTTTCACAAGAAAATAGGAGCAAGATAAGGCAGCCACCAAGACTATCTCTCCATTTAATATGATCATAATCTAACCTAGGCCTCAAATGTTTTTAGATAAGCACATTAATATGCAGGGAATGGAGATATATGGATCAGATGCAACCAGAAGACATTAGATTAATTTGGCATCATATTCTGCACAGATACTGTGGGCTGAAGGGCTGTGCTGTATTGTTCTATTTTATGTTCTATGTTCTTTTCTAGCCCTTAACTCCCTGTTCTTTCAAAGATATATCCACTTCCACTTTAAATACCCCAATAATCAAATGCTGGCAACTCTCAGAAGGAAAGAGTTTCAGAGATCCCTTTGTGGGAGGAAATTGTGACACCTCAGTTTTAAATGACCATCCTTCATCTTGTAACCATGTCCCCTTGCTCGAGGTTCTCCCACCATAAGATCATAAGACATATGAGCAGAATTAGGCCATTCAGCCCATCAAATCTCCTATGCTATGCAATCATAGCCGATTTATATTTCCCTCTCAACCCCATTCTCCTGCCTTCTCCCCATAACCTTTCACGGCCATTGTAATCAAGAATCTATCAATCTCCACTTTAAAAATCCCCAATGTCTCCACAGCCATCTGTGGCAATGAATTCCACAGATTCACCACCCTCTGGCTAAAGATATTTCTCCTCATCTCTGTTCTAAGTAGATCTGGACATCTATCATTGTCTTTCTCACTTTGAATCTACAATATTTCAACTAGATCAGCCGTCAATCTTCCAAAGTCCAAAAACTATGACTGCAACTTTTAAGGACTTCTCTCCATTAAAGCTCTGGGTGCCTGCAATGCCAAAGTCTCAAAGGTTTTGTGTCAATCCATGATTACTCAAAGCAGGATAATGCTGTGACTGAAGAAGGTGGGAGTCTGGTTTGAAAAACAGCAAATGCTGGTAAACACTCCGTGGGTCAGGCAGCATCTGTGGAAAGAGAAAGAGAGTGAATATTTCAGGTCAAAGACCATTCATCAGAACTAGGAAGAGTTCTGGTGTAAGATGTTCGACTTGAAACGCTGACTCTTGTTTCTCTCTCCACAGATGCTGCTGAATGCTTCCAGCATTTTCTGTTTTTAGAGTCAGAGTCATACAGCATGGAAACAGGCCCTTCGGCCCGACATGTCCACGCTGACCAAGATGTCCGATCTCAGCTATTTCAGATTTCTATTTTAACATTCGCAATATTTCAATTTTCAGATGTCTGGTTTAGACAAAAACAAGATTTTGTTATGTTTAAGATGCCACCTGCCTGTAACGCTTCTTATTTATGGAAATGATTTTAATTTTTTCAGATATAACGAGACGACCTTTGGAAGCACTATCACAAGCTATTTGTCTGTTTAGGTTCATGTCGCTGCCCTGGATAACTGTCACTTAACTAGCTTTAATCCTTCCATATGTTCCCATTATTGTCTCCTCAATAATCCCTTCTTCTTGTAAGGGTGAAGATCAAAAGGGAGTGAACATTGGGAAAGGATTGGGTGCATTCTTCACCCATGGCTCAAATAGTTCATGTTCATAAGTTATAGGAGCAGAATTAGTTCGGAAACCAGGAACCCGCTCCCTCTAAAATCCAGAGTTCTCCTCAGACAACCATTCCCATTCCCATGTGGGGGGTGGGGGCACAGACATGTGATCATGTATTGTCTTTCTGCTGACTGGATAGTACGCAATAAAAGCTTTTCACTGCACCTCGGTTCACGTGACAATCAACGAAACTGAACTGAACAGACACAGAGTCACACTTGGTTGAGTGACAGAGGGAATTGCCAGACAAGAGGCCATTCAGTTCCTCAAGTCTGTGCTAGCCATTTGGTAAAGCTCCCCAACTCTCTTTCCAATTCATATTTTTATACAGCAAAGTAGGAGGACGTATGTCTTATCAAATCCAAGCTGCGTCTCTTTCTAATCCCGTTCCCTCACTTAAGTCGCTGTTTCTCTCCAACGTACCTTAAATCGACGCCTTAAATGTCTGCTCTTAGGTAATTTCCCACTTGATTCAGATTCCACTTTCTTAGTCTATGAAAGCCCTTTACCATTTATATACACTGTATCTCCCACCAACCTCTGCCAACCTCTGCTCTGAGAAGGACCCTGTCCTGTCCGTCCAGATGAGGCCCCTATCGCTGGTACCACTGCAATAAATGTAACCAGCACCTTCTCCAAGGCTTTGCCACTGTTCCAGTGAATTGAATCAAATTCCCCTTTCCTTGTTGGTGGGCTGAATCTGGAATGGCTGTCGGGATCCAGGCAGTTCATCTTCAAAACTGTATTGGAATGAGTTCAGAGAAGGAGGGATCATGATTCGTGGAACTCGACGTCTGAGTTACCAGATCAGACTCCCCTTAGATCATTTTGTTATGACTGGAAGGCAGAATGAGTGGGTGAGAGAATCCATGTCTTTAAAATACTGTGCGTACGTGCAATCAGACTGTTTAGCTTTGGTTGTACTGTTTAAAACACTTGATCCGTGCCTCTGTAACTTCTAAACTTTACTCATGGAACATAGAAAGGTACAGCACAGGAACAGACCCTTCGGCTCACAATGTCCATGCCAAACATGGTACTAGTCTAATCTGCCTGCATGCCATCCATATCCCTCCATTATCTGCATATCCATGTACTTATCTAAAAGCATCTTAAATGCCACTGTTGTATCTGCCTCCACCACCCTGGCAGTATGTTCCAGTCACACATCACCCTCTGTGTTTAAAAACTTTCCCTTAATATCTCCTTTAAACTCTGCCCCTCTCACCTTAAATCTACGCCCTCTAGTCTTTAAAATTTCCACCTTGGAGGAAAGGTTTTGGCTGTCATCATTTAATGCCTCTCATAATTTAACATACTCCTAACAGGTCTCCCGTCAACCTCTGCAGTTCCAGAGAAAACATTCCCAGTTTGTCCAACCTCTCCTTGTAGCCAGCCCTCTCATCCAGGCAACATTCTGGTACTTCCAGCTTGTTCTTCTCATTCTCCTTTCCATAAATTGCAGCTCATCCAACATCCTGCTCTCCCTTTCTGAGCTGGTGATGTCCTTTTATTCAACCCCCTCTATATTCTCACCTCACCCCCCCCCGTCTACCTCTGTCATCTTCTGCTGCTCTCTCCTGCTGGCCTTCCGATCTTCCCAAATGTAATCACTCCATGTTGTCAACTCTGCCGTCCACTGCCAATGTCCTCAGCTCTGAAATTCTCATTCTAACCCTTTCTGCCTCTGTAGATTTTTTTCCCTTAAAAACTACTTATTTGGTTGAGCATTTGGTCCACTTTCCTAATAGTGGTTTGGTGCCCCTCATGAAGGATCATAGAAACATAGAAACATAGAAAATAGGTGCAGGAGGTGCCATTCAACCCTTCGAGCCAGCACTGCCATTCATTGTGATCATGGCTGATCGTCCCCAATCAATAACCCATGCCTGCCTTCTCCCTATATCCCTGGATTCCACTAGCCCCTAGAGCTCTATCTAACTCTCTCTTAAATTCATCTAGTGATTTGGCCTCCACTGCCCTCTGCGCCAGGGAATTCCACAAATTCACAACTCTCTGGGTGAAAAGTTTTTTCTCACCTCAGTCTTAAATGGCCTCCCCTTTATTCTAAGACTGTGGCCCCTGGTTCTGGACTCGCCCAACATTGGGAACATTTTTCCTGCATCTAGCTTGACCAGTCCTTTTATAATTTTATATGTTTCTATAAGATCCCCCTCATCCTTCTAAACTCCAGTGAATACAAGCATAGTCTTTTCAATCTTTCCTCATATGACAGTCCCGCCATCCCAGGGATCAATCTTGTGAACATACACTACACTGCCTCAATCACAAGGATGTCCTTCCTCAAATTAGGAGACCAAAACTGTATGCAATACTCCAGATGTGGTCTGACCAGAGCCCTATACAACTGCAGAAGAACCTCTTTACTCCTATACTGAAATCCTTGTGTTATGAAGGCCAACATTCCATTAGCTTTCTTCACTGCCTGCTGTACCTGCACGCCAACTTTCAGTGACCCATGTACAAGGACGCCCAGGTCTCGCTGTACGTCCCCCTTACCTAACCTAACCCCATTGAGATAATAATCTGCCCCCTTGTTTTTGCCACCAAAGTGGATAACCTCACATTTATCTATATTATACTGCATCTGCCACGCATCTGCCCACTCACTCAACCTGTTCAGGTCACCCTGCAATCTCCTAACATCCTCTTCGCAGTTCACACTTCCACCCAGCTTTGTATCAACTGCAAACTTGCTAGTGTTGCTCCTAATTCCGTCTTCCAAATCATTAATCTTGGGAAAGTTTTTCTTACATCAAAGACTCTACACAAATTACGAAGGTTTATATGGGGATTTTTATGTTATGAGAATAGGCCTTTCCACCCAACCATCCATTCTGTCATTTATGCTCCATTTCAGCCTCTTCCCATTTTTGTTGTCTATTAGTGTAACCCTGTATTCCATTCTCCCTCATTCTTCCATTGTCCTGAGTCCCCATAGATGCATCCCTACCATTCACTTCAATCACTCCATTTGCAATCGAGCTCCCCATTCTCACCATACTTTGGTTAAAGCAGTTTCTTCTGAGTTGTCAAACCTTCACTGAGGAGATGGAAGGGACTGGGAGGAGTTCCTGGTGAGACTAGATTGTAAATTGAGCTGGACAAGAACTATTTTGGTACCACACATTATCTTTTTGTCATTCTCTTATTTTAGGAAGCAGAGAGAATGCTGGAAATAAGAAAATAAGACTAGAAAATGTAGGTCAGGCAGCAACTGTGGAAAGGGAAACTGAGCTTTCATCAGATCGGCATGGATACTGTGGGCCGAAGGGCCTGTTTCTATGCTGTACTGTTTCATGTGCTATTATGACAATTATTTTTATACATGTTGCCATTCTCAGTAGACGCCATAATTATGACAATAAGGACAGTATTGACCTTGTGAACTGTTTTTTTCCTCAGCATTATGGTCTTTCTCAACCTTCTGCCCTACTCTCCTCTCTTCTAAGGCTTACGGGATTTTAGTGTGACAAATCTTTCTTCCCTTGTAGGAATTGACACTTACAGAGGGGGAAGAGGACAAACTGAGAATAGGCATCCCATAAATTAACCCACTTCTAAAAGTCCTGCACAACTGAATTAGAGAAAAAAAAAACCTACTAGAGTTGAGCTAAACGCTAATGAATCTAATCCTTAATAAATGGTGTAATAATTGGCGATGGTATCTTTTCTTTGTTGACACAAATATTCAAAGTTCATTGGAGCTGCTGTTTTAACAGGTGAAAAGCCCTTTAGCTGTAGGTGGCCAAACTGCCAGAAGAAGTTTGCGAGATCCGATGAACTGGTTCGCCACCATAACATGCACCAGAGAAACCTGACCAAGCTCCAGCTGGCTCTCTGAGCGATGAACGGGACTGCATCGCGCAGAAAGGGGGCGGCGCACTGCTGCAGAAGTCTGCTCTCCTCCTCTTCGCCCGTCTGTTCTCAACGTCCAGCAGCCAATGCGACAGAATCGATGCCCACACCCCTGTTGCCCGCCTCACCTCACCTGCGCGGGTGGGCCAGCGCCTCTTGCTCACGGTCACGGTTGCCAACTCCGCTTGGACGTGTTCCCGGAGGTTTCACTATTTGACACCCAGCCTCCCAAGAGCCCTACTTAGTCACCTTCCGTCCCTTCTCCGGTACTGTGGACTCTGACACACAAACACCTGCCAAGAACATTCAGACAGCATTCACTTTCTGTGCCGCCCTGTAGAATGTAACTCCGAGGTTGTGTGCGGGAGACTCCAAAAAGCGTCATGTCAATCTTGGAGAGTCGCCAACCAGTGGGCAGAACAAGATGTGTGGCCATCCTTTGTGGAAACCAGTAGCAAGACACTATATATAGAGCTAAGGTGGTGCTCATTGTATAATGGTGCTGTCTGCTTCTACAGCACCAAGTCACTCAACTCCTGTGGAAATAATGTAAATATAGGGAGCTGTTAGCATTGATTTTGTATTTTGTTTCCCTTTTAACTCGGAAACCCAAATGTAACTTGCAGCCACTGGATGCAAGTCAAAACTAGCGGGTGTGTGGATGGGCGTTTAATCCATCGAGTACAGGAATATTTTAGCTGGGGAAATCACACTGTTTTGTCCATTGGAGGTAGATACATGAAGGGAGAAGAGAGGTTGGTGAGCCATGTTGTATAAGGACTGCTCTGATGTTGTAAACTATATATTGAGAGGCCATGCTGGCTATGTGGCTGGTTAGTCGTTACGTTAACAAACATAGTAAAAAGGAGGCTGGGCCACAAACTACCATTAACCATTCCTCTTGAAAACAAGTAACTTAATGACTTTCAAAATCTTCAAGTATATATGAAGAGAAATGTTGTAGTGTAATAGATTGTACCACATCCAAATTTCTTTGTTCATCTATTTACTATTACCAGCTGGAAATTATTATGTATATATCTGATAATGTATTGCTGTGCCTAAAATAGGAGGGTTATTAAAAGTAGAGAATAAACAGGAGAATTAGGTACGTCACAGGCTTGGTTTGCTTGTTTTAATCTGCGATAAGACTGGAAATATATCAGTGGTTTCATAACCCAACCTCTCACCCGAGCATCCACCCCACACAAGCGCCCTCCCCACACTCTCATGTCAAATCTTGATTAGTACGGGTGTCAGGGGTTGTGGGGAGAAGGCAGGAGAATGAGGTTGAGAGGGAAACATAGACCAGCCATGATTGAATGGGGGAGTAGACTTGATGGGCCGAATGGCCTAATTCTGCTCCTATAATTTATGAACTGATGAAGTCAATGTTTTCATACAGAGCGGCCCAGTGGTGCAGCTGGTGGAGCTGCTGCCTCATAATGTCAGAGACCCAGGTCCGATACTGACCGTGAGTGCTGCCTGTGTGGAGTTTACACGTTCTCCCTGTGACCGCGAGGGTTTAATCCGGGTGCTCCCTTTATCTCCCAAACATGAGCAAGTTTGTAGATTAATTGGCGCTCTGCAAATTGCCCTTACTGAGTAGCGAGTGGAATGAGAAAGTGGGATAACTCAGAACTAGATCGGTGGTCGGCCAGGATTGGGTGGGCCGAATGGCTTGTATCTATGCTGTATCTTTCAATGAAAATTTGATGGAAATTCAGCACCTGTTTGGTATCGCAGTCACCGGCCAATTTTAAAACCTCTGTTGTCATTTGAATATAATTCTGTTTCACTGCTTCACTCCACTTCTGATCATTACTCACTCTGATCCATTCTCACCACCCGTGGCCTTGGCTGTGATCTGCTCAATGCACAGGAGCAAAATCAGCCGCAACAAGGCATTTAACTACTTCATCTTGCAGGAAAGTTGGACATTAATTATCAAACACTAGGAAGTGTCTTGTTTATGTTAGGAGTGCTGCTTCATAAATAAATGGTTGGCCTAATCCAAATTGGCTGCTCAAAAGGTAGGTGTGAAATTGCGATGTGTATAATATTTAAGAAATTAAGACTTGCGTTTATATAGAGCCTTTCACTTCCATGGAGTGCCCCCAAAATGCTTTATAACCAATAAATATAAATAATGTCAGAAGTAAGGCAGAGAATCTGTTCACAGCATGTTTCCATAAACACTACTGATCTGTTATCATGCCACTGAATGAATGACAACCATTGAAAGGGATACATGAGTATAATGTCATGGAAACTAACATGGTGGCTCTTCCTCAATCTCAGTGGTTCAAGGGTTCCTTTATTATCACGTGTTCCAAGGTAGAGTAACATTCTTTTTTTGCATACAGATCAATAAGATTACTGCCATACATACTGTAAGTACAATAAGTACATAATACATAGAAACAGCCCACTGAGTCTATACACAAGAGTCGCCAGGTTTTGGCGCCATTTTCAAGTTCCAACTACAGCTGGCCATAAAGGCCCGTTGCAGCCGTCGCCTCCAGCCGGTCGTCCTGCAATCCGTTGTCCCTCTTTAACCTTCCAGGGACTACTCCCCCAGTTGATCTTGAAGGCGCAGCAGGTAGGATCCCTGGTTCCATGTTACCGGCCCTATACCCAGTGTCCGCCGCCGTTGCCAATTCCCTCCACCTCCTCTCCGGTTCCCGGCCTTCGGGGGCGAACAGGGGCCTGACTCGGCGGATTCCCTCTCCCGGTTCCGTGTCGGGCGATCCGGGCCTCCTGTCGGGGTATGGCCGCAGCTCGCCGGGACCTTTGCAAAATCTGGAAGTGGAACTTGGCGTAGAACATAAGAACATTAGAAAAAAAAGGAGTAGTCCTTCTTTATCTAGGGATATGGACCAAACGCAGGCAGGTGGGACTAGGGTAGCTGGGACATGTTGGCCGGTGTGGGCATGTTGGGCTGAAGGGCCTGTTTCCACACTGTATCACTCTATGACTCTATGACTAGTCCAACTCACGCTTCAATCCTGCTCAGCCATTGATTCACATAGTGACTGATTGAACCTTGGCCTCAATAGCACTTATCCATATCCTTCACTCCCTCTTAGTTCAAGCAATAGTCAATTTTCGCTTTGAACATATTCAACAACATAGCCTGCACATCTGTCTGGGGTGAGAATTTCAGACACATCTTATGGTTCAATGATTCAAAGGTATTTTATTGTCAGATGTACCTAGATACAGTGAAATTCTTTGTTTTGCATAGAATTCAGTTTTAGTTTTCTAGTTTTAGAAATACTACAGGGAAACAGGCCCTCCGGCCCACCTAGTCTGCAGGTCCATGCCGACCAGTTCTACACACTAGGGTCAATGTACAAAAGTCAATTACCGTACAAATTGGCTGTGCCATTGTGCCGCCCCATTCCAAGATGCCTCTGATTGTTGCCGTGTTTTGACTTTAGAATGGCAACTATAAACTTGCAATCCATCGGTGATTATTTCAGGGACGTTTCTACACCTGCACTGTTCAAAACAATGAATTTTGTCTCGGGCTGTAGTAGATATCACAGGGAACCTTTCAAAGCAAGATTGTTTGACTCCTTCAGTTGATGAGAAAAGTGAGATAGATTTGTTGTGTGTGAAGATGGATTTTATTTAATTTAGCACAGAATTGCAGGTGATTTATTCACAGGCAGTGGGCAAAGATTGACTTCTTGCTCGCAAATCCATTTGGCAGCAAAGTCAAAAGCAGAGCCCCTGTGGTGAGGCTTTGTCACTCCCTGCAGACAAGGGGAGAGCTTGTGTTGGGAGCAAATGGAGTTGCAGGTGGTTTTCTGTTCATTGTCCCAGGCCATTAACTTGACATACTTTGATATCAGGCCAATTTTGTAAAATGCTGAATGGGCAAATATTTGAACAGTCGGAAATTGATGGTGAAAAAACACGGGACAGAACACGGAGGCCAAAGCACAAATCAGGCCATTCAGCCCAACATTTATCCACCTGCCTCCTGCTAGCCCTTCTTTTCTAACCACGGCTTTTGTCTCCTCTGGTTGGTATATCCTGCCCAATGGGACAAGATGTATCCAGGGATAAAGATAAGAGAGTCTGGCAGAGCATCTGTAAACATTGTTTCCTTAAGTAAGGCTGTCTTAGTTTAGTTTAGAGATCCAGTGAGGACACAGGCACTTCGGCTCACCCAATCCACCCCAATCAGCAATCACCCCGTACACTCGCACTATCCTACACAATAGAGATAATTTACACTTTTCACCGGAGCCAAATTAACCTACAAACCTGTACATCTTAGGAGAATGGGAGGAAACGGCAATACTCGGGGAAAACCCACGCTGCCATGGAGAGAATGTACAAACTCCACACAGACAGCACCCATAGTCAGGATCAAACCCAGGTCTCTGGTGTTTGAAGGCAGCAACTCTGCTGCTGCACCACTGTGTAGAAGTTGTCTTTCTTGCATTAAGCCAAAGACCCAAAGACCTGCCCTCTCGGTTTTATGGTGAAGAGGCCACAATACTGCAATGAAGCAGATACATTGTCCCAGTCAATATATATTCCCTCAACTAACAATTTATTTCAATATTGAATATTTATTACATGTCATTTGAACCTCAGTGAGGCTCAAACGAAACTTAGTTTCCACAGCAATACAAACAGAGACAGTTCCTACAAGACATACAAACAATTCAATTTACACAAACATCCATCACAGTGAATCTCCTCCTCACTGTGATGGAAGGCAAAGTCTTTTCTCTGGTGAATTTGATCATTACTACGTTGCTGTTTGTGGGAACCTGCTATCCATTTATGACCTGCTGCATTTCCTTTGTTACAACTGTGAGGACATTTGAAAAAGTATCTTGGAATGGCCACAAGGTGGTGAAGTGAACTGTGGTAATGCAGGTCAATCCTCTCAATTTCCACCAGAGAAAAGTCTGACGTGATTCTGGTAAATGTCATAACCCGATATTCTCTCCTCATCTTGGCATACTACTCTGCTCACACTTCCAAAGCTTCTGCCTGTGTCCTTGATCACTTAAGCCAACTTTATCCTCGGTCGTAACTTCACCATTAAGACTGCTAAATGCAATTTTATTGAAATAATGCACCAGGTTCTGGCTCCTGAACTCCACTGGGCCACGGCCAAAGTCGTAACTTTTTTGAATCCTCTTTTCCACTTCTCCTTCCAATGAGGTTTCCTGGAGAGAAATCCCACCATCTTGGCTCTCCTCTCCCTCTGCCTCTAACCTTGTCAGTTTCCATTTATAAAGAAATGTCTCAATGTTTCAATCTCTCCGATGACTTTCACTGGCGTTGCCTCAACTCAGGCAAACTAGAGTCCAATAGGATTTATTACCTTGATGATAAAATTCCCAACAAGTATCTGAAATTAACCCCGTCCCTCCCTAATCTCTTGATTTTCTCTTATTCCCAAGCATATCTTTCAGTTTGGTTTAGTTCAGAGATAAATTGTGGAAACAGGCCCTTCGGCCCACCGACTCACGAGTCGACCAGTGATCCCAACACACATTAACACTATCCCAAACACACTACGGACAAATTACAATTATATCAAACCAATTAGCTACAAACCTGTATGGTGGGTCGGTGGGCTTGATGATAAAATTCCACACTGCATCACTCTAAACTAATAAACTAACCTCCTCTGCCTGCAAATGATCCAGATCCCACCATTCCTTACATACCCATGTGCCTATTTTAAAACTTCATATCCGCCACTATTATATCTGCTTCTCCCACCAACCATGACATCCTTTCCAGGCACCCCCACAATTAGAGTCATAAATAGAGTCATACAGTGTGGAAACAGGCCCTTCGGCCCAACTTTGTCACACTGACCAACATGTCCTATCAACACTAGACCCACATGCCAGCATTTGGCCCATATCTCTCTGAACTAGTCTTATCCATGTGCCTGTTCAAATGTTTCTTAAACGTTTCTGTGTTACATCTCCCTTCAACTGTACCCCTCTCACCTTAAAGCTCTTGATTTAACAATTCTCTCATCCCAGGAATTAGCCTGGCAAATCTTTTTTGAACTGCCTCCAATGCTACTCTATAGTTTCTTGTGGATCAAAGCTGTGCACAGTACTCCAGGTTACGCTTCACCAACACCCAGTAAAATTGTAACAAATCTTTCCTATATCTGAGCACCAATTTCTCTATGCAATAAAAGGTCAATTGGTCATTGGCCTTCTCAACTACCTGCTACCTCTGCCAGATAACCTTTTTGTGATTAATGCACAAGGCCACCTAGATCCTTCTGAACTTCACTCACTTGTAATGTCTTTCTGTTGAGATCGTAATCTGCCTTTTGAACCATTTCTCAACATACATGACTAATTATCATAAAACAGTTATCACATTTAACACTATAGTGTCATTTTCCCCCCCTCTCACTCCATCCATACCTCGTTGCACAGCCACAATAATCCCATCGCAAGACGCCCTTCAGCCAAGTTTTAAATCGTTGGCAAACTTGGTCACTTTACATCCGCGCTCCTCCTGGCCATTAACATAAATAGTAAGTACAAAAGTTCATAAGTTCATACGTGGTTGGAGCAGAATTACGCCATTCGGCCCATCAAGTCACCACAGCCATTCAATCATGGCTGATCTATCTTTCCCTCTCAACCTCATTCTCCTGCCTTCTCCCCATAACCCCTAACACCCGTACTAATCAAGAATCTATCAATCTCTGCCTTAAAAATATCCATTGGTGGCCTTCACAGCTGTCTGTTGCAATGAATTCCGCAGATCCACCAACCTCTGACTTTCTTTAGTCAAAGGATAGTTAATCAGGAACTCAGTGCCACAGAGGCTGTGGAGGCCAAGTCAGTGGATATTTTTAAGGCGGAGATAGACAAATTCTTGATTAGAACAGGTGTCAAGAGTTACGGGGAGAAGGCAGGAAAATGGGACTAGGAGGCAGAGATCAGCCATGATTGAATGGCAGAGTAGACTCGATGGGCCGAATGGCCTAATTCTACTCCTATAACTTGTGAACTTGTAAAGAAATTCCTCCTCATCTCCTACCTAAAGTGACATCCTTTAATTCTAAGGCTATGGCCTCTGGTCCTAGACTCTCCCATTAGAGGAAACAACATCTCCACATCCACTCTATCCAGGCCTTTCACTATTCGATGTCGTAAATAATTGAGCGGATGTTCTGAGAGCCGGCACTGACAAGATGGGCGGAATGGCCTCTCTCCATGCCTTATGGAAATGTAAGAAATGTTGTCAACCTCAGCTCCTCTTTACCTGTTTTAAAGATGTATCGGTCTTAATGTTAGAAGAGAGGCTAAAAATAATAAACAATTCTTTGAATGGCTGATCATCGCATCAGTTGTCTCACAGTCCCACTGGATATAATATTTCATTGACTGTGGCACATTTCTCCTACTTGATTGGTCTGCCTCATTTCTTTCCTGGAAACATATTTCTCCCTGTCGAAGAGTCTTATTGCTTAACTAACATTTCTTAACTGACTAACGCAGCCACGAGGTTGGGTTAAACACAGCTCACAGGCTGAAACATAACACTGTTGTTGGCTAATGTAGGTCACTTTCCACTTCTGCTTCTGCTTATGAGTCAGAAGCCGTGGGTTCAAGACCCCACCCCAGGCACTTTAGTTCAATTTAGAGACTTCTGGTTAAATAAAGGTTAAATAAAATTTAAAAAAGAGATACAGCACCGAAAGAAGCCCTTCAGCCCATCGAGTCTGCGCTGACCAGTGATCCCCGCACACCAACACTATCCTACACACATTATGGACAATTTACAATTTTTTTAGTGAAGCCAATGAACCTACAAACCTGTACGTCTTTGGAGTGTGGGAGGAAACCGGAGCACCCTGAGAAAACCCACGCAGGTCACTGGGAGAACGTACAAACTCCATACAGACAGCACACATAGTCAGGATCGAACTCGAGTCTCTGGCGCTGTAAGGCAGCAACTCTACCGCTGCGCCACAGTGCTGCCCACTTGAACAAGTATGGATAAAATGCTGAAGTAATTCAACGGGTCAGGCAGCATCTCTGGAGAAAATGAATAAGTGAGATGAAGATTTAGATGAAGGGATTCAAAGTAACATTAGCAAATTTGCAGAGCTGGGTGGCAGTGTGAACTGTGAGGAGGATGCTATGAGAATGCAGAGTGACTTGGACAGGGTGGGTTAGTGAGCAGATGCATGGCAGATGCAGTTTAATGTGGATAAATGTGAGGTTATCCACTTTGGTAGCAAAAACAGGAAGGAAGATTATTATCTAAATGGTGTCATGTTGGGAAAAGGGGATGTACAACCGGATCTGGGGGTCCTTGTTCATTAGTCAATGAAATTAAGCATGCAGGTACAGCAGGCAGTGAAGAAAGTGAATGGCCGTTATAACAAGAGGAGTTGAGTATAGGAGCAAAGAGGTCCTTCTGCAGTTGTATAGGGCCCTAGTGAGACCACACCTGGAGTATTGTGTGCAGTTTTGATCCCCTAATTTGAGGAAGGACATGCTTGCTATTGAGGGAGTGCAGCGTAGGTTTACAAGGTTAATTCCCGGGATGGCGGGACTGTCATATGCTGAGAGAATGGAGTGACTGGGCTTGTATACTCTAGAATTTAGAAGGATGAGAGGGAATCTTATTGAAACTTACGATTATTAAGGGTTTGGACACGCTAGAGGCAGGAAATATGTTCCCGATGTTGGGGGAGTCGAGAACCATGGGCCACAGTTTAAGAATAAGGGGTAATCCATTTAGAACGGAGATGAGGAAACATTTTTTCACACAGAGTTGTGAGCCTGTGGAATTCTCTGCCTCAGAGGGCGGTGGAGGCCGGTTCTCTGGATACTTTCAAGAGAGAGCTAGATAGGCTCTTAAAGATGGCAGAGTCTGGGGATATGGGGAGAAGGCAGGAACGGGGTACTGATTGGGGATGATCAGCCATGATCACATTGAATGGTGGTGCTGGCTCGAAGGGCCGAATGGCCTACTCCTGCACCTATTGTCTGTTGTGATCGGGACCCTTCTCAAGTAGTTTAGTTTACACAAAGTACTGGAGAAACTCAGTAGGTCAGGCAGCCTCCGTGGAGAACGTGGACAGGCAATGTTTTAGACCAGGACCCTTCGTCAGATTGATTGTAATTGTGGGGAAGAATGCTGGAAGAGAGGTGGGAGCGGGTCGAAGTCTGGCAAATGATAGGTGGAAGGGTCTTGACTGGAAAAGTCACCCGTTCTTTCTTTCCCTCCAGAGATGCTGCCTGTCCTGCTGAGTTACTCCAGCATTGTGAGTCTATCTTACATGATAGGTGGATACAGATGAGGTGGCGGGAGGGGGGGGGGGGGGGGGGGGGGGGGGGGGGTGATTGGCAAGTGGGTGGACAATGGCCAGATATGGGAAGTAGACAAAAGCCTGTGAGATAAGAAAAACAGTGGAGCAAAATCTGAAGCCTGAGCGTGCGATGTAGATGGAAGGGAAGTGGGGAGGAGAAATGTGTGAGCATCCAGGAGGGGCACAGGGAGGACAGGAGGGAAAATGGGGTGGTGGGGTGATGTTGGTTAGCTACCTAAAATTGAAGAATTCAATATTCATAGCGTTAAGTTGTAAGCTACCACCCACGCGGTCATGGGGAGAACGTACAAACTCCGCGCAGATAGCACCGTTCTGCTAGTTCTGAAAATCCATGATGTCAAAAGCTACAGTCTATATAAACATCTCACGAAGTCTTCGTAGACATGTTTCCTGTGATTTCAATTGTCCATCTCCACTTTAAAAAAATTAAAAAAATTAAAGTTTATTTATTAGAAGTACAATATAATGGTACAAAAATTATGTTAACATATTACATTCTCTGTACAACTTCCTTTTTTTTTTTAAAGAGAAAAGTAAGAAGAGAAAAAGGAAAAAGAGGTTGCAGAAAGTGAAGGATAAACTAGTGAGCGTGAGTGAAGAACAGATTTAAAAAACAGTGAAATGTCAATTGATATCAGTGGCATAAATCTACGATACAATACAAACAGGTTGCAGGCTATTGCTTGCATTGTGACCATGCTTTCTATTAACTGTATATCGCATTCCACAAATGTATTTCCAAGCTAGAATCTTTCAAAATCCTGGTGTTGCATCAGAATATCTTAATCCATTTTTCTCATTGAAAGGAGAGGTTTGGCCAGAACAGACTGATATGGGAAAGTGTTCTTAAAAACTAAAGTATTCCTACTTTGCTGTTCATACATCAAAGTGCTTGGTGCAAGATTAAGCTCCACTTAGCCCGTGCTCCTAGCAGCCCTGTGGATTTAGTTAAACTCCTCTGAAAACCTCGTACCATGCTCAGACTCGCCTGCTACATTAACAAACCCCCCTGTAATATGTATCTGGCCTGTAGCAGTGTTGAGGATTCATTGGTACACTATGTGATACGCTGTTGAAATAGGAGACTTTCGCTTTATGGAAGAACGATAAGAGTTTAGCCACTTGTGAACTCCGGGCCTGATAAAAAGTGATGCCTGTGGGTGAGGCTCATTTTTCACCGGGCCATCTGCATTCATTCAAAGGAAGCCATGTCTTTTGAGAGAGCTCGTTAATCAGTGAAGGGCTGATAGAACTTTCCCTTGATGAGTTCAGGGAACCAAGATGTTAATAAACCTCATTCGAGGTCAAATGCCAGGCTTGTTGTAAACAAAACGATAGAGAGACCAGCTTACAGAAGCGTTGAGAGCGCATGTGTGCTTAAAGAGCTGCTCTACCATTTGTTATTGCCCAAGTTGCTCATATTTATTTATCTTTCTTTTAGTGGATGTGTAAATGGTGGCACAGTGGTGTAGCGGTAGAGTTGCCACCTCACAGCACCTGAGACCCGGGCTCCACCCTGACTACGGGTGCTGTCTTTGCGGAGTTTGTATGTTCCCCCTGTTACGGTGTGGGCTTCCTCTGGGTGCTCCTCTTTCCTCCCACATTCCATAGATGTGCAGGTTTATAGGTTAATTTGCTTCTGTGAATTGCCCCTAGGGTGTAGGATGCTAATGTAGTATAACACAGAATTGGTGTGCGGGTGATCAATGGTCAGCACAGGCTCTGTGGGCCAAAGGGTTTTTCCACCCTGTATCTCTAAACTAAATCATTCTGAGCACGGCCATTTTTCTCATCATTTCTTTCTGACTCAGTTTTCCTGCCTTCATCATTTCTTTTGGGTTTAAACCATCACTTTCCTTTTCATGAAGCTACACGTCTCCCCGACTGTTGTTGCATTGTTTCATAGATCAGGTTCATATTTTCTTTGCCCCTTCTCGGGAGTAAATTAGTTCTGCGAAACTTATGAACAGAAAATTATAGAAACACTCAGCAGGTCAAGCAGCATCTGTGAAGAGAGAAACAGAGTTAATGTTTTAGACTGATGACCTTTGATTGAAGTGTTCCACCATTCTCTGTCTTTATTTCAGAATTCAATCATCTGCAGCGTTTTGCTTTTTAGTTATCCTTGCTGAGCCAAAGCTCCATTTGCTCTTTCATTGAATTAAAAATAAATTCTATAGTGTTCTCTTGAAGAAAACCACATTTGCTTCCGCATTGAATCATAGAGCATGGAAACAGGCCCTTAGGCCCATTTTGTCCATGTCAAGTGACCTCCAAGCTCATCCAATTTGCCCATATTTGACCCATATCTCTCTAAACCTTTCCTATTCGTGTACCTGTCCAAATCTTTTTAAATGTTGTTATTGTACCTGCCTTAACCAATTCCTCTGGTAGCTCTTACATATACCCACCATCCTACGTTTAAGGAAAAGTGCCCCTCAGATCCCTTTCAATTTTATTTCCTCGCATTTTAAACCCATGCCTTCTTGTTCTTGAATCCCCAACTCTGGGGGGGGGGGGGGGGGGGGGGGGGGGGGGGGGGGAACTGTGTCCATTCACGTATTTTTCCTCCTTATAATTCTACAAGATCACCCCTCTTCCGTATACCTTACAGCGCACAGCCATGCCCTGGGATTGCTAATCTCCTCACAATACAATAGTCCATTGACGGGACGATCTTGACTCTCGTAGCCGGCGGCATTTGGACCCTCCACGGATTGCAAACTTTACATCGAGAGCTCGCAGTCTCGGAGAGGCCGAGCTGGGAGCTCCGACGACGCAGAGGTTCGACAAGCCCCGACGCTGGCTCCGATCGCCAGGCGTGAGGGAGCTGACATCCCACCGATGCGGGAGTTGATTGCCCAGACTCGGAGGGCCCAAACGCCGCCAGCTACAGGAGTCAGGATCGTCCCATCAATGGAGGCTCCCGACCGCGGGAGAACAAAGAAGGGAAGAGATTGATCTTGTTTTCGCCTTCCATCACAGTGAGGAATGTGGAGGAGTCACTGTGGTGGATGTTTATGTTAAGATGTATTTTGCGTGTTCTGACTTGGCAAAGGAAATTCCTCATATGTTGCAAAACATACTTGGCTAATAAAGTACAATTGTATTGTATTGTATTGTGAGGAGATTGGCAATACTACAGTAAGGTAGAATTGTGATCTCAGAATGTTGCTGGACTGGGGAGAATTATTCGTAGAAAGGGTTGAAGGGTGCAAAAGCAATGAGAGATATTTAAAAATAAGGTGCTGCTAGATGTTGCAGGGTTCCTATAAACCCAGACAGGTGAATCAATGTGGTTACCTCATGAGCAGCAAACAGACTACTGGAAGAACTCAATGGGTCAAACAGCATCTCACCCAAGTGGCGCAGCGGTTCGACACGGTGGCGCAGCAGTAGAGTTGCTCCCTTACAATGCCAAAGACCCATGTTCGATCTTGATGACGGATGCTGTCTATATGTTCTCTCTGTGACCGCGTGGGTTTACTCCAGGTGCTCCGGTTTCCTCCCACATCCCAAAGACTTTACAGGCCTATCGGTTAATTGGCTTTGGTAAAATTGTAAATTGTCCCTAGTGTGTAGACTACAGCTCTGCCATTAACACCATTTTCCCATCCAAGCTCATCATCTTCTTTACCCCTTGTACACACACGACTGTGCAGCTATGTATAAATCCGATTCAACTTAGAAACCTCCATTGTGTGCTGGTTATCAAATCACGATAAGATGGAGTACAGGAAGGAGATTAAGAACCTTGTGGGCATTGCTTTATGGTAAAAGACGCAATGTTTAAAGGAGATATGTGAAGCAATTATTTTTACACAGAGAATGGTGGGTGCCTGGAACATGCTGGCAGGGGTGGTGGTGGAGGCAATACAATAGTGGTTTGAGAGGCTTTTAGATGGGCACATGGTTATACAGGGAATGGAGGGACATAGGTTACATACCGGCAGAGGAGATTAGTTTAAACTTGGTATCTTGTTCAGCACAGACATTGTGGGTCGAAGGGCCTGTTCCTGTGCTGTACTATTCTATGTTTTAATCTAAGGTTTAATATTTTGTCTGATGGAAGTCAATTTAACTGACTTCTGAAAAGGGTCCTGATCCGAAAACACACATTTACATTCCCTCCACAGATGCTACCTGACCTGCTGGGTTCCTCCAGCACTTTGTGTTTCACTCAAGATTCAAGCATCTGCAGTTCCTTACGTCTCCTTCTTTGACTTACAGTGTGGAATCAGCGTGAATTCAGCCCACCGAGTCTGTGCCGACCAGCAATCACCCACACACTAGCACCATCCTACACACTAGGGCCAATTTACCGAAGCTAATTAACCTACAAAACTGTACGTCTTTGGAGTGTGGGAGGAAACTGGATCACTCAGTTGAAACCCTCGTGGTCACAGGTAGAAGGTACAAACACCGTACAGACAGGGCCTGTAGTCAGGAACGAACCCGGGTCTCTGGCGCTGTGAGGCAGCAACTCTCCTGCTTCACCACTGTGCCGTCCTTTGTGACACTCAGGTAAGATTTCTTAATGGACACTCAGATAAGATTTAATGGGTTAATTGTTATGTTTTCAACGTATATGTGAAATATTCCACTCATTCATCTAGCTGAGCTGCAATAAGAACATCTTAAACTGGGCATGTACTGAAAATGTCCTCTCCACAAGGTCAGATGGTTGACAAGGGCGAAGCTCAATAGCGGTACACAGCACTTTGATGAAAGGGTCTCCTACGAGGACTTCACCCAAACACACACTCTGGGATTGCGGGTAAGTGCAGAGAGTGATGGGTCTTCATGTCTGTTTGGGCGACTGAAGTGGTGATCAGGACAAACTGCCGGCTGTGTTTCAAAACAAGATAGAGCGTTCCTAATATAAAAAAAGGCGACTATTAATTGCATGCATTAATCACACAAGGCTGGATCGCTGAGTGAGAAGAGGCCTAGGAGAAGGCAAAGAATTTCTACCACGACGGTCGTTGTGTTTATTGCATTTTCTCAATCAAAGCTGCTGGCTGGGTCCCAGGTTATTTTTCTTTCTTGGCTCCCTCTCCCTCAACCTTCCAGCACTTTTTCATTTTTCTTTCACATCCCAGAGGAATTAGGATTCTCCGCGTTGTGTTCTGTCTGCCTAGGCCTGCTGGACCTCCTGGTTGCTGGCCCTTTTTAACTCCCCTTCCCGTTCCCACACTGACCAACCAACGCCGGAAAGGAAAGGTGGAGGTGGGACAAAGCCTGGTGAGCGATAGGTGGGTACAGTTGAGGGGGAGGCTGGTGGGTGGGGGTGGGGGTGGGGGCGGGGGAGGTCGAAGATCGGCAGATGGATGGTGCAAGTGACAAAAGGTAGAAGTGAAAAAATAATCAAAGTACGTCAGATAAGGAAAAAGAGAAATGTAAAGCCACAGGGAGGGATATGGATGGAAGGGGAGAGGGGGAAGGGGAAAGAGTGGGGGGGTGGAGGTAGGGGGGGTCTTGCCCAATTTAAAATAGTAAGGCCCTACAGTGAAAACAGGACCTTGCACAAGTTGATCCTGGCATTTCAAATGATTCAAAAATGACTAAGTCGAGAACAAGTTTAAAAAAAATCATTTAAAGTATTAAAGATTCTAACATTTGAAACATAAGAAACACAACAGCATTTGACCAATGTTACTTCAAGCCAAAAATGTAAATAACCTTGTAATAGCGTTGCACACATTGTATTCTGCTTGGGGAAGGGTTGTAGTAGGGAACACACATCATACCGTGAAACATTGTGGAATCATCAAGGGCTTGATGGGCCAAAACCACCTGTTGCAACCCTGAATGTAGTAGGAATTTATATTAAATCACTGAAAGAGGAAAACATGAAAATACATCTGCTTACCAACTTTTCTTTTGACTCCTCTTTCTTTTGTTTTAGTTGAGGTTAGTTTAGAGATACAACAGGCTTTTCCCCCACTGAGTCCACGCCAACCAGTGGTTCCTGGACTTTAGTTCTGTCCTACACACCAGGGACAATTTGCATAAGCCAGGTACCCTACAAACCTGCACGTCTTCGGAAGGTGGGAGGAAACCAGAGCACCTGGAGAAAACCCACGCGGTCACAGGGAAAATGTGCAAACTCCATACAGACATCACCCGTGGTCAGGATTGAATCTAGTCTCTGGTGCTGTAAGGCTTCCGCTGTACCGCTACACCACTGCCAAGTAGCATCTGTGGAGGGAAACGAAAGGTCGACATTTTGGTTTGGGATCCTTCTTCTGAAATGTCATCTGTCAGTTTCCCTCCACAGAGGAAGGGTCCTGACCCGAAACATCGTCTATACATGTCGTCCAGAGTTGCTGCCTCAGTTATTCCAGCACTTTGTGTTCTACACTAGAGTCCAGCATCTGCAGTTCCTTGTTTCTCCCTCCATAGATGCTGCCTGGCCCGCAGAGTTCCTCCTATGGTTTGATTTATGTTCATGATTCCAATGTCTGCAGTCTCTTGCGTCTCCATGCAATGTGCAGAACTATGTGACTCCACAAGATGGATCAGATCACTGCAATTCTGCTCCATCTGATCATAAAGGAGATACAGTGGACTATCGGACACCTCGGACTATATTTGATTGGATTTTACTGGACTTTATCTTGCACTAAACTTTATTCATGTTATTCCCTTTGGATGGCTTGATGGTAATCATGTATTGTCTTTATGGTGACTAGTTAACATGCAACAAAAGCTTTTCACTGTACCTCTTTACATGTGGCAATATACTAAACTCAACTCAACTAAACCCAACATGGTATGGAATTTATTTGTCATATGTACCAAGGTACGGTGAAATTCATTTTTTGTGTACAGTCCAGTACAAGTATCATTACACCTAAACACTTAGATACATCTTAGATAAGTATCTCAGATACAGAACAAGTGTATGACAGTAGTACACTGAGACAGTTTGGTGCCATTTTCAAGTCCCAGTTGTTGTAAGTACGTAGTTCTTGACCGGACCACATCGGCCCATTGTCCTGGCAGCATTGTAGGGTCAGCCTGTCCAAGCGTGGCCATTGGTGACCTCCGTCAACAGTGGTGGAAGTAACTTAATTTTCTCGCCATTATGATCATATCACTAACATTGTTAGTTTAGTGGAATGGGACTGTTTGTGTCACCCCTTTTCCCACTGGAATTCCATCCCTGGTCCATCCCTGCTTATTATCACCTCAGGGAGGAAGGACATCTCCTCCCTCGATGTTGCAAAACTCAGCTTGTGAACCTCAGAGACAAGATTGAAGCATTTCCAGCAATCTGCAGCTGGAATTGCCAAGTGTTTGACCCATCTTGGCTTCTGCCTGCGGTCTCCACCATCGCAGGAATCAACCTTCAGCTACTTAATCACTCAGCGTTTCATTAAATGGCTGAGAGTGCGAAAGGCAGCGGAGGCAATGGGACATGATAACGTCCCAGCTGTGAAGCGGTGATTCAAGCCAAGCTGCTGCATAAATCTACAGCAACTGGCAACTGTCCTAACCTAGGAAATATTACCCAGATGTGTCCTGTCTGCAGAAAGATCAAATTCACTCAGATGAATTACTTTATTGGTAAACTCTCATTCATCAGCAGAGTGATGGAAGGTGTCAATGACAACTCTATCAAGCAATAGACCCAGGACATCGTTGCTGGAGTACCTGAGGCTCAAGGCCCAAGGGCCAAAGATCACCCGCTCTCTTATCACCAACCTTGGCTGTATCATAACGCCATATCTGGGGATGTTTGTCGATGAATACAAAATATTCAGTCCCATGAACTACCCCTTGAATAATGAAGGAAAAACACAAAGTGCTGGAGCAACAATGGGTCAGGCAGCATCCCTGGAGAACACGAATAGGTGTCATTTTGGGTCAGGACCCTTCTTTAGACTGATATGTTCATAAAGTTCATGTTATAGGAGCAGAATTAGGCCATTCGGCCCACCAAGTCTACTCCGCTATTCAATCGTGGCTGATCTATCTTTCCCTTGCAACCCCATTCTCCTGACTTTTGCCCCATAACCCTGACACCCTCACTAACCAAGAATCCGTCAGTATCCGATAAGGTCATGATTGCAGGGGTGGGGAAAGAAAGCTGGAAGTGTGGAGGGGCCAGGACAAAGCATCGTATGTGGGAAGAGACTGGACAATGGGGGATAGGATGGAACCAAGGTATGTAGGGATGAGTTCAGTGGGGCAGGAGATGGCCAGAGCAATGGGTCTGCCAGGGCACTTCTGTTTGTAGATCTTATCTTGAATAATGAAACTCAGCACATCTCTGCATGCAGCAACACTTAGGATAACTTTCAGGCATGAGCAGGGAAAACACATAATTGCAGGAAATAATAATCTCTGCAGTAACTTTATGCGGTTCTAGAGATCACAAGCTCTTCCTCCCCCCCCCCCCCCCCCACCCCCCCCCCCCCCCCCCCCCCCCCCCCCCCCCCCCCCACCCCCCCACCCCACCCCACCATCAAATAGCTTGAGGATGACTGGGAGGTCATCGCTAATGACAAACGTAACAAGACCAGCCAGGAAAAGATGGTAGCGACAAGCAGAAACTTGGTATTCCTGGATAAATGACTCATTTCTGGACTCCTTAAAGTATTTTCATGAGGCAAGAATGTGTTGCAATATTCTGCAAAGGTCTGGGTGAGAGCATCTTCAAGAACTGAAGAGATGTGATACTGGACAATAAAGGTTTCTCGGTATTTGTTTCAGATTTTCAGCATCTGCAGTTTTTTATGTTCCATAGTCTGGGACAAAAGACATTGATTGATTGGGACTCCTCCCACAATATGAATCACCCCTCCACTCATGGTGCAGTATGTGCTATGTCTGTCTTTATGAGCTGTATGTCTGAAGGTGGGTCCCGACTCGAAACGTCCCCAATCCTTTTTCTTCAGAGATGCTGCCTGACCCGCAGAGTTACTCCAGCACTTTGTGTCTGTCTTTGTGTTATGAACAACATTAACAACAGCTACTCACCGAGGTTACTTCGGCCACACCTCCTAAACCACGACCTCGACCAACAAGAAAGAAAAGAACCACAGGCGCAGGGGAACACCCACCACCTGTAGGTTCCCTTCCAAGGCACGGCCTATACTGACTTAGAAAGATATTCTATCGTTGCTTCTGGATCAAAATCCTCACGCACTCTCCCCATCGGCATCATGGGATTACCTTCACCAGGACAACAGCCGCTCACCAACACTTCCTCAAAGGTAATTGGAACTGGCAGTGACAACCACATCCTGAGAATAACTATAAAAAGAACCAGGTTGTGTTTCAATTAAGGCTAGACAGCACAAGGAACGAAGATTTGCTCCCGTGAAGGACATTAGTCAACTAGATGGCTTTTCCTTACAATCTGGAAGTTTCTATAAAACTATCGTTCTCTTTTGTTGAAATTTTGTTGAAGTCATAGCAGGGAAACCTGCTCTTCAACCCACAAAGTGCGTACCAATCCCCAATACCCATTTCCACAAATCCTACACAATTCACCCCAGATTCTCATCATTCACTCCCTAATCTCTGTATTCCCCAGATGCTACCACTCACCTCCATACTAGGGGCAACTTACAGTGGCTTTTTTTTTTTTAAATTATATTTATTAGAAGTAAGTACAATGCATTGGTACAAAAATTATGTTAACATATTACATTCTCTGTACAACTTCCTTTTTTTTTTTTTTTTGTAAAGAGAGAAGTGAGAAAAGAGAGAGGAAAAAGAGGTTGTGAAAAGTGAAGAATAGTCTAGTGAACGTGAGAGAAAAACAGATAAAGAAAAAGTGAAAAAAAGGAATGTGAAGAAGGAAAGCAGGAGGGAGATTATTCATTCGCCACAAGGAGATGAATTTTTTATAGTCTAAATCATCTTTCACCCATACCTGAAACTTTTAGTTTTCATGATACTATGTCACCACATGAATCCAATAAATCGATAAATTGGGACCAACTCATTAAGAATTGGTCATGTTTGTCTATTAGGAGGAGTCTCATTTCTTCCTAATGTGCTGTGTCCAGCATATTACTGATCCACATTTTAAATGTTGGTATATTAGCAATCCCCAATACCCATTTACACAAATCCTACATAATTCACCCCAAATTTTCATAATTCACTCCCCAATCTCTGTATTCCCTAGATGCTATCACTCACCCCCATACTAGGGGCAACTTACAGTGGTTAACTAACTTATTAAGAGGCAATATCTTTGGGATATTGGTGGAAACTGGAGCCCCCCCCCCCCATCAGAAACTGATGCGGTCACAAGGAGAACGGCAACACCCGAGGTCAGGATTGAACTGGGGTCCCTGACAATGTGAGACTGCGGCTCAACTAGCTGCATCACTGTGCCGCCTCTAATAAAACCACTTCAATTTCCTTCTCCTTCCCTGACTCTCTTTTGGAAATCAAATTGCCAGGAGTACTTAGGTCCCAGTCTAAAGCCAAGTTCCTGTCAAGGGGATACCATCATCATCTTCTTCCACCCTATTTAGCATATCTAGGTCCTGACTATTTATTTAATGACTTCCACATTTTCAATCCTGCATTCCTGCCACATCTGATTTCTCACTACTCTTTCTCTTCTTTTTAAAAATGTTTTTCTTAGCCACGCTCTCCAACGCGCGTCAACGAACATTTTACCAAAATTCATCTTCAATGTGGGAAATTGTGTGGAGTTGTGGGGTTGATTGGAAATAACAAAAAAACAAACAGATTTCAGAGGGATTTGGGTGCCTGAATGCATGGCTTGCAGAAGACTAGTATCCGTGTATGGTAAATGATTAGAACATTTCAACAGAATATTATCATTGAAGATAGACACAAAATGTTGGAGTAACTCAGCAGGTCAGGCAGCATCTCAGGAGAAACGAAAAGGTGACGTTTCAAGTCGAGATCCTTCATCAGACTGAGGGTCAGGGAAGGGAACATTGGAGGTATGGGAAGGCACAGAACAATGCAGAGCCTGTATCGACGACTCGGAAAAGGTGGAGCCCACAATGGTCCATTGTTGGCTGGAGACGAGGTGATAATGGTGAAATTAGCAAGCGGACTAGGGTGGGGGAGGGACGGAGAGAGAGCAGGAATGCAAGAGTTACTTGAAGTTAGAGAAATCAAAATTCATGCCGCTGGGTTGTAAATTGCCCAAGCGAAATATGAGATGCTGTTCCTCCAATTTGTGTTGGGCCACACTCTGACAATGGAGGAGGTCTCGGACAGAAAGGACAGTATGGGAGTGGGAAGGGAAGTTAAAATTCAGCCTGACCCATTGAGTTACTCCAGCGTTTTGAGTCCATCTTCGGTGTAAACCATCATCTGCTGTCTCTCCTCACACAGAATATTATCATTTTTTGCTGGGCAAATTGAATACAAATGTAGAGAGGTTATGCTGCAGCTAATAAAATGCATCGGCAAGATCACATCTGGAGTCGCGAAAACAGGAATATGTATTGATAAACATATTGGCAAGAATGTACTCCTCCTACTTTATCAGACGATTGAGGAGATTTGGCATGTCACTGAATACTCTACCGAACGTCAACTGGTATAAGGTAGAGAACATACTAACTGGTTGTTTCATGACCTGGTTCAGAAACTCGAAAGCCCAAGAACAAAGGAGACTGCGGAAAGTGGAAGACATTGTACCCACCTGGTGGCACCACCAGCAGTGGCTGCCTCGCCAACAGTCTGTCTGTCCTTTATTATTTTTAGTACAGTATGTGTTAAAAGTATGTTTTAGTGTCCCTTGGTTTGTTTTATGTGGGGGGTGGGGGTGAGGGGGGGGGGGGGGGGGGGGAGGGGGTGGCAGTTGGAGGAAACTTTTTTTCAATCTCTTACCTTGACGGAGAAGCGATTTTTTTCCGTATTGTATCTCCGTCCCCACTGTGGACTAACATCGTGGAGTTGGCGGGCCCCCCTGGAGACCGACAAGCGCTCCAAGTCGCAGGAGTCTGCGGGACTTTAACATCGCGGAGCTTGCGATCCCTTTGCCGTGGATTGAAGCTCCATCCGCGGGGCCTGTGGACTTTAACATCATGAAGCTCGCGGTCTCTGGTAAGAAGAGGCCGATTCGGGAGCTCCATGGCATGGAGAGAGTTTCAACCGGCCTGACGCGGGAGTGTCGATCCCCCCGAAGGGGGGCTTCGACCGTCGGCTGCGGGGGCTTTGATCGCCCCGACTGCAGATGGTTTAACTGCCCCAACCGCAGGAGAACAAGAGGAAGAAGCTCGAACTTTAATGCCTTCCATCTCAGTGAAGAAGGTGGAATCCACTGTGATGGATGTTTATGTTAACTTTTATGTGGCTGTGTGTCTTGTTGCTTTTCACTTAGTATGGCTGTATGGTAACTCAAATTTCACTGTACCTTAATTGGTACATTTACAATAAACTGACCTTGAAACCTTGAACCTTGAATTGCACCCTATCAAAGGGCCAACAATGGACCATTATGGGCTCCATTGGTCATGTGTTGCTGGTCCTGATATTGTTCTGGCCTCTTCCTACTTCCAGTCCCTCTCCCCTCTACTTTGTGTCTGAAGAAGGGTTCCAACCTGAAACAGCACTCATCCTTTTTCTCTGGAGATGCTGCCTGACCCGCTGAGTTACTTTGGCACTGGTGCTGGTTTTCCGATGGGCACAGTGACAGACGCATCACACCTCTCTGTCCTTAGGCATCTGGCAAACTCCTCTTTTGTCTCTACACATGTGTCTTCCATCAATGTCTTCAGCATCGTCTTAATTGGCCGTCCCGGGTCACGTCTGTCATGGGCGGGTTCCCACAGCACAACCTTGTTCGCTGGTATTTCTGGGTGGCGGTGGCAGTGACCATCGAGCCTCGTCCTTCTCCACCTGATCTTCTCGGTCAGAGGTGGATTCTCCCCATATAGCTGGGCATTGGTGATGTGGTCCCTCCAACTGACGTTTTGAACTTTCCTGAGCATTCGGGTGTAGGTACCATCGAGAGGCTTGGGCAGTCTCTACTCCTCAAAAAGGAAACCAATATTATCAGTCTCACACCACCCTGGCCACGCTCTCATCTCATTGCCTACATCGTGAGCAGCCTGAGAACCATTACCTCGAGGTTCAAGAACAGCTTCTTCCCAACAACTATCTGGCTCTTGAACCACACTGCACAACTCTGCCCATAACCATACAAGGATCTACTATAGATTTTGTTTAGCTTGCACTACATGCTTTGGTTTGCACTATTATGGTTTGGTTACCGAATATTACTGATGATTTATAGTATTATTTGTATTGTGTAATTATTTGAATGTGCCTGTAAGGTTGCAGCAAGTAAGACATTCATTATTCCATTCCCAATGCATGTGGCAAGCACTCTTGATTACAACCCAGCGGTATGAATATTGATTTCTCTAATTTAAAGTAACTCTCCTTCTCTGCCCACCTGTAGTCATCCTGCTAGTTCCACTGTTTGCATCAATATATCCCTTCGCTATCACCTCTCCCACAGCCAACAATAAACCATTGTGGGCTCCACCTCTCCGTGGTCATCGGCGCCGGCTCTGATTTGTCCTGAACCTTTTCATACCTCTAGTTTCCCTCTCCCCTGTCTGAAGAAGGGTCTCGACCCGAGACGTCACCTATTCCTTTTCTCCAGAAATGCTGCCTGGCCCGCTGAGTTACTCCAGCATTTTGTGTCTATTAACAGTGTAAACCAGCATCTGCAGTTCCTTCCTACACATTCTTGACTCTCTCTCTTGATCCGTTCACAGATGGCTCACTGGATTTATATCTGGAAAGGGCTGGTTTTCTCATGAGGAAAGATTGGACAGGCTTGGCTTGTATCAGCTAGATTTTAGGAGAGTCAGAAGGAACATGACTGAAAAATAGTCTTGCTGGGCTGGGCGTGAATAGGATGTGTCATCTTATTGGAGAATCTAGATTTTGGGCTCTCTGTTTAAAATTAAGCGGCCATCCATTTAAGACAGAGACTAAAGATAAACACAAAATGCTGGAGTAACTCAGCGGGACAGGCAGCATCTCTGGATAGAAGGAATGGGTGGAGCATGTTGATTTTTAGTCAGAGAGTGGTTAATCTGTGGAATTAATTGCGGCAGAAGGCTGTGGAGGCTAAGTCAATGGATATTTTTAAGGCAGAGATGGATAAATTCTTGATTAGTACGGGTGTCCGGGATTATGGGGAAAAGGCAGGAGAATGGGGTGGGAGGGAGAGATAGATCATCCATGGTTGAATGGAAGACTTGTAGACATGGTAGACATGGTAGAATACTAGACTTGATGGCCCGAATGGCCTAATTCTGCTCCTATTACATGAATTTATGAACTTATGATAGTTATACTACACCAGCGCCCTCCCAATTATGTTGGCATAGCTTTCAATTCCCTTCACCCTCCTGTAACTATCTCGCCTCTTTTTTTAAAGTAATGCTATATAGTCATCTACTGTCCTGTGGGAACAAACTTCTAACCACTCTCAGGATGAAAATGTACATTTGAATTTACTGTTGGTTTTATTTTACAATTTAATTTATTTTTTCCTTTCAGAAATTGCCCTCAATAGTCTTTGTGACAGGAATATTTTGTTCATTTTCAAGTTCTCACAAGAAAAAGGAAAAGTGAAGCATTTGTTGAAAGGTTTGTCAAATTGGATTTTCTTACATAACATCTGCTGAGTGGATTTTGCAATGTTTTGAGAGTTAACTTTCTCAATTCCCGCTCACTTGAGCAAACACACACCAAGAGTCCAGTAAAGAGTAGGAGGCAATACTGAAAAACAGTAAAATCCCAGCTGATTTCGGGTAAAATAAATCTTTACATTTGTCCTCTTCCAGACCTTTGATGACTAGATTCCACTTTCTTGACTCTCGTGCAGCTGGAGATTTAAACCCTTGTGCAGAATTGGCGGGCTCATTTCTTAACAGTAACAATAATAATAATAATTTGTTTATAGGGACAGTGCATATTAATGAACATTTGCGTGTAAATATGCGAGATTGTAGCCAATCAGTAGCTAATTTCCGTCTCTAGTCCCTCAGTGACTCAACTTCAATGTTGGTATGTCAAGGAGGACTCTCGCGAACTTCTACAGGTGCACAGTAGAGAGCATGCTGACCGGTTGCATCGTGGCTTGGTTCGGCAACTTGAGCGCCCAGGAGCGGAAAAGATTGCAAAAAGGTTGTAAACACTGCCCAGTCCATCATCGGCTCTGACTTCCCTACCATCGAGGGGATCTATCGCAGTCGCTGCCTCAAAAAGGCTGGCAGCATCATCAAGGACCCACACCATCCTGGCCACTCACTCATCTCCCCGCTGCCTTCAGGTAGACGGTACAGGAGCCTGAAATCTGCAACATCCAGGTTCAGGAATAGTTACTTCCCCACAGCCATCAGGCTATTAAACTCAACTCAAACAAAACTCTGATCATTAATAGCCCATTGCCCTTTATCTATTTATTTATGTGTGTATATATATATATATTCATTGGTATATGGTCACACTGATCTGTTCTGTTCTATTCTGTATTTATTTATGCCTACTATATTCTGTTGTGTTGAAGCAAACCAAGAATGTCATTGTCTTATCTGGGACACATGACAATAAACTCTCTTGAATCTTCAATCTTGAATCTTGAAATACTTAAATAGACACAAAATGCTGGAGTAACTCTGCGGGTCTGGCAGCATCTCTGGTGAAAAGGAATAGGTGACCTTTCGGGTTGAGACCCTTCTTCAGAATGAGAGTCAGGGGAAAGGGAAACGAGAGATACAGCCAATGATATAAAACAAATGAATGAAAGATATGCAAAAAGTAAAGGTGATCAAGGAAAGGTGGAGTCCACGATGGTTCATTGTTGGCTACTCAGGAAATAACTGATTAACTGATTAGTGATTGCTATGCACATTGGAGTTGTGAAGGTGCAATATGAATGCAAGCACGAGATACTGCAGCTGCTGGAATCCTAAGCAAAAAACAAATCGTTGGAATAACTCCATATGTGGGGCAGCATCTGAGGAGGGAATGGTCAAACAACGTTTGGGGTAGGGACCCTTCGTTAGACCGCAAATCTTTAGTCCTCTTTAGCAAGAATAAATCTGTGCATGTCCCTACCTTCTCATATGGTAGATATATGTTTCTATTTTTACTTCTAACCCTTGGCCAGGTGAATGGCTCAATTTAAGTGAAAGTCAAAAAAGATGGCAAGAGCAGACAAAGAGCCACCACCACACTCCACCATCATCTTTAACAAAATGTTGCAGGTGAGATATTCAATTAAAAGTCACAAATTCAGCAAACTGAGACACAGGATTAAAGGAACAGATCATAAAGGAGCTATTGAACATGTCAGGCATTTATTTCAGGTGCCTGACCCGCTGAGTATTTCCAGCATTTTCTATTTTTATTCCAGATTTGCCGCTGGCCAGACCCTTACCACTGTTTGCCCCAGTGTCCCTGCAGAAGGCCACCCACCCACAGCAATGTCTTCTGTTGCAGTGAATACATTGAGTTGGATGACCCTGACCAAGATCCATGTAAATTATCAACTAAACACTGCAATCATTGTGTAATTCAGGTGCAGGTCTTGGAAAGACTGTTTTTTTGTGTGGCTAGAATCCAACAAAGAACAACAATGTTTCTTCTGGATGCCTTGTTGGACTTACTGAAGGTCTGCATGCCAAAGCTGTGTTGGGCCGTGCTCTGTGTTTTTGCAGGCCACCTTGTGTGAGGAGCGAGAGTCAATGTCACTGCCCCTCAAGCTCTATCCCCCCCATTGAGTAAACTTCCTGTTCACCACCTGCTTAAACCCACTTTTCAGCCCAACCCCCACACCGCTCGATTCATAGCCCACGAATCTATCAACCTCCCGCTCGAATCTACCCAGTGATTGAGCATCCGCGACACTCTGAGGCAGAGAATTCTAATCATTTGCAACCCACTAGGTAGAAAATCTTCACATCTCGACTCTGAATTGACAGAGACTTAACCTCAGTTTTTCCACCAGTGAAAACAGCATCGATCTGATCAAGATCTGTAGCCATTTTTACATGCCCTTAAAGCAACACAACAGGCCTGCAAACACAATACACATTGGCAATACAGGTCAACCACAGATTTTCTGGCACCCTTGGTTCCAGAGTCTTGCCGTATTATCAATTTTGCTGGATCAATAGACAATAGGTGCAGTAGTAGGCCATTCGGCCCTTCGAGTCAGCACCGCCCGTGACTGCAGGTCACGGCTTCGGGGGTGCCAAGATACAGGCCCGCAAAGTCTGATGGTTGTTGGGAATACGTTATTCTTGAACCTGGTGGCGATGATTTTCAGATGCTGTACCTTTCTTCCAGATGGTTGGAGTGATAAGAGATCGTGGCCAGGGTGGTGTGAGGTTTTGATGACATTGGCTGTTTTTTTGTGGCAGCACCTCGTATAGATGCCTTCGATGGTGTGGAGGTCAGTATCTATCATGGACGGGGCAGTTTCTACCTCAACTGTTCATTTGTAAACCCCCGATACGCAACATTAGGGGAGAAAAAATCTCCAAAAATCACAAAAAACATCAAATATTGGTTAATATCCTACATGTTGAGAAAAAATATGCCGGTTATATCTTTAAAAAGTCTGAAGTTACAGACAAAATACACAGGGATGTCATGT